>NC_061523.1:16470000-16814166 GCF_022379125.1 Scophthalmus maximus
TCAAGCGTGCTGAGCTAAATGAAGATCTAATAGACACAGTTTATCTTTTCCAAACAAGGCAGAACAAATTCCTGTGCGGTTACGAGGAAATTAACAAGGAAGTAAAAGTAGTTTCCAGAGAACTCCAGATGGATTGGATAATGACAGGTTATATATATGGGCTAATGGTGACCTATATATCTGTAGACCTCCATGCTGACCACTTTCAACCTCGACCACTGATTGACTCTGAATCAGATGCAAATATGGTCCATAATTGCTGCTTTAAGGCTGAGAAGTGCGGCACCTGCTTCATGTGTATCACGAGCAACAAACGTGAATATGAATGTTAATGTTAATGTGCTCTGGATGACATGTACAACCTTTTTCCTGTGAGACTTTGAGACTACAAGTTGCTACTTGTCAGTTGAGTACCACTTTTCTACTTTTCTCGGAGGGACAAAGAACCACAAGTATGCATAATAAGGAAGTAACATTGGTTATGTGCCACTCAGCGATTGAATCAAAAAAGTATTCCAGCAAAAGATGAAATCTGCACTTCCCATAGTGCAACTTGTGTGTAGATTCACAGGGATATACTCACTAGATAATTGTCCAACTACCATTACCTATTATACAACTGTTGATTTGTCCCTTTCTCAAACTACACATGATTCTGGGGACCTTATTATATCATCATTATATTATTGTTATTATTATTCATATTATTCATATTTTTATTATTATTATCAATAATAACAATAATAATATGTTATCATTATATTGTTATATTGTTATATTGTTGTAGCTGCAGGCTTACCAGGCTCAAATCCTAAAGCAGGGTCCACAGACTCTCTGAACCCTGGAGGCATTATCCAGCTGGGAAGCAGTTCTGGCTTGGAGCTGGAGGCCATGCTGGGTCCCATCTCCCCCCTGTCACTATGCAGCAGGTTGAGCAGGGATGTTCCGTATTGCTGTCCGGTAAGGCTCAACCCATCTGGGGACAGGGAGTATGAGATGGACGGCAAGCCTGGGCCCTCTCCTGCCCTGGCAGGGAGTGAGTGCCACGAGCCGGGGGGAGTTTCATCTGCGGGGCTAAACGTCAGGAGACGTCCTGCCACGGGAGGGGCCTGTGACTCTATGTAATGGTTGACAGCACTGTCCTGACAAGGGCTGCTGTCCTCTGCAGGGGACAGAGAAAAAGCCATGAACAATGACGATGACTGGAACCATATTGTCTTATTTGTAGCCAGCTAAGCCAACAGATTGTTAATTTCAGTGCGCTCACCAAGTTTAATTGTTTTACGGATTTTTTTTGACTTTGCGGCCGGAGCCTTGGCCTTGCAGACTTTGCTGAGAGCGCGGGTGAAATGAGCGTCCACCATACTGTTGATGTCGCCCTGGAAGTAAGTAAGGATGACACATCGAGAATGCTCCTCCACCTTCACAGCCCTCGGGCTTTCTGTTCTGTCCTCCATGGGTCAGTCGTGACTGAAAACAGAGACATGACTAGTTACTGCTGACGAGGCATGTCAAACTATTTTTTAGGTGGAGAATATTCCCTTTTCATAGTCAGGAAGCATTTCAAACTTATTGTTAAACTTAATGTCATGGTCAGCTGGCGGACAGTAAAATATGCAAACATTTTTACACAAACACTTCTCGTGGAGTGTAAAATATAACTTTTACTTTGGTAAATTTATGATACTATCTTACACTCACAGTAAAATGTACAATAAGCTTAGAAATATGAATATTTGCATTATATTACTTTGTAATATGTGGAGAATGAATAGTGACATCTGTAGATATTTTAACTTTTAACGTTTATGAGGGTTTGCACAGTTTGAAAAAAAAAATGTTTTGATGTCGGGGCATTACATAAACCTCTGTAATTGAAATCTCCACTTTCTGTATATGAAATAGTGATATGGTAACTTTATATAGCAGAGACTATTTTTTCACATAGCCTGGATGAACTTCTAATCTGACCCCTTAACAAAGAACCCCCAAAAATTTGCATAATTCATACACATTGTTGTTTTATAACTGGCTTCTCTTACCTGACCTGATGATTGACCGAAGAGGACCAGCGGGTGCGTCTTCGCATTGACCGGTGGATCAAAATAAATCTGAGCTGCAGCCAAGATCGTTGGGAAAGATGTCCGCTGGTTTTAATTTAAACATCAAAGTTGTGAATGAGATCGAAGGAAACCCACAAATGTTGCCTTTCTTTTCTCCCTCTACAGACAAAACATTTCGCTCACACATCCAAATGTACTTGATGTGTTCGACTGGCAGGGTGTGTGATGCTTCATGGACGCAGAAAGCTATGGGCAGAATGTCGTCGGGCAAGTTCCTCCAGAAACTGCGTGAGTTCTTATTAAAACATTCCACAGTCACATTGTCAAGTAATGGATAGTTTAACAGCGGCTTTGAAAGCATTTCTCAGTGAGATGTCTGCAGATGGATGAAGCTTGATTTTATATAGAATTAAAAAAAAAAATCTACGTCATGGATATGGACATATTAGAATATAAAGCAAAGCCTCTTGAGCTTCAGTTTAAAATAACCTGAACTTCCTCTGCTGCTCACGGCTGGTTGACTTATGGACTCTTGTTTCTCAGAGTAAACTTTGGCTTTTTTATACTCGCTGTAATGAAAAAAAAGATCATATGGGTATAGGTTTCACAAAAGTCTGGCTTTTTATTATCGAAAAACAATTCAACATTCAGTCTGATCTGAAATAAAGGCAGAAATAATAGTTTCAATTTGGTCAGTGTTCACATGTTATGTCTAACAAAAAAATTGTATTAGATGGCATTAGAACATATCCTCCAAGGAAACAGCTGTTGCAGAACTAAATTTTCTCCAGTTTCCCTTCAATCTTATTACAATTTTTACATAACATACACAAATAATTATTTTTCATGTTATTAGCTATTAAGTTGGGTTAGGGTTATAGGCCATAACAGAGATGGATCAGTTCATCCTTAAATGTCACTGCTTGTTGATTGAACAATGGACCTTGAGCTAATGCAGAAGTGCACATGCAGGGGCCCCTCACGCCCCCTGGTGGTGGTTATTTGGTGCTGAGCTTGCAGACGAGTCAGAGACCTTCCTGATGGTGGAGGAGGTGTTATCAGAAGTGACGTATTCAGAGTTAATAAGATGGTTCTTTTTGCAGCGGCCACCCACTGTGACAGAGCGGCTCCAGCCTGAACACAGAGGGCAACAAAAAAAAAAAAATCACACAAATGATCAACGACTTTTTAAAAATACTTCCTACCACCGTTTGGCCATTATGTTGCAACACTGCCCACAAGAAGTGCTTTGCTTTACACAAGGTACCTGAGTTATCACTGAGTCTGAAACGGCCGCAGCATAAATGGATCCTCCACTGTTTCCTCACGTTCTCCTTCATCAAACAGTGGAACAAAAAAACAAAGAACCCTGGGAAACAAGAGAAGAGATAAGAGACACAAACATCCATCATTTTAACTTTTCTTTTTTCGTATTCCACAAAATGATATAAACACTGTAAAGATTTTGTTACAGTTTTTTTTTTATTTCTCTCAACACTATTATTTCGCAGTGTCATATGTTAACTAAACCCTGAGAAACTCATCATTACAGTACACGCTTCTTTTTGAATTTAAGAAAAAACCACAGTTGTGAAATCTCTTTTAACAACGAGGCGATAGACTTGTAAATGCATGAAAATCATGTAAATGTCGACACACTCCTTTGTGACTAACAACCACGAGCTCATATTTACCCTGCACAGTGTTGAAGATGGTGAACAGGTACATCAGGACCACTCTGCCTGGCCCGAAGGAAAAGAAGCCCAATGACCACGTCAGACCTAAGAGGACGGTGAGACTGGCCACCGTCCTCAAATCATACAGAGAGCTGCCGCTGTTTGCCGAGGGCTTATTGGCCCTCATCTGTCTGATCTGAATCAGAACCACGACGAACACAGAGATGTTGCACAACAGGATCAGAAGAACAAACGCCACCACCGTCACGTAGAAGAAGACGTCATCCTGCAGCCAGCAGCTGGAGGGAGGAGGACAGTAAGTCGTATGTCGTTTATACTGGGATTTATAATGAATGACGTAGGCTATGTTTTATTTTTGTCCGCTTAATATTGTGTTCATGGATTTCCCTATATATCATTTTGTGCTTCGGCTTGTGTGCTCTGTAAAGCTCTGTGGGTGTAATGCGTGGACATTTCCTGTGCCTTGGGACATTTCTTATTTCATACATTTTATCAGGCACCCACAAGACCTAACCTCACAATTTGTATCACACAATTTAGACACGATGCTCCTAACATAGAGATTGCTCACTCTGATTTCAACAACAGCTCAGTTCTTACAATTGGTCGGCGGACTGAAGCGTGCTGGCTGCCTCCTTGGCCGCAGCGTTTCCGTAGGCATCTTTATCTATAGCCAGCACCAGGCTGACTATGACCAGAGGAAGGCCTGTGAAAACATACAAAAATATCACTCATATCTAACCATGAATTTAAAAAAAGAATGCTTTTTAAATATATTTACTTTTTGCTTTTTTTTAAAAATTCCCCTGAGCAACAGACACTTTGCCTTAATGCAAGTTAAATACACTCGATCATTTTACAGAGCTGATTGACCCAGAATCCTAAAGGTCAAGGATCATGTCTAACTCCACTGTTAATGCTTTAATTTACAGGCTGTGCAATTTTTTTCTAAGTTTCCTGAAAAGAACTATGCATTTGGTTCTGTGTGTGTTAAACAGAGACATTTCTTTCAGTTTTTTAGGTAAACTACGGGTCAATGAAATTCAAATTGATTTAGACTCTTGGCATTTCTATATGCCTTTCATTTCAAGAACAAGAACATTACTGTTTATCCTACAATTAATACTAAATTAAATTGATCTTTCCAGTTTTACTCATATAATTGTGCATTATTCTGATATCAAAGGTTTGCTCGACCCCAGCCAATCAAAATCCAGTCCTGAGCCCAATCTTCCAATCAACGCCAATGGACCCTATGGTCTTTACCTTCGGTAAGGTTTGCTTAACATTCTGTCTTACCCCATCCTACAATGCAGAACTTGAGGATGTAAGAAGGGACATAGATGTTGAAGACCTTGATCAGGGCGAGGTACATGTGGACGGCCTCCAGGCCCATCCAGGTGAAAGAGGCCAGCAGGAAGTAGTGCAGTGTTGCTGCGGTGGCGATGCACAAGCCATAGATGGAGAAGGATGAGAGCCAGGAGTCAAGAAGGAAGAACATGTTCAGCCCCAGCAGGGCGGCTGACAGGTTGATGAGGATCTTCGATGGGTAGTCCCGACGCAGCTTCCTGAAGTGTATGTGAGACAAACATTGAGACAAACTCAGGACGAGAAAGATGAAGGAAATCTTCAGTCTCTGAATCAGTGTCAGTGTATGCGACTTACTCAAAAGCGAGGTAGGTGAGGAGAGTGATGCCCAGGAAGATGGAGGATACCCCACAACCAAGAAATGAAATCACAGTCAGAATTTGACTGTCGGCCTCACTGATGGGGGCCCTGGACACACCCTGACACACAATATGCAAACAGGAGAAAAACTATTTTTAAAGCAAGCATTTTCTGGAGAAATCCATCATTTTGTTAATAGTAATACTCCATTTGATTTGTTTGCCTCTTAGTGGCGTCATATCCCCTTAGTGCATGCATCAGTGTTGTGATGGTCCACTTGCTAAAATTGACTTTTTATCCTGTTTTTAAGGTTCATTTTTACAATCATTTTTAACAATTTATGTCAACTGGATTGGGTATTTTGGGCATGGAAAGCATCAAAATGATCAGAGAACCAAAGATAAGCAAATGTTAGCAGGGACAGTGGAGACATTGTTCATACGTAGTATAACATTTCCAATGTCAGCCCTTGTATGTTCCATGGATTGATTTAAAAACAAACAAAAAAAGCTAACCAATAACTGACCAAGAGCACAGCGAAATGTGTGAGGTGATCACAGAGACAGCTGGTCTGATGAGAAGAGATGCTCCACGTTTCACAACCTTCGCTGTTCCAACCACCTTGCCCCCCTGACACGCACGCACACACACACACACACACACACATGCACACACACACACACACACACACACACACACACACACACATGCACACACACACACACACGCACGCACACACACACACACACACACACACGCACGCACGCACACACACACACACACACACACACACACACACACACACACACACACGCACACACACAGAGGGATTATTGGTTAATCTTTCTGGTTTCTAAAAAGAAAAGGCAGGGCAAACAAGGCAGAGTCACTTTGAATCATCTATATCCAACTAAACATATAAATAAATGTAAAATAAATAATGATAAACTCACTGTTCTTCCCGAAATCCCAAAACATACATTTGACCTCGTCTTCTGGCTGTAACAAGAAAAGAACATTGATTTTAGAGTCAAATGCAAAACCTTTCTCACTGATGAATTGAAAAGCAACTACAGTAATCTCTTACCTGTTTGAGTTTTTGATGGTTGAGGGTCACCACCACTCGCTCCTTCAGGTTGCTGACATGACAGTTATTGATACTGGCAGATACAATGTACGAGTTCAATGTCCACCCGCCCTGTGTCGCACTGTTTGTGTTTGGATCCTGGTGAAAATTTGAAAGTGGCGGTAGCATTTTTTTTTGCTAAGGTCATTGATCAATGAAATATGCTACAGAGAGAAAGCAGATTTGTTAAACTATTGATAATTTAATATAGAAATAGTCTGGGAAAGTTGTGGATACAATAAGATACAATAAGATCATTGTGAGCCAACATTTTATTGGAGGACAATTACCAGTCTCATATCTTTGTGATTAATATAAATTATACAGCAGCAACCACTTTACTTGGCTTTGCATGGAGATTGGAAACAAGGGGAAACAGCTAGACTGTTTCTGTCCAAAGGAAATCTTGTTTGTTGAATCAAATAAATCAAACAAAATACAATGTGTCAGACCAATTTCTTCATTTGTTACCTGGCAACCATTGCAAGTGGCCAACAGATGAAACAGGCCAAATGTATTGAGCTTTAGATGTGCTGGCATGAGGATTTTGTTCTTGGACAGAGCCATGCTAGCTTTTTCCACCTGCTTCCAGTCTTTATGCTAAGCTACGCTAACTGTCTCCTGGCTGCAGCTTCATTTATATCCCACAGATATGAGGATGGTATCAATCTTTCCATTCAACTTCAAAAAACTTCAGTTGTATTGCGACATTATGTGGCCTACATACAACGCAGCAGTTTCGTTAAAGAGAAAATAACACCAACAACAACAAACAAGAGGACAGATTGTTTGAACAGAGAAGTGAAATGAGAGTACCTGAAAAAGGTCATCCGTTCCATAGAACTGAAACTGAACACGAGTTGAATTCCTTGTGAAAAAGTCGTGGATGGCAGATGGCAGAGATATAGTTACGTCTTTGTCGGGAAGTGGGTCACTCACAAAGCTCTGGTTCAGGAAAATCTGAAAAACAGAAATAACAATACTGGGAGTAATACTGTGTTTGTGAATCACATGGCTACATGCTATTTACTTTTTAAATAGAATCTGTTTCTTCTGTCAATTTCTGGAAATTTAAAAACTGCTTTTTTCCCCCCTTCATTTGCTTTGTCAATGAAGCTCAATGAAATGAGCCATGACTGTGTTTCCTTCCTTCGTTCAGGGACATCGATGCAACAACAATTCAACAGGTTGACCTGGGTTTTCAGCCAAGAAACAAATCAAAAAGACATTTCTTTGCTGCAGCAAACATCTTACCTTTGCAGGTCACAAAAACAGCTCATTAGTCAAAGTTTGCTGACCCTCAGTACCCATTTATATCTCACCTTTGGAGCCAGGAGAGGAGAAACTGAGGACACGCCAAAGGTCAGACCTCTAAATCCGTCTGCATCTACGTTGATCATGGAAAGGGCCAGGCAGGGAGCTGTTAGACTCGCGGATTCACCTTGGAAATCCATGCGGTTCCCCATTCTGTCCGTCAGATTAAGGACACTTGACGGGGACAAAAAAAGGGAGAGCTTAACAGGAACATGTGACGGGGAAAAAAATCGTACATATGTGTTACAAATCTTTCGGCTCATTGATTGGCTATTCACTGAGATTCATCAGACGCCCTCCTGCCTCTCTACTTACGTGTTAGCCACTGGCGTGACGTCGGTTTTAGACAGCAGGATATCGGCAATGATTGTGACAATATCAGCACCAACAGCAGCTTTGACATCGCTGACGTCAACCACTTCCTTGAGCTTCTCCACCACTGAACCCAGCTCGGAAGAGGAGAGCTCGGAGGTGTTACCCAGCTGAACATTCACAAGCTCCTGGATTATGTCCACAACCTCGGCTGCATTACCTAAAGAATCCATAATGTCATTATTGCTCTTTGTTGTGTTATGCAATAAGGGCTTGTTTTAATGGTATTTAAACACCCCAACAGAGAGAAAAAAGAGAACGTCATTAGCTTTGGTTAATGCTTTGCCAGAAATTGCAATTATTTATTTTTAGCTCATGTTATAAAAACAATGGAGATTAGTGTATGTTCTGATGCTCTTACCAGCAGTGACTGTGACGTTGTCGAGGCCTGATATGGTCACAAGTTGTTTGCAGTTTGTCATATCAGGCTCGGCCCAGGTGGTCATGTCAGTTTCGATGTTCAACTTACTGAAAAGAGAGGCGAATCACAGTGGCAGATGTTTCTGAATGGTTGGGTTCGGGTTGAATTAGGCCAAATTTGTCGGACAAAGTAAATTCTATCTCGAGCTTGCTAAATCAGCTATTGCCAGTTTCCATTGAATTGTGTCTCAAAGTATAATGATTATGATAGTAACTACCTGCCCACTGTGGATTAGTGTCTAATTAAACTACAATCTAGTTTTCCACTAAGAAACCACAAATCTGATTACCTGTATTACTCATTCATTGGTCCTGGAGTGATATTTGAGTCACTATTGGCAGAGATGATGTGAGGAAGGTTGAAGTCAAACTAATAATTCACATAAAGGAAATTGATTTCTGCCTGAGCAGGAGGCTGGCAGGGATCCATGAGCATTGTGTTTGCAGGGTAAGAGCTTGTGTGCAGAGTGGACATTGTAATTGAGGGGAAAATATCTTGTCTTCCTGAGCTGTCTCTATGGAAACAGGATCTGTACAACTAAAGACCACAGGACAGTGGATTTCGCCCCATATTTCATCACTAGGATGAATATGAGATCAGATTACTCAGTTTCATGGTAGTGAGAATAAACCTCGAACATCATCACACCTTGTTTCAATTATAAACCGAGATATGCTTCAATATTAACTCAAAGATCTTATGTAACACTCTGCTTCATAAGGTCAAACAATAAAACATTAAATATAAGATAAGCTCTGCTAATAAACGATTTTTGTGTTTAGGTCATAATTCATGTGACAATGTAATTGACCAGAGACAGCGAAATGTCTCTGGTCAATTACTAAATCTACTGAGTGAAAGAAAATTGGTGATGTCTTACCAAAGCCTGTAAGCTTTTTCTGATTTCGGTTTTTGGCATCCCATCTCTTGGTTGACTTGTGGAAATGCTTCAGGCCAAATATATGGTCCATAGACTGTTGAAGTGGTTTCTTCTAAACAGTTTTTTGGCACTGAAAAGTATACATACACATATATTTACTTTATATTGTCACATCTTTGTCCATACCTAAAGTTTTTGTTTCTTTTATTTATAATCCATCTTACAAATCTGCTTGATCGCCACATCCAAGGCTTCAATAACAACAGAGCCATTTTCATACTTTGAGGTCAATGCAGTTCTAATGGAAGTTATAATTTCTGCAACACAGTTCATGTTGTATTCCTGAACATGGAAAGTGCAGTAATATCTGTTGACGAAACACACAATTAGTGGAAACAACAACAATGGTTTGAACCAAATTGCTTGAATTAAATCAGTTCTGAATGAAATACATATGAAGCTTTATGCAGCATAACAAAACAGGCCGGGCCGGTAGCTTATAGTATGATTATTATTTTTCAGTCACCTACTGTTTCTGTTGGTCAGAGGATGTCTAATAGAAAAGAAGCCAGAGAGATGATGGATTGTAAATATCAGTTGTTACAGAAATATTATTGCAGGGATATTAAAAACTGCAAAAATGATTAACACTTATATTGTTTTCATGTATAGATCTTGCGACTAAACTGCAAAGACATACTCACAGTCAGTCTATTATGTTGGACCATGCTGTTCTCCTTTATGATGAGATTCAGCACAAGCATGGTGTCATTCACCTCCAGAGTTTCTTTCACCTAATGCCAGAGGACAACAATTAAGTGTACAGAATGTTTTAGTAATAATTCTTCTCAAGTGCAATAGTGAGAGTCACTGTCTCTTACCCATTTCGTAATCATATCTTTTGGGTTTGTCGGGCTGACACTCATCTGTAAGGTCGTATTAACTCTAAAGAATTTATCCGGTCCAACTGAAGGGATGAAAAGACAGATGACTGGTGTGTGTTTGGTTGTCACAGGTGTCTGTGGTCAGTGATGTTGACAAAGGTGTGATGATCACTTTCTGAGACAGAACTTTACTAGATATGATTATGGTTGTTTTGGTTATGTGATTTAAGTTTAATTTTATTGTATGTGTAATAAGCAGCGCTAAATCGGATCTATGTCTAGATCCACAGAACAGCTTATCACTTAGAATCAACCAATCAATCAATCAATCAATCAGCGTTTTTTTGTGTAGCCCAACAAAAACTATTACTATCATAACAAAAGCTTAGCGCTCAGAAAAATCAATCAATCAATCAATCAGCCAACCAACCAATCAATCAATCAATCAATCAGGTTTTTATCAAAAATTATATTTAAAATAATTTAACAAAAATTATCACCATCATGAAAATCTTGGTGATTTGTCCCAATCAATCAGTCAATCAATGAATTAATCAGATTTAATTTGTAAAGCACAACAACAATTGCCATCATAAAAAAGCTTAGTGCTTCGTCACAATCAATCAATCAATCAATCAATCAGATTGTATTTGTCTAGCAAAGTAAAAACGAACTAATGCTATGATAATACAAATTCAGAAGAGCAAAATAAGACAACGAAAGTGAAAAGAAAAGTTAAAAATGATAATAAAAGACTAAAAGGGAGAAGATGCATTGAAGTGGGTAAAACCTCGTATTGTTGCTGTTTAAATGGCTTCGGTTTCCTTATTGTGTTTTGTTGTTTAGTGTTTTAATGGTGATCTTCTGCAGTGAATCAAAAAATGTCAGTGAAGATCTGAAGTGAAGAAGAAACAGGAAGACGCTGAGCAATTCCCCAGAGTTGCTCTGTGAACTGACCGATATGATCTAAAGGATTTCCTGTCGTTGACGTGTTAGCAGGGCGAGCCGGCATACTCTGAGTCTGACCTGTTTCTGAGAAACAAATGAAGAAAATTACTTCTATCATCATAAGATAAGATAAGATATTCCTTTATTCGTCCCACAACGGGGAAATTATTTTTTAAAAACATCATGTATGTACAAAATATAACAACATGTAAAAATATAAATAACATGTACAGAGCAGTAGCAATAGTTGCACATGGGGAATAAATATGAATATTGAACAGCTGGTTATTGCATCGTTAGTTATTTCACAGTGGTTGAGTCCAGTGTGTGTGTGTGATGATGAAGCACCAGTGCTGCTCACTAACATGTTGCCCTCCTTCTGTCATGCTCACCTGATGGAGTCACACCAGTACTGACAGTGGTTGATGGTTTTGTCATCAGATGGAATGACTCTGAAAGAAACAAATTCAATTGTGAAACTAGATAAAAGAAAAAAAATGTCACTAATTTTGTGTCATCTATTAGGTATTTTTTTTAGAAACTTAGAGATGTGCTCTCTGGCTTTGATGCACTCATTATTTCCATTCATACAGCCGAGCAACGTTGAATTCAGCCACTTTACGACCGCAGTGAAAATGAACAAGTACAATGACGTATGAAATAGGCTACGCAGCAGTGTCAACTTCACGTGGCATGAGCACAAAGACAAAAATAAAAGTTCGTACAAATTTGTGTTTTGTTAATTTTGACTGGCCCCAGTGAAACAGTGTTCGTGAGAGGAGTGACATGTGTTGCACACGTACCCACAGGATGTATGCTGATGCTCTCGGGGTCAGCTGTCAGATTGAGGAAGTTGTGAGAGAAGGGCAAACTCAGCAGTGCAGTAATATCCGCCTGGATCACTTCTACGTTGGCGGCGGGATCCACGTTCACATGGACTTCACAGCTGAAACTGTGTGTAGGACATGAGTTGCATCCACATGGGACTGGACAATATGTGGTTTCGTCCTCTTGGGCCGTGCAGCCCTCGTGTTGACGGCAATAATCATAAAATTTGCTCCAGCTCAAAAAGGATTTGCAGGTGTTGAATTAAGCTTACCACTTGTCACAGGCGTCTGATAATGCTCTTGATCCCTGGCAACACGAATATTTTCATTAAAAGGGTTTTATGATTTTACTTAACTCAATTACAACAAAAATGACATGATCGCAAGCCTTTCATCTGTCCTCTAATCAGCTAGTATTCGAGGATATTGCTGCTTCTTGATTAGACTGTACCTGAGGCTGTCGCACATGCAGAGCTGCAGAATTATTAACGACAGGGCAGCTCTGGCTGTATGGGAACACAGATAACAGTCAATACAGGATCGCACTCATGTTCAGAGTATAGACTCTACATTTAGCTTTGTAATGCACCAATCACCCCTGAGTTACACTGACTTACTTACTTTTAATATTTTATATTTTATGTTTTCAACACATGACTTTTACTTTGGATTGAGTACTGAGTGTTTTTGTATTGCATCATTGCTACGTTTACACTGCCGGCTGAGAGGAGTGTTTTGCTAATAAAAAAAAGTTGCGTTACCTTGGGGATGACACGGCGATGTCATGGACAGAAATGCTCTGAGGGAAAATGCTCTCCAGCTGATAAGAGGTGACAACAAGAGGTCGATTATTTTGAAGGGCAAATCGGACTGTTTGTTCATAGTCACTTGCTTCCAAATCTCAGTGGCATAATCAGCTAATTCTTCATACCCAGCGTCTTGTGACTCCCTCCGGTGGGACGACACAATTTCCCGGCTCTGTCGAGTGAACTATGACTGTCGTCATTTTGATTTTGTAGTGTGACCATGCTATAAAAAAAAAAACAATAACGAAAGAAAGTGACTCATTTGAAATATGGAAAACTTCCAAAGAACAATGTCTGTCCTATCCAGAGGGTTTTTGAATCAGTACTTGCTAAATTCATGCAGGAATGGGTGGTTTACGTATGTCTCACCTTCCAAATGATTGAGTAATTAATTTCTGAGTCAAGCGACCATGGAATGCAATAGCGAGGGATCACTGACTGTATTTACCGCAGTGAATGCTCTTGTCAGGCACAGGAGGGCAGCTGTACTTCCACTGCCGCAGGTCCCAGCTCACCACATCTCCATCTGCACAGCTCTGCCTCCTCAGCTCCGCAGCACTCCATTCTCTGGACCATATCCTGAACAGACCAATCTCACCCAGCAGGTTATTCCCGGTCTCTGCCAGCACATCGCCCTCATTGTTTACGTAATGAGAAGCCCCCAAAGTGAGCGTGCCGTTTCCGGCCAGTTGATGGGGTAGGATGCGATTCACAGGGGCCTCGCTCACACTGGTTCCATTAATGTAGGTCCTCAGCCTCCGAGCGCTGGCCGACCAGGTGAGACAGACAGAGTACCACTCATTCACTTTCAGTTCCCATTCCAGGGGCTGTCTCTCGCCAAACAGCCATACTGTCAGCTGTGAACTTGTGCCCCCAAGTCCCAACTCTATCCTCTGACCTCCTGGCGCCTTGTAGACAAAACCTGTCCACTCCGTCGCAATGTTGCGGCGTAAGAGCAAGCACGCGCTCAGCTCCTGGAGGGCGGGTACCACGGCACCTGGTTGTAGCTGCCACATGCACGGGCGGCCACTGAATCGCACTTTCTTACCCCACAGGCTGCCGCCAGCAGAGGCTGCTGAGATGACACGTGCGTAGGAAAGACACAGACAGATGAAGTCTTAAACTACAGTTTGTTTTTTTAAACACCTCGATGTTTAAAAGTCAAACTGAAAAGCTCTCATTTCAAACTCAATTAAGATGTCGAGCTTTTAATACCACAATAAAAAAGACAGTTGAAGAACTGAAGACAATAAAAGTGTTTGAATTCACTCCGTGTAACACTACCCAGCTCTTCAAAAACCATGTAATTGTTCAGAAATCTTACTTGAACCCAGAAGACACACTGAGAGTTGCATACACAGGCAGACGGTCAGAGGAGATAGGTAGTCCATGACAGCAAAGAAACTAAAATCAAAACGCAGGGGTTTCAGTGTCGGTCAAGTAGCAATCTGCGGAAAAGTGACAATGATCAAACAGATATTTCCATTGTAATTCACTATGAAGAAATAACACAGTGATTAGCTTATATCTGTGAGGCCAAATGAATATCTGAGACTCACCATGTTCATCTCCCTGTAATGTCAAATCCAGCTCTTGGGCTGTTTTCGAGGAAATCAAGAAATCAATATCAGTTCATGAGAAGCTGTCTGAGCCACGGGTCTGCTGACTGGTGTCACCTTATTTCTCCATAAGAAGACCTCCACGCCCTCTCCCTTTAGCCTCCTGAGTTACTCATTAATCACTGGCAATAAACACAACTCACGAGAGCGATAACACTGAAAGCATGACTCTGGGAAACCATCGGAAAAAAGTGAATCTCAAAATTCTCCCGCTGGCCCACGTGAGTGCTTTGTGCTCACGTTGAGCGCACCTGGTTATTAGTGCTGGAGGTTCAGTGGCTCAGTGAGAGTTTTAATGTGCAATGGTTCAATTATCCCAGCAAGTTCCATCGGGTGTTGAGAAATACTGTGAAGTGGTACACACCCTTGTTTGTGTAGATGTGGATGACACAGATTTAACACTACATAACATTCTTCATATTTATGGGTTGTTATCGGCAGCTTCCTCTTTTATATTCCTTCCACGTGGAAATGATTAATTATTTTAATTAACATTCATGGTGCAAATGTGATCGATCACATAGACACATCATCTGGACGGCTCACGGCTAAAATATTATATGTTCTTGGGTTTGTGTGAGCGCACTCAATTTCTGCAGACAGATTCATTTTCTTCCACAACTCTTGTGCTTTTCCTCAGTTGGAAAGCACTCAAACAGATCTTATTGACTTTCCTGTGTAGTGTGCAGTGCGACGACCATGTCTGTCTCAGCTGTATATACCTGGCAGTATAAGGTTAGTCCACAGGCACAGCCTTTCCTTAAGCCTAAACAATTTAGTCAATGTATGTCAATATCTACGCCTTTTTTTATGCTCGCAATATCCTGTCAGGGCCGTGAAATGGCTGAGCAAGGAGAGACAGGATGTTTTCTGTAAGTTTTATGGCTCCATGCTACCACAAAGTGGTCAAACACTATATTGTAACTGTATAATTATGTCTGACTCCGTTTGGCAGCTGTTTTATGATCCAGCTTCAGCTTGTCTCTCCTCAGTCAGTAAGAGGACTAAATAATAGTGGTAATAGTATCAACTAAACGCACGCACGCACGCACGCACGCACACACACACACACACACACACACACACACAAGGTGTCTTTTGTTGGAAACCGCTAACAAGAGTCTTATTCATACATTTTAATTCCCTTCCCTCCTCCTCAGGGGTAATGTAAGAAGACCAGGTGTGACGCGAGGTGCCCAGGTAGGGGGACCTCTTGTATTCACTGGTCCGTTGATGGGTGTGTGGTTGGGAACCTCGCATGCGTCACGCGTGACGCAAGGTGAGGGAGATTCCCAACGATCTTTCCCACTTCTGCACACCTCTCGAGGGGAGGTAAGCCACTCCGCTGCTGGTGGAAGCTGCACATTTGAGCGATGCACTGCTTGTATGGATGTGAACAGTGTGACAACAAAGTGATAAGTCCTTAGAGAAGGACCATGGACAATTCGCCACTGGAAGCTTGTCTCTATGCTGCTCTGCTTATGGTAAGACTGACCTTCAAGCAGTTTCCCTGTAAAATGTGTGTGCAGTCTATATAATATAATAAATTAGCTGGTGGATAAAATCTGTTTATTGTTTTAGGCCTTTAGGTCTCACTGTATTTAAAAAAAATGAGTAATGCAAAGTTAATCTGCCATTGGTGTAAGATTTTTCCAACCTGATTTCAATGCATGTGACTTTGTAATATTCCCTTTTTAAACTAAACAACTTTTACTTTTGATATTTCAAGTCAAATATCAAGAACAAGTAATTTTTGTGTGAAGTATTTTCCCACTGATCATTTTAAATGTGTATTCCCTCAGGTTCAGTGTGTGCAGGTGCAATGTGAGCAGAGCTGTGATCAGACAGAGTTCTTGCACCCTAATGGCACATGTGTTGTCTGCCCTGCATGTGGGCCTGGAGAGCAGCTCCCAGAGGTAACACATGACACAACACCGTGGTTGCAACACTAAGCTGTTTCCCTTTTCACGTTCACTTTCTGAGTCTCCCACTGTGCATCCTTCTCAGGACTGTGGGTTTGGAGATGGTGGTGAGGGAGTCTGTGTGCCGTGTGCAGAGGGGACGTTCAGCTCTGATAAAGATGTGGCTCCCTGCAGAAGATGCACCAGGTGCAATCTGCTGAACCGCCTGGAGAGGACAGGATGCTCACCCACCAGCGATGCCCTGTGCGGGCAGTGCCTCCCTGGGTGAGACACACCCCACAGTGGCAGCATCCATCACCTGATAAGTGCAAGCACATGTTTTTAAGTGTTAACTGTACAATTGTGGTTTTGTGTGCAGGTATTATGAACTCAGGAGCATGACTGGGGAAGTGGAGCTGTCCTGTGTGTCGTGTTACAGCCATGACACAGTCCATAAAGAGTGTTTGCTTTTCAAAGGTCAGGGTTCTAAAGCAGGTGAGATCCAGAGATAAAGCCTGAACTGGAGGACAGTACAATTGTTAATAAAGTTGTGTGAGTAGTTTTATTGACCAGTGATTTTCAAGATGTGTTGTCGAGGAAAAGTTAGGATTATCAAGTATAATTCTCTGACAGAGAGTGACGTCACTGTGCCCGGGGGAAATTACAAAGAGCCTGAAGAGAAGAGTGAGTATCCCTGTGGATTTTTATGAAAAACTTTTATTTTTTTCTACTTTCTTGTTCTCAGTTTAATGTGGCAGATTTCTTGTTTAATCAAGGAGTAAACAAAGAAGACATTCCTGTGGTTCTGATTGGTTCCGCAACAGCGTCCTCAATTTTCCTCATTGCTCTGCTGCTCTGGGCTTTTCTACTGACTGCGGAGAGATTCAGTGAGTGATTAGACACATACTGTGATGTGTGACGTTTCTGCTGCTTCTTCCCATCTGACTGTTGTTTGTCTTGGCTAAATGTGGATCATAAACAATATTCAGAGCAGGTTCCGGAGTATTGCCCCGGGCCTGAGGGACTGTTGTCTGCAGCAGATCTTCAGTGCACAACTTTATCCAGTCACACGGAGAGAAAGGCCGAACAAACCGAGACCCCTTCACACACAGCGGAAGATTCCTCAAGGTGCTCTCTAAATGACTAGTCATTTAGTTTGTTTTAACCTCCATCAGTCCTTAAATTCTTACATAAAGTTAACTGCATCTCCTCCCAGAGGCCTAATCTCACTGCGGCATGAGAATGAGATGCATCCTACTTCTATTGTGATTAATCTCACCACCAACATCAAGCCCTCCAGTCAGGAGAAAGACGACATCACACGGGAGGAACGGCAAAGCAGCCGCTGCGGCACAGAAGAGGTAGTGGTCAAACATATGTTTTGTTAGAAATCACGGAGGCATAAATGTACAGTACCGTACATGCTACTTTCATTATAATTCACCTCTACTGTAAATAAACTGTTGTTGATTCTGCTCGAGAAAAACAAGTTTGACATATTCATGCTCAGTGTGGTCTGCACACAAAAGAAAAAAGTTTTTCGGTTTTATTTGTTGAGGAACTGGAATGAACTGAATTCCATTTGTGGTAACCAAAGCAGAGGCAATGTGCCAAATAATCCACAGACCTCACTGTCAAAGAAAGAAAGAAAGAAAGAATGAGGCATCTTGAACCGCACAATGTTTGCGCAAAGGACAAACACAATATAATAACAAGCTGGTGCTATTTATCAATAGGACACTGCTAATATAAGACTTTGAGAGGCATTTGTTATGTGCCAATGCCTTGTATAAATTTACAATTCTGCCTTCATACCAGATTAATTGATTGATCCTTATGAGAGTCAGAAGTTAAACCTAAAATGTAATGTCAATTTATAATAATATATAACAAAAACGTCACAAAAGCTGTCAGTGGAAGAGATTGGATCCTTCCTAACAAATTATGTAAGTGATAGACATTAACAATATACACAATTACAAATTGACATATTAGTCTATTTAAATGACAACACCCATTGTTTATTCCTTAATTAAGGTAATGATAATATCAGAATCAGTTGAAACGTTGTCTCACCTCTGCATCTTGCTTCTTTTCTCTGTCAATAACAGATGGAGCAAAAACTGCAGACAATTTGGGAGATGGCTCAAGGTTTGTATGTTTTTTTCAAGACATTTAATAATATGTGTAAGACACACATGCTGTGTAATTGAAATTTTTTATTTATTTTTATAATGCAAGAATTTGGCCTGGGAGGCTCCAAGCAGGAAATCTAGAAATAGGAATCATTTCTTCGGTTCATGCTGGTGATTGTACTCATACTCTGCCTCTGTCCAGGTCACGGTGTGGAGATGCTCGACTATGACTCAGTCCAGGACTTGTCCCTGCTTCTTGACTCTGCTCACGACAGGGACGTGTTGAGTAGACTGGGGCGGTCTCTGGGTGTCCCGCCTCAGGTCATCGCTCATCTCCAAGGCTTCCAGGACCTCTTTCAATACCTGCGCACCTCCACCTACACACTGCTGCCCCAGCTGGCCCAGGCTGCCGCCCTTCTCCCTAATCCTGAAGTTGTTGCTAGGATACACAGAGCCGTGGTGAACAATTGACCACTCAGACCCTGAGGATGTGTTACCATGACTCCAACTGTATAGTATTTCTGACCCACATTTTGTGATGACTCAGTTACCAGTCGGATCACCCACTATACGGAATCTCCTTGCTGAGCCGTAATGACATTCTTTGTAACTGAAATTAATTGATTTTGAGTGATATGTGATTTCTACTGTCGAGATAATGAGCATGAAAGTAACATTCAAAATGACTCCCAACACTTTTGTGCCCATTTTGTTTGCTTTTCAAATCCGAATAAAACAATACTGTTAATAGATGTCATGTGCAGAAGTGGAACAGTGAGAAGAAGTCATTATTTGTGCTTTTTATGTTTAATATTGCAACATCCAGGTCACTGCAACTGAACCTTAACATGCGGTGTTGGTTCCTGTTTACTGTGTAAAATAGATGAGAGGCCCTCTGGCTCAAGCATGTGAGACAGACCAGGACAGAGGAAGCAGTGTTCAAAGCGAGAGAAGGAACATAGAGCCCTGAGAAAATGTGTTATTCTCTCACTGGGAGACGTTTGCCAACTGACCATTTTCCTTAATCTCCAGCTCTGCAGATTCTTCGTCACGTTAAATCAGGTAAGGTTTCGATTTCCTTCTTTGCGTTGCCTACTTTTCAAAACCACCTCACAAGAAAATGCTAAACAAATTCTCAGTAAAGTTTTTTATCTTATGTAAGATCTATTTTACCTCTACTCTAAAAAAAATTACTCTGACTTTCAAGAAGCCAATTTTTTTTTTGAATTGTTAAGATCAAGGTACTCCTTATTTAATTGAACATTCATGTTATATGAAATTATCTTACGTGTTTTCTTAACTGGCTCCGAAATTTTAATTGTTGGTGTTGTCGTTAGCTCTTATGGATAAACTTTCCCTTTTTTTCCCCAACATGCATTAACTGGCTCATGAACGCTAGGGGGCGCTTTTGGCCGACATAGTAAAATGTGTCCTGTATTTATCTAGCACCTCCTGTAGATCGTGTATTAGAAAGATGAACCACTACTCAGTAATATTTGGCACATTTGCACAATTTTATCCTACAATATGGTTCTGTTTTTATTGATTAATCATTTTTAAACTTGAGCAGTTTACTTTTCCACTACGTTTTAATTTCTATTTCACTACAATTCAAAGCCAAATACTATTCTCTTTAGTCCACAACCGCAGAGAAATTCAGTATATAGTTCTGCACAATCATAGGATTTTTTTTTACATTTGGTATATTTCAAGTCGAATACTTTTGTACTTTTGCTTAAGTGAGATTTCTCTAATGTGGTATTGCAATTTTTACCCAAGTACAGTCTCTGCTGTGAAATACAAGAGCTGCAACAAACAATTATTTCCATTATCGATCAATCTGTCGATTATTTTCTTGATTATTTGATTATTCGTTTGATCAATAAAATGTTGTAAAATGGTGAAGAATTATGACGTTTTGTTCACACACAAAATATATTTAATTTACTGTCATTGAGGGGCACAGAAACCAGAAAATATTCACATTTAAGAAGATAAAATCAGAGACTTTTGACTTTTTTTTCAATAAATCTACTTGAACCGATTTATCGATTATCAAAATAGTTGGCGATTCATTTAGTAATCGATTAACTGTTGCAGCTCTAAAATAAAAAGGGTGTCCACATGCCGTAGGCCATGTTTTAATATACAGTACTTCAAGTCCTTGACCTCATAGATGGTTAGATAGATAGTTACTTTATTTATCCTAAACTGGGGAATTCTGGTAAACAGCAGCACGTTTCACACAGCACACAAAATATATACAACATATACACAAACAAATGTAAAAATATACGAATTGCAAAAGTGTAGAGAATAAGAATAATAAATATAAAGAATTTACATGAATATTAATAGTGGAAATAGTGCAGTAGTACAATCCCCATCATGAAAACTGTTTGCAATGTTGCATTTGCTTTCCACACATTTAAAAAATGTAAATCAAGCAAATGATGTATCACTAAAATGCCTTTATTTATCTCTATTTTTATATCTAAATTGCATGGCTTTGTTAACGTCATTTCATTGTGTTGTTGCGCCACGTTTTGCAGACGCGAAAAATCATCCGAGTGAGACCTCTTACGTCCCCACTGGTCTTTGGCGTCCACGTCCCCGCGGTGTCCGAGTTCTACCGGCTGCGATGTGTACTGCGCGCCGCTGCTGTAGAAAAAAAACAAAAAAAAAAAACAGTGTAGGAAAACTTCATAGAAATGGCGGCGGACGGTGCGACGACTCTCAAAGGCTTGCGAGCCCAACTGGGTGAGATACAAACTTGTCGAGCGTGGTTGTCGTGTTTTTGGTTTTAAACCCGCTCGTGTCTTTGACAGGGTCGCGATCACTTTGCAGCGTTTTGCTGCGGGAAACCTGCGCCGCTCGCCGGGTTCATTCGAACGCGTCGCCAGGCGGACAGCTCGCCCGGCTAGTAGCGCTAGCTCGCGGTGCCGTCGCCTGCTGACAATGGACGCGGACACAAGAGCCTATTCGCGCTTTAGACATCGCGCGCGAGGCCTTGAACGCGCGAACCGCCGTGTAGCGGACGTTGACTTATTTCGTCACGAAGCCGAAACGAGCCGGTGCCCACGTGAACGTCACGGCGGCGAACTTGTCGTGAGCTAAAGTTGTAGCGCGAGCGCCGCCGGTTGACATGTCGCGCCCGCGGCTCGCGCGGAGCTCCGCGTCAAGGTTCGTGTGTTGGTGCCACATCTTTGATCGGGCCGTCCGACCAGCTGTTCGTGTGTGACTCTGTCCGTATGGACACACACCAACCCTCGACGCTTTGTGCACGAAGCTCACTCGCTTCCTGAAGTGACGGACGACTAGTGGCTTAGCTAACGTCGCCCATCACTCGGGGGGGGGGGGGATTATTGTCACAAGTGATCTGCTGTCCCCATCAGGAAGAGTTCAGGAAGCTCTTGTGTCACAGTTGACAGCCATCCGGCTCGATGGCACCGCGGCAGAAACCAGCCCATCAGACCACCTGCTCCGGTTTGCTCTAAATGTGCCGGTTCTGATTCATTCAAAAGTGCTCTTCTCTCTTCCAGATCCACTGGCCGCCAGTTACATGCACATTTCTTTGACATATGGCATAACCCCCTCCACCCTCCGGGGAGGGTTCCCGTAACAATGTCTGACCTGGATTTCAGATAAAGCAGGATTGTCAGACACGGATAGGAGAATACGATAACAGTGCATTTCTGGTTGGAGCAGCAGCCTCCTGATCGGATCTGTTCGCCAGAAGCCATATCGCATTGTGGAAATGATGACGCAGCAAAGTGTCTATCACCACTTCTCATCCATGCCTCTGTCGGCCTCCTCCAGACGTACACATGGATGCAGGCATGAATGCAAAGTGTGTTATGACTCGACCTTTTTAGGGTTTTAGGGTAAGAGGAAGTTTTCTGCATACCCAGCTTGGGTGTAGGCTTGTTTTTACTCCCGGCTTTGACTGGACCACATCTAGTGCTGCTCTTTCTATTCAGTATTTTAAATCTGGATTTTTACACACGCCCAACTGTGTTGTCTTACGAGCATATCTACTGAGTTTAAAGTGATGTGACATGTTGGAATCCCGGCTTTGCGAGGAGTAAAAGGATCTTCCGAGTGGGGGGGGGGGGGGGGGGGGGAGAAGTCAGCTCAGCTTTTCAGTTTGAGAGTTGGAGTAGAAGACTGACAATAATAAAATAATGTGAGGAATCTAGCTGATGTGCATACATGGTCAATTCCACAAGAATGTCAGCAAGGAGAAAATGTACCCTGCTATTATGAAGGGAGATCACACTGCAGCAAGTCACACCGCAAGGTTATCCTGATCTTGGCTCAACAGTTGCTGCTGCAGAATTAAAAGCATGAAAAATATTTCTGAGCCGGTTGGATTTAACCAGAGGAGGAAATAGACCGGCCTTGTTTTCAGCGTGTGCAGCGCCTTGGATCTGTCCAGTGAAGCTTCGCTCCTCTAGCACAAATTTCCCTCTCTGTGTTATATTGCAACCTTATAAATTGGACTGATTGGGTGTCACAGTAAAAGTGTACACACATACGCACACAAAATATTTGAATGGCAAAACGTGTTCATTTGTATAGGCTATAACTAAGGCCAGTGTGCCATCAGAATAGTCTTATTAATAAGGCCTCAGTTGAACCAGATAAAAAATACTGCGAAGCACATTGTCTATGAGACACACGTTCAAGTTTTAATTTAATGTGGTACTTTTACTTCAGATTTATGAGTGATGAGTGAAGCAGATGTGACTGATGTGTTTTGTCACAAACTGTAGGAACAGGATGTTTGGTTTGGCACTCTTGGTTCTAACTTGTTCTGGTTCAGTAAAGCCTATAGTTAAAAAAAATTACAGACTAATAAGGTTTTATTCTCCAGAGAAACTAAGCAGTAAAACTACTAAAAAGAAAGAAAAAGACATTGTCATTAAGGCAGCACTCTGTTTTGGCCCCCCAACTCTTAATCACAAAGAAACAGATGGTTGGCAGAGTTGTATTGGCAATTATTATATGGTTATGTTTCTGGAAATTATTAATTTCTATTTCTGCGAGAGAATATTCTCCCTCTGGAAGAGGAGACTCCCTACGAGACTGGGAAGTGTCATCATTATCCTGCTAGTTCTGCAAATAGCCAAGGCTTACCTTTGCATGAACAGGTCTCCAGTAATCTCACAGAAGGTCTAGTGTGTTCGTGTGCATGAGTGCGCATGTTTGAGAGCGTGCATCCGCTGTGTTATCCGAGGACCTGGGATATTTAACTAGCAAGGGGTTGCTCGGTGCCATAGAAAAGCCCAGATTGTTGATGTTTTATTCACAGCCAAGCACAATATAACATTGTCTCACTAATCTGGATAAAATAAAGCAAAGGAAATGAACTAATCGGTGGCACAAGTTGTTCTTGACAGCGAATTCACCTGTTATATTTGCTATGAAAAATTCCCTGTTTAGCATTGCAGCGCGATGCCAAATGGTCGTCCACCCGTGCATTAAGCAGTGCAGACACTTCCTGTGCAACAAGTACTTAATTATGCTGCAGGGCAGTTTAAAGGCTGCAGTTGGAAGGAAGGACAGAAGAAAAAACCCTTGTTCTATCTAACGCTTATGTCTCTGTCACACTTGTGAGAGAGTTAGAGGGAGAGAGACCCAGAAATATAAAGATCCTTCTTGTTATCTAGAGAACTAGCTTTTGATCAGACTTTGCATTCAACGAGAAGTGGCGTGATGTAACACGGGCTGGTCTGTTTCCTGTTTAGTGTTGTTGTCTGGGCTGCAAAGCCAGGTCATCAACAGACCCCTTGGTGGTCTTTATTGCTGCTGTAATAACCCAGCAGTACTCAATATGTTTATGTGCTGCAGTCAGTGTTTTATTTTTTATTAGGTTCTCCTGCAACCTTTAAGATGCTGCAAAAAGCTGTACTTTGCAACACCACAGTGCTACAAATGTAAATTCAATGGCAAAATATGACCAACTGGATCCATAAATCAAACTTCATCAGATGATGTTTGCTCAGACATTGAGTCTGGTGTATAATCAGTTGCCAGATAAATTACTAGTGGTTTTGTCTCTCTAATGTTTTGAAGCCGAGTTTGTTGACGCTGCTGTGAAGATGTATGTTAATGTGTGCACATCTCCATAGTGATGGAAAAGTGAGAGACGGCTCCTGTCATTGGCTCTTGTGATTGCCCCCCCCCCCCCCCATCTCATCATAGCACTTAAATCAACACGATTGTGTGCGTCAGCGGAGAGTGTGTTAATTTTTTTCCGAGATGTGCCTCTGTCTGACTCGGTCTTAGTTTGCACTTTTAATTCTTCTCCCTGCAGATCAGTTAGTTCCTTGAGGAGATGCGTCCTCCTGCTTGTGGCACAGAGAAGTTCAGCAAAGTCTTTACTGCATCGTTATTTGTAACAGTCGGTTTATTAAACTGTATATTACAGTAGATTACATTGATGCAATATGGCATCATTACCTGCATGCTGTTGATACATATACTGTGTCCAAATGTGAGGTAATTGCTGCTTGTAAGGTGACACTTGTCTGATGTGTCAGCCTTCAAAGCTTCAGAACTCATTTTGCCTTATTTCACTATGAATCATGTCCTTTCAGAGTCCACGTCTTCCTTGATAAAGACCTAGGCATGGCTGAGACACACTTCTCTGTGGACCACTTAGCCGGGAACTATTTTTTTTATTCTTTTCAATCCTCCTTGACTTTATGTGATGGTGGAGAGAAATGAAGAACATTTTTCTTTTTCTTCTGCAGAGATAAATTTGTGTTAGTTTTGGGTGTATTCATGCACACGACTGCTTTTCATATCTGTTTGAGTAAAAGTCCATGTCTGTTGTCTATGTGCTAACTAATAGTGTGATGTACTGTTTACTTGCATAATAGTGTAATAATAATAATAATAATAAATAGTATGGACCAAACTTTGAATCTGTGACTAATGCAAGTTCACTTGTATGATTAAAGTTCATGGTTAGTGGGATTGTATGATTCCCACCACATGTACAGTGTGATAACACTGGTCATTGAGAGATATTGAAAAGAAATTAGTTTCTTCTGTGTATCGGAAAAAGTTCAGTCAAATCACAGCCATCTTAGCTTCATTTAGCTAACATTTGGCCTACTCATCGGTGGAAGTTGATGGTTCTGGGAATTAACTGCAGACTTTGACCTTCCATAATCTTCTTTGACTGGAGAGCACTGATGCTGCTGCAGAATACAGATAGCCTGTGCATTGGCGACTGCTAAACCTGTAAGCTCTATTTGTATCTGCGTGGCTCCTGGTTCTAATACTATACTGCTGGTTTGAACTGGTTTGTTACAGTTGCTTCAGAAGAATAGTTTTGTCTAAATGTCTTAAAATATCTATCCAAATATATGGCGATATATATATATATATATATATATATATATATATATATATATATATGCATTGTGTGACGACAGAAAAACATTTAATGTTTTATATTATAAGCTATTCGCCTCACAGCAAGAAGGTTCTGGGTGTGAATCCCGGTTCAAACCAACCAGGGCCTTTCTGTGTGGAGTTTGCACGTTCTTCCCTAGTATGCGTGGGTTCTCTCTGGGTTCTCCGGCTTCCTCCCACAGTCCAAAGACATGCAGAATGGGGTTAGGTTCATTGGAGACTCTAAATTGACCGTAGGTGTGAATGTGAGAGTGAATGGTTGTCCGTTTTCTGTATGTGGCCCTGTGAAAGGCTGGCGACCTGTCCAGGGTGTACCCCGCCTCTCGCCCAATGTCAGCTGGGATTGGCTCCAGCCCCCCCGCAACCCTTAAGTGGATAAAGCGGTAGACGATAAATGAATGATATTATAAGCTATTGTTTATTTCGTTGTGGAGGTAGAGTGGGTGGTCCACTGATCAGAAGGTCGGTGGCTCGATCCCTGGCTCCTCCAGTTCACAGGTTGAAGCTCCTCGCAAGACACCTCAAATTGCTCCTCATGGCTGTGCCGGCACTCTGTGAATGGGTTGTGCAATATTGAAGCGCTGCATGAATTTGTGTGTAAATGGGTGAATGTGCCTCATAGTGTATAGTGCTTTGAGTGGCTGTTAAAACTAGAAAAGTCTTAGAATTATTTTTCTCCATGTGGATGACGCTTTGTATTTTTCCTCATGGCGCAGATACAAACAGGGAATTTGCATTAAGGAAACAAACATGAAGGAGAATGAATATGGCACAGAACATGGTTATTCCAAATAGAAGAAGGATTCTGACCAGCCAAGACCAGACAAGGTTATATACGACCACCGTGTTTTGAGAGGGGATACTCCCTCTGTCACATTGACATGGTTTGGGTATGAAAAGTCTCATGTGGGAAAAAATATGCATTGCAAATTATGCTGCATACCTTTCTTCAAAACTGATTCAAACACCAGTCGCCTCTTTTATCACCTATACAAGAATCATGTCAAACAGTGAGGAGAGCGTCCATGGATGAGAAACACAAATGTACAGTCAAAACAAAAAATTCTGACTCATGTTGCAAGAGGCTTGAGCCTGAGGCACACCATATGACAAAGATTCACAAAGATCGTATTGTATAATATCACCATGATATGAGAGTTTGGTCATATCGCACAGCTCCATCCTGATAGCCTGTTCTGCTTCTTATTTCTTTTTGTCTGCAAGTGTTTGGTACAGATGCACAAAGAAAGCATATTTGACCGTCAGCTGTGTGAACAAAGCGTACCCCTCAGTTTTTCAGTGTCACTTCATCGAAGGAAGGCCTCTCAACATCTCTGCTTTGTGTTGCAGCGTGTAGTGCTATTCGATGCCTGTGCTGGGCACAGCTTGAATGTTTTCAATCCGCTAAGACAACACAGTGAAAGGTGTTTCTTAGCAAAAAAATATGACATTAATACTGGGAGGTACATTGTTGTTGTACCTTGTGGATTGGTTGCATGAAAAAAATGCATGGGTTTTCTGAAAGCAGTCCATTAATTTTAACTCTATTACCACAAAACATTCATTGGTGGGAAAAAAAGTACACATGATCTAATAATTATGTTATAGAGACTTTTAAAAGAGTTCATAGTGTATCATCACATAATGTGATTATCACTTAACTGACCATCGTTTTGCCTCTTTGTCAGCGGTTCTGTAATGCTGAGTACAGACCAACACAGAAGGAAAGAGACTGGAGAAAAAGCTGATATCAGGGCTCATATAGCTTGATCATGTCCTCGCTGTTTCCTTCCTTCCTGCCCCTGTTACTCTCAGCCGTGGTTTTTAACTGGGAACTGTCTCTGCTAAAGAAAGTGCTGTTGACCCTGTGGTGGTCTTGGTGGGAAAGCTGATGTATGTGCTACCTTTTTAAAACCATATCTGTAGCAGTGGTTGTGTATGTGTGGACATTTGCTCGATATTGGTTTTTACTTCCTTTTTAATGTTTTGCAAATGTTGTGGGACCCCCTGGGCACATTAGCTGTATACCAGGAGGCTCACAAGGGTTTGATTCCAGACATTTCTCACTTCTCTCCCAGGTTGCCACAGAAGGCAGTGTATGGCCGGCTACAGGGTTGACCATGAGCGGGGGGTTATGTCTGATGGCTGAATAGTTGGATTGTTCTGTTGCTTTCGAATCTGCTGAATCTCTCCAGAACTAGCATTCCTACAGAGAACAAACAAAGCACAGAGAAAAAAAATACATCTTATTTTAACTCTGTTGGTTTGGATTACCTGAAACAATTCTGTTTCCTTGATATTATGTGATATACCTGTTTTTTCAGAAATGACAGTATGTGACTCTAGTTCTTGTGTAAACTATGGGTGTCTGTGTGTTTTTTTCCTACATGCAGCTGCAGCTGCACAGGCACAAGCCGAGGAGCGGCGCAGCGGGGCAGGGAATAGTCCAGGACCTACAACCAACACAGCAGCGAAACCTCAGGGGTGTAGGCCAGGTAAATGACACCACACCTTGACACAGAAACAGATTGGTTCTCACAAACTGCCACACTATTGTCATCCATAATCTGAACCATTACATGCAATACAATCCCTTACACCACCCTGTCAGTGTGGCTTACTGCAGGTTAGTCATCATCTTATTACTGCAACACTTGACAAAGCTCATTAATGACAGTCACATGTATACATCTATCTGCCTGATTCAAAGCCTTTGTAACTCTACGCTGCATTGTAATCCACCCTTATGGTCACCATATACGCATAGCTGCATGTTTTACCTTTCAATCACATGCTGTGTACACATGTGTGTGTTTGCAGTCCTTGACGGTGCCGCACTTAGAATAGACGACCGACTGCGAGTGGCAAAGGAGAGGCGAGAGGAGGCAGACAGACAACAGGGTAAGATCTCAGTGTCTGTGCGAAATTATTTTAGCCAAAGCTAGCTCTAACCTCTTAGCTGCATATTACATTTTCCCATTTCAAGTCAAAGAGATAACAAAAAGGTGTTTGTTTTTAAACCAGTAAGTAAGTCAGTAATAAGTTCTCATTTAGGAGCAATTTCAGTAAATGAATTGGCCATAAATATGGTGAAAATCCACCTATGCCATATATAGGAATTACATTTTTTTTTATTGCTGTTATTTTTATGATTGTGACCAAGCGATTATTACTTTTAGGCTGTTCACATAGTAAACAACCTGCTAATAAATGACCTTTTTTGCTCTGTCCATGCATGCGCATAACGTTTGTGCGGTCAGTTTTGCGAGAGTCTCAGATTATGGAGCGCGAGCGCAAGGCCAAGCTGCAAGTGGAGCGTCAGGTGGAGGAGCGTCAGAAAAAGGTTGAGGAACAGCGAAGGAAGGAGGAGCAGAAACGACTGGCTGTGGAGGAGAAGAGGAAGCAGAAACAGGAAGAGGAAAAGGTAGCTGCAGCATGGGTGCTGGCAGAGTCTTGGGAGCCTCAGATCTTATTGTTGCTCAGTTAATGTAGCTTTGTGACTAAAATAAATACATTTTCATAGAAACCCAGGTTTATGTTGCAGTGTTTCCTTTATAGATTTAAAAAAAAAGAGGGAGGAAGTTTAAAAAAGGTTAGCCTTGAGCGCTAACATCACATTTATTAAAGTAAAATGCAGTGAATCCTTATAATGATTATTTGTTCTTTTCTAAATTACTTGCATTTTTCTCTTCCTGCCGTGCTGCAGGAGCACTACGAGGCCGTGATGCGGCGGACATTGGAGCGTAGTCAGCGAGTGGAGCAGAGGCAGAAAAGATGGTCTTGGGGAGGACTGTCCACAGACTCCGATGGACGAACAGGTAGAAGTCATGCTTCACCTTAGCAGTTCATAATTCCCTTTTCTGCATATCTGTTCAATTTTACTTTAATCATCCACTTACAGCAGCACATTAAAGAGGAAGCTGAGATAAACAGAGTTCCTCATTTCAAGTTCACAATCTGATTGATTTTCAATGGACATCTACTGCTGATGAACGAGCATTTTCTCCCACAAAATCATCATCACATGCATCGTTTCTCTGCACGCTGTAGTCTTTTGACATTTGCACCTCCATCAACAGACGTCACATGATTCGTTGCTCTCACTGGTTGTAGGTCTATCCAATTGCGTCCAGAGGCATTTTGGTCTGAGCCTGTTGGTATCGCGTCGTGGAAATTGAAAATTAACTGGGAGGTCCCAGACTAATACGTACTTGAGTTTTAGTCTGGCTACGCCAGGCCAGCACAACGCACACAAAGGGCTTTTTCTTTTTCTTTTTCCTTTGCCAGATATACCAGATGTCGTTTTGTGACGTAGTTTTCTCATTCAGACATGGTTCTGTAGACAAAAGACACAAGACTCTTATCTTGTTGTTTTTCAAAACAATACAGTACAGGGAGGTGACAGTGCCTTTTTTCTACACGAGAAAAAGTGTGTGCTGCATTCACATTCAGGTTGAATCGCATCAGATTCTTAGCAGCTAGTTGGGGATCAGTTAAGCATAAATGCATAACATGAACTAAATAGCTTCAAATCAAACTATACTATTAAATTATTAAATTGTGCCATTTGTCAAACTATGGAAGTAGAGACCTCTCAGCTAATTTAGTTGAAAATATAATCATATATTGTTAACACTGCTGTCAAATCTTGAATGGCTATCAACAATTGTAAAAACCTCATTCTGGTGGAAAATAAACCAAATTCATAAATTCCCGCTTACTGACTGAGATGAGAAGGATTTCATTTATATGATGTAGTCTGTCACACTCACTGGTGGTGCAAAAATTGTCAACACTCAGGCCAGTGTATTATTGCTTTAGTCACTGGGAGTCAAATAAAGGCCAGCAGGTTTCTTGTATTTTATCGCTCCTCCCTGAGAGCTGTTTTTTCCCACAGGAGATTCTGATGCCAGCGCCTCATCTCCAGTAACTATAATTATCTCCCCTGCCTCGCCAGAAAAGCCACCGAGGAGTCAACAAGGTTTTTGTTTGTTGATTATTAATTGTATTCCCTCACAAATGTAGCGAAACACTGCTTGGACTGGCACCGGTTTTGCAGATAGCATGGTCACCTACTGTTCGTCGCACCAGCATCCCACTCCCACCCCACCAAGCACCACCTGCGGTCTAACTGGCAGCCTTTCACTAACAATTCTTCTATGTGTGGCCTTCGTTTTGAATGTCCCTAAGTCTTGTTTAATAAGAAGTGTTTCTTTAGGTTTTTCACTCATTCACACGGTTGAGCACTTCTAGGTGACAAAGGGGACTTTGTGTGCCAAACAAAAACAAAAGAAAAGGACTAATATCACCTCTGGATTCTCTGGCTTTCCTCTTTTTTTTTTTAAGTGGTCAAACATCAGCATCTAATGCTTGCTAACCACAATGCCTGGCTCTAAAACCACAACAACTTATGGTTTGTTTAAAAATGCACATTGTCATGTAAAACATGATATTAACAAGCAGATATATGCTAAATATCATGTTTTACAAAATGTGAATTGTTTAATTTGTGCTGCTGTAGTAACACATTAGATCACTGGGTAACTGGGGATGTTATATCAATGTATATAGTTTTTTTTTCATATTGTTTTATTTTGGGTGTTTTTATGAAAGCACATTTCACCCTTTGCATATTTGGGGTATTAGGATCTTGCAGAACCGTTTACTGCCTTATGTGCACCCACATGCCCTCTCCCATAGGCTAGCCTCCTGTGTAAACCCCGCCTCCCTTGTCTGTCTTTCCTCCTCCCTCGTAGTGGACAAGCGCTCCACATCCACCATGAACTTGAAACAGCCATCCGAGGCTGGCATCAGCAAACGCCTTTCCTCTTCCTCTGCCACCCTCATCAAATCTCCTGACAAACGTAAGTCTCCCCCCATATGCATTTGCTCCTACTCCTACCCCCACTCCCTCCTACCCTCCCTGCACCCTGCATTCCAGTGCTGTGTCTTAACCAACAAAGTACATTCCGTCTATTATCAGCCAGGTAAATGTTTTTTTTCTTGGGATTTTTTTCATGTCCTGCAATCTATCAAGTGATAAAATTGATGATTGTCCGGAACAAACCCTTTCTTCTTTCATGTCTTTAGTTGAGTGAACTCTGACCTCTGTCCTCTTCTTGGCCAGGATTTTGCTCACTGGGGCACAGACAGACTGGTAGAAATGTTTCTGTCTCTGGATCCAGCTAATGATGAATTAGCATCACTTCCCAATTCTACTGCATCCATTCACTATGCTCCTCAGCAAATTACATTGAATGAAAATATCAGAATCAGAGAGGTCCCAAGCACCAGAAGGTGATTTGTTAATTAATTTACAATAATATCTGTCACAACATCCATAGGCTTATTTTATTTCACGGAATGTATATTTGATTCCTGAAGAAAAAAAAAATTATCATCACAATCAGCTGACTCATATCTCTCTAGTGCTTCTAAGTGTAGTGGTGTTTTTCCTCTCGGACATTGCTAATTTCTCTTTATCTCTAAACTCGTTTTTAAAATGATACTACCTCTCTTCCTCCTCCAGGCCCAGTGATACATTCTTAAAGTCTGAGAGACTTCTGTACCGTTCACAAGAGACTGTTGGGAAAATTTACCATTGGGTGTTTCATCATTGTCCCTCAGGTGCTAAGCCCAGGAGTTCATCTTGTAACCGGTTGCCTAGCAATGCCAATGCTTCTCAGGCCAGTAAGGAAGAAGGCAAAAAGCTTCAGGTGGAACAGACAGGTGCAAAAGATCCCCCACTCCATCCTACTATGTGCTTTCATAAATATAGCGTTGTACCGTTTTCCAAACCACTATAGGTTTTTAGATAAATAATTCAATTATAAATACACATTTGTCAAAGCTGACTTTGTATACGATAATTGTTTAGACACTCACAACTACAGTTCCACTTTTCTACCATTAATGTTATAGGGAGTATCACAAAGTATGATCTGATAAGGGAGTTACAGCCTTTGCCTTTGTGTTAAGTCATCATATTTGAATCTGGGGCATTAGCTGCTGTCAGCCCCAGCCTGGTGACTCACATAAAGCCAAATGAAGTGCACATGATGTGTAAACTGTCGATGGAGAGTCCTTGTTGACTCCCTGCTTGGCTGTAATTCCACTTTCGTGTCCGTAGGCCGTTCCATGAAGAAGAGAAGTTCCTCCCTCACTCGAGTAAGTGTGGGCAGAGCACAGACCCCCACCAAGCCTGATAAGGGGACAACGGATGATCAAGGTGGCTAGCATGAACAATCGGCAGCATTTTTCCCCATGCCCCTGTCTGCATCACTAAGGCCTCCTTCTTTGAATAACAAGCATGTGGCTCTGATGTTAATAGCTTGCTCATTATGAATCTACTGTTTTTTTTAAAGCCCTTAACAATACTCGGTTTTTCGGGATAACATTCTCATGTGGCTCAATTCATTCTCATGGAGCTGTAAGGGTCTTTAAACCGGCTCTCTCTTCTTGCTGTGTGTTCCCTCTGTCCTTCGACCGAAGGTCTCTCTCACTTACTACTGAATTACCCCTGGGAAGCTGCTAAGCTTCTGTATGCTCTCATTTCTCTGCGATTTGCTGGAAACATTGTTTTCATTCCATGTGTGCCCTACCCTATCTGCAGTCAAACCCCACCAGACCCTGCACCGTGCCATGTTTCTCACTGACAGCTGGTTTTTATTCTAACCTTTGCATTGTTTTTTCCCCCCGAATTTAGAACCCAGGAGTGGTTCAGTTGTGTGGTGTGTCTGGACTAACACGGGGCATTGTTTTGATGTCACAAAGTGTTGCTTGTTTTCTCCCTCCCAGATGACGTCATGGCTGGATTTGAGTCACTGGGCTCATGCTTCAGTGTGGTGTGTGTCTGTGCCATCCAAACCTTGCACCCCCAGGGCCCAGACATGATCACAGCGACTCACTGAAGTCTGTGTGTTCCAATTAACCACCGACGCTTTTGTTTGTCCTATAGCCGTGTCAGCCTCTCAGTGCTGATGAGTTGTAAAAATGTTCCTGTCCTGTACAGATGTATGTTCTGTGTGATTAACCTGAGCAATAATACAACACGCCCACCATCACTCATACCACATTATGACTTCTCATCTCCAATTAAAATGTTGGTTTAAAGTAATTTAGCTCTAAATCAACCCACACACCATGCTCTTCATAACTATAACCTTATCACAGACTAATAACCAAGATGCTTCATGCTTTGGTGCAGAGCAGCAGGCTCCAGGGGCTAGTGCTCAGCGTATAACAAAAAAAAAAACCCAAGTCTGTCCACAACAGATGTCCTCTCAACACGGGGCTCCCAAAGGAAGTGACTCTGTAATCTCCGTTGGTGGAGGTAGCATTTAGGGACTTGTGGAAAAAATCAACCCCTTCAACACTTTAAAGTAGCAACGACCTAAATGAGAAACCCAAGGGCTCTTTGTTTCTGCTGTGAAATCAATGGACCAAGTTATATTCTGACATGCTCAGAACTCATTGTACCACTCGGGCTGTAGTCAGCCTTGTTATTGTAATTCCTTGATGTTAATTTGGCACCTTCTTTGTCCTGGCCATGGAAAAGTTTGGACAGTCGAAGCAAACAAACTTTTGTGTGGTCACAGTCCCTCGCCCTGTCACTTTTGGACTTTGGTCTGTTTCACTTCTCATCTTCCTACCCAATAGAATTCCTCTGCTGTCTTTGAAGTTCACTAATGTTTTTTTCCCATCAGCACACCCTCCTCTGCCTCAAGGAACCATTGATTTGACCTAATTTTCTACTTCGACTAATTTTTTTTAAAAACTGATCTTCAGTTAACGGACAATCAGTTCTTTGGTCTGTCTCAGTACTCTTCCATGGTGTCCTTTTCTAACTGTCTTTTTCTGACAATCCTCATTTTATAAAGAGGACAAAAGACAGTTGATAAAGAGCCCATGTGAGATTATTTAGACATCAGTAACCTTTGGTTCTTTGTGTTGATTCTCTTTTGTTGGTTAAATCACATGGTGACCGTTCCAAACTTCATTGACCCCCTTCTTTGTGTTACCTTGTCATCCCCCATTCTTGCCCACTCTTTCCCTCTTGGTCTTTTTGTTCTTCTCTGCTGATCTCGGGTGTTTTTACGGCCGATGTAGCTCGCAGGCCACCGGCTAGCACGGTGGACGGAGGGGTCCTTAGTCGCCTGCTCACCCCCACCCAGGCCTCACTAGCTAGGAGCAAGAGTGCCGCCGCCCTGTCCGCTGAAGGAAGAGATGCTCCAGGTAACCTCCACACAGGAGACCCTGACCCTGAGAGGAACGATGACTAGACAAAGATCCTGGTCCTCCTCGCCCTTAATTCTTAAGTATCACTTCACTAGATGTGAGCTCATCCCAGTGCCCTGCTGCAGATCCTCATTCTTTTGGAACAGTCCTCTGAAAAGAGAAAATATTGGCCTCTCAGTGGCGGTTGAATTTCAGATGTCTCTGCAGCTCCCTCTGTTTACGTATGTTATGTATGTACAGTAATTACTTGCAGCAAAGTACATTCATGTGAGAGTTAGTGAGCAGATATTAAGAAGCAAACACGGATCCAGCTCACATACACTCTCAGATCTGACACAATTGGCCGTTGTGCTGAGCTTGTGCCGAGCAGGGCAGACTTGGCAGGGAGCATTTCTCTGCATCTGAGGAGCGCCAGGGTCCATGCTGGGAGATTTGCTCTAAGCTGCTTACCTGTTGGTTCTTGTTACGTCAGATTGAGACTGTTGTGCTATTACATGTGTTCGCATAGTGAGCCCATAGTGTTAGGCACTCTGTTACGCGGCGGTGAAGTAGTAATTACTTGTATTTCCATAGATTACATGGGTTTGAAGTCACTCTAATCAAAATCAGTACATCCTGCCACTACATTTTTGAATATGCTAAAGCCATTTAAGTGGGATTTTATGTCTCACTTAAATGATCCATTTCTATGTTTTTTTTACTTTGTTTTAAGAATATAAGGAGCCATACTGTAAAGCACTGCCCCCCTTAAGCTGCAACTGTATTCCTCCGAGCACTGGCTTTAGAGGCTGTGATGTTTATTGACTGGCCATTACAAACCCATTAGCAGCTATAGATCTTCTGCTAAGTATAGCCCCAGTAGAAACCTGACACATCCGCATTAGAAGCAGCAGTGGTAGAATTTCTTCGTCACCGTAGCTTCACCGTATGCAGTCAGAATGATTTTGAGAACACATTTGTGTCCAGGCTGCGGCAGGGAGAGTTCCCCAGGTTCGGGGATTATCATTGCTAATCCCTCAATCTGACACAACAAGCTCAAAACCAGTGGACAACATTGTTAACTTTTAACAAAAGGACTCAAATATTCCACATGACTGATCTTTTGGTTACTATGACCGAACACAGCCAACTACACTATCAACATTCATTGTTAGTGTACTAATACGTGTGTGTGTGTGTGTGTGTGTGTGTGTGTGTGTGTGTGTGTGTGTGTGTGTGTGTGTGTGTGTGTGTGTGTGTGTGTGTGTGTGTGTGTGTGTGTGTGTGTGTGTGTGTGTGTGTGTGTGTGTGTGTGTGTGTGTGTGTGTGTGTGTGTGTGTGTGTGTGTGTGTGTGTGCGCGTGTGCGTGCGTGCTGTGGTTGGTGTTCAGGTGTGTTCATGTTGGCCCCTGTGGCGTGTCCGGGGCTTGTGTGAGGTTGTTGCTTTCTGTTCCTCATGTGTTCTTCAAAACTAATCAGACCTTGAGAAATCAAGCTGTTGCCTGCCTCAAGTGCTATATTTAACAAATCGCTTTTTTTTGTGCTCTTGTCCCCTTTCAAAAAAAACTATTTTCCTCTCTCCCACCTTTCTTTTCTCTCTTTCCCTCCACTCTTTATTCTCCTTTGGCTCGTTGCTGCTTTGCTGCCCAACTCGGCCGCTTGTCACTCCTCCAATCGGTTGTTCTCCCTGCGATCACTGTGTCCTTTACCAGAGTGTCACCCATGTCCTCGCTCAGCCTCGGCCACTCCCCTGCACCCACAGCGCGGACCTGTGCGCAGCCGTAGCATTGACCGGCAGAAAAGCGGCATGACTACCTCTGTTTCAGCTGACGGAGCCCTCGACCCTTCACTGGTGAGAACACCTCTGACGCTACACCACTGGCCCTTGAAAACAGTTCAAATCAGAGATTTACAAAAAGAAAAGCGTGATATTACTGTTTAGCTGACAGTAAAGCTTTCAATGAAGATTGTTTTGATTTCCCCAAACTCATCCCCTTTCCCTTCTACTCAAGCTGCATTATTTAATATGACAGTTTGATCACTTTATCAATTATATACAATACAACTATGTGGTCAAGAGGATTATGTTGAATTATCTCACAACCCTGTGTCAGTTTGCATTTGCAGATGGAGAAACCGGAATACAGGGCTTCAGATAGTATCTCTTATCTTATCCGTGTGATAATAGATACACACGGTAGTAGATGTGTAGGACCATGAGATCTTGATGAGAGGTATTATATATACTGCGTTAAAGTTTTCATGAGAATTCATTTGACAATGAAAATATGGACAGACAATAAAAACAGTAGTTTAATTTTTGGTAGTACTAAAATAGATGTGTAACTTTTTACAGAAACTGATAAGAAACCAGGATGAAGTTGACTCTGCCTCTGATGAAATATACTGTATATAGGGCACCACAGACACTGATTTATATGTGCATATCCGGCTACATTTGCCTGTCAAAGTACTTCTGCAGGATGCTTCCAATAGGGAAATGTTATTCCCCCAGCTGTGGTTTGGCCTTTGCTGATCACTCATAATTTGAAATTGTCCATATTTTGTCATGATTTTAATCCTGCGTACTGCTCCTCATAACTGCTCCCCCCCCCCCCCCCCTCCTGCTCTGGCTGTGAAGGGCCGCATTGTTGTAGCATGAAACAAAGGGATTCACAGTGGCAAGATTATGGATAGATCATCCCATGCAAAGCAGACTCCACCCTGACCCTGGGGCCTAGTGTTAAAAGCCTTTGACTTTCCTCACCCTCTCATTGTCTTCTCTCCTCCACATGCTCAGATTGATGTGGAGATAATTGAACAGCCTCATTGCATGGCACGGGTTAACATGTCTCTTTAAAGTCATCTGATTTAGGCTACACCCACACTAATACAATTTGAAATGCATCACTTTTGCTACCTTTATGCCTTGTGTCCACACTATGGATTTTTATGAGCACCTAAAACGCTGCTGGACCTTTCAGTTTGAAAACTTGGGTTGCGTTTTAGTGTGGACGAGCAGAAACAAGATTTTTGGAAACAATTACCAGTGGTAAATGCAACCTGGATAAATTACAAGAGTTCTTATATAGATGCAGAAGTTGCATTGTTTGTTGACTTGATATTCAGTGCACTCCGCTTGGTGTGGGACAGTGCTGTACATTTGCGTCTGTCTGTGTGTCACGTGGGTGACCTTGCTGTGCATTGTTGTCATCTTGTTTGCGGTGCCAAACATAGCACATGGGCCTTAAAAAATAGATTAATTAAAACCTGACCTGTAGACTCCTGTAATTCAGCGTCTTGTCACTGTTATAACAGACATCTATGTTTGTGTGAGCGTTGTTTACACAAACTCCTGATTCTGTCAAAATATGAGGATCATTCAGATCCGTTTTCCCAGGATAAACTTTAGGGATCAGAAGATGATAAATGTGATAAATTAGAAAAAATTTACAGTATTCTGCTACATAAAGTGAGGGTTGTTTTTTTTGCCAGTTTCTTAATTATCTATTTAGGCCCCTAAAATAATATCTATTTTCAATGTCAATGCAACTTTGTCACACAAAGTTGTTTGTGGCGATTACATTTTTTCAAGTTCTTCCTACTTTAGAGATTTTCATGAATTATTTTTCCTCTTCTGTGCCTTGTCTGTGGAACTACAGAAGGACAAGCAGTTAACATCGCCTGGGGGGCAGCGTCCCACCTCCCCATCCACTACCCTTGGACGCAACCGCTCACCATCCCCGGCCCCCAGCCCAGCTCCAAAGAGGACCCCTTCCCCATCAGCAGCCAAGTAAGACCAACCTTTCTTCAATAGAGCTTCAGCGATTTTGCTGGGATTAGATCCAGCCACAGTTGATTAGAAACTCAACTCAACACACTTTATTCTCACAGGCAAAGTCCCAGGACACGCCCCCCTTCACCTGGTGCAATGAAGCAACGTCCCCCATCCCCCCAACCTACATCAAGCAAACCCCCACCTATCCAGAAACCAGCTCTTACTCCAACTGGACCCCCTACTTTGCGAAAGAGAGACTCCAAGTCCAAGGATCTGTGTCCTGTCCAGGCCGTGGCTCCACAGTCCTCTGACAGCAGCAAGACCAAAGAAAAAGATGGTTAGTTATTCTCAATCTGAAGAGAGCCCCACACGGCATGAATGTGTTGTTGTACAAAACATATAATGTGCACAGCTCCATTGCACCAGTATGTGTCAAGTGTGAGTTACTGTGTTATTCTGGCAACCAGGATGTTTGCACTGGTGGATCCAGACACACTGTCAATTTCAGGGTGTACAATACAGTGTACAGCAGTAGCTGAAATCTTTTTCATCTCAAACAAATGAGTTAAATGAAGTTCTAACCCATGCATGTCCGAACCTACTCATACTCTCTAAAAAGATTCATGTAATTTCTTTGTTTTCTAGCATTTTACTCTGGATAATTACCTTTGAATAAATGCTTCTCATCCTCACTTTTTCCTCATAAGAGACAATTGCACCATTTACACTTAATATGTAAAATACACTGATGGGAGCACAACAAAGATACAAGGGACTTTTTAATAGATTATTACATTTTCTAAAGCTGCAGAAAAGATATTATAATATTGATGGATTCAATTTAAAATGTTATTATCTGGTTACTTTACCAGGGTAATGCCGTGATCCTCGTTCATCTCTCTGTCTGTTAGAAGCAATGCTCACAGCTGCACCTTCACTGTGAGCAGATGTGAAATACACCTTCTGTGAATATGTATTAATATGGCTTCAATGAACAGTCTTCGTTTAGAGTATTATTAGCTTTAATAGCTAGACCATGACCAGAATTTTGTTGTGTTTGTGCGTGCAGACTGACGTGGCAGAGGCTCAGCTTGCATAAAATCTCAGAGGAGCAGGAGAACTATTAAGTCCCAGCTGGAGTCACATCCTGTTACTGATCTGAAGTTGTTGCTGCTGCCACCCTATGGACAGCATCATGCTCTGCAAGATAAATCACTTAAATGGTTTAATACTACATGCCACTGGACAAGGGCCCTGTATGCAATGCAAAACAAGTGATGTTGGAAAGATTTAACTTTAAACTATAGCTTTATTACTATATACTTTTAAATATTACTATATACTTCAAATATTTACATTGCGTACATTTCTACATGCAAGTGTGAGAGAGTGTGATGAGGATTAATTCCTCTTTCATGGTATAGGTAATTTGATATCATGTTGTCAGGATAAAGTCAATTTTCTGTCTATTTTTTGTTGAAACAAAATGAAATACCTCATAGAGCAGTGATATAATTTCAGTATCGACCATAGAAGCAGACCTTGTATAAAATTCCAATCTTGCTCTAAACCAGTCTTGTTTACTGATTTTCAACAGTGCCTTACATAAACTAATAAATATTATTAGATTATGATAATAATATGATAGAAATGGTTTGGCAGGACAGACAAATTAGTATTTATCATTATACTGCCATCACTAATATGTAATCCTACGTAGCATGATTGGAGAGCGTGTTCTGTCTCAGAGCACAGAGAGTATCATGTGACGGTTACACAACTCGGCATGAGGCCGGTTTCTTCTTTCTCTCTGCCTTCGCCTTTCTTCATCACATTAAGCCTCTTCCACCAATCAGGCTTTCTGTCATCCTTTATCCTCCAGGCACCACGTCCAGATCCGTCTGCCTCACGTCCGCACTGCAGTGTGAAATTGGTGACAGTGACATTAAGTGCTAAACTTATCTTCTGTATTTGTCTCTCCATCTGTCAGACTCTAAGGCCTCGATGGGAACCAACTCGGCTGCCGAGGCGGCCAAGATCCTGGCTGAGAATCGCAGGCTGATGCGAGAGCAGAAAGAGAAAGAGGAGCAGCTAAGGATACAGAGGGAGGAAGAGGAGAGGTGAGGATTATCCCAGAGGAGGAACTTTTGGGATCAATTTATAGTCATTTTGGTCATGACGAGGATGCATCAGTTATGACAACACAGCCAAGTACCATTGACAAACTGGCACATGTGCTCTCACATTGTACTCAACAGAACTGTAGATGTTTGTGAGTGAAACTTTATCAAGTTTTTGTCATTTTTGCATACAGAACCCATTTAGTTTAAAAACTACTTGCTGAACAACACTGCTAGTTATATTTTATGGATGTTAGGTAAAGCTAGGATGATTCTTTAACTCATGAGATGTTAACCCCCCCCATGTCTTAAACATAAATTACCTGTACTTATTTGTGAGTTTGTTGTCAAGCATTGGCTGCTGATTCTCACCCCCATTCCAGACTGAGAAAGGAAGAGGAAGACCGTTTGGCGGAGGAGGCTCGACTGAAACGTGTGGAAGAGGAGAAAATCCTTGCAGAGGAGAAAAAAGTCAAAGAAGAGGAAGATGCCCGTCTGGCAGAGGTGGAGCGGGTGAGACTGGCTGAAGAGGAGGCTCTGAAACAGGTTGAGCTCCAAAAGGAACGGGAGGAGGCTGAGGCCAAGGCTCTGGAGGAGGCAGAGAGAGTACGTCAGGAGCGAGACCGCATCATGCAGCAGAACCAGCAAGAACGAATGGAGAGGAAGAAGGTGAGATGCATGGATGGAGCAGAGAATCCTCTCTTTAGTTGGGTCGTGCTGTATCACCTAGATCTAGCTCAAATAGTGTTTGTGAAGAACTTGAGTTTTGTGTTCATTGTTCTTTTTCCATTTCAGCGAATTGAAGAAATTATGAAGAGAACTAGAAAAGGAGACGCTGGTGACTTGAAGGTGAGCTCACATTCACTCAGACAAGTATATCTTGATAGTGCCCATTATTTGGCCTTTCACAGGTTTCTCACAACAGGTCCACTAACATACCGTACTGTACGTAAATACCGCTAGGACCCTCTGTCTGAACAATCCGTCTTCCTGCCTCCCGAAATATTCAGTCTGCTCTGATTGGTCAGCTGGACCACTCTTTTGTGACTTGTCATCCGCTTAGACCCACGTGTGTTAGAAATGTCATGCACCTCATCCCGAGGCCTCCTGATCACCAGTAAACACCACGGTAGCCACGGTAACAAAGGCATCGGTTCTGCTTCACCAATCATAATCTGAATTTCAGATACAGAAATTAAAGATGAATCAGCCAATTGTCCCGAATCACCTTTGTAAACAAGACTGGAGCAAAACATTTCACGGTGGTAGTTTTGATTTTGCACCTCTCTTTTATTTCATATCTAACATTCTAATTGTATTATTTCTTTACGTCATGGTAAAACCTGTATGTAGGATTATATGCAGGATTTACACCATGGCAAAGAGGCGAGTCAGGCTCTTCGGGATCAGTTTTTCTCTGTTGGATAGAAGGACTCCCTCTGCCACAGACCTTGGCCTTTGTAACTTTGCAGACATTTTACATGCAGAGCAAGCTAAAGAAAAGGAAAAACCCCAAAAGCATCATATGGACATTTTTAAGTGTAAGAAGAAAATCCTGAACTCTGTGTGTGTTATCATGTCGATTGATTCTGCCTGTTGTACCTGTGTAGAGAGATGACGATAAAGAGGATGGAGATGAGGATGTGGACCCAATGGACCCGATGAACTGTGAAACCAATCGTAAGTGTTCTCATCCTTGAGAGCAGATTCAGTATCTCATGGAGAACATGAAATTTAAGGCATCGCTGCATTTTGAAGTTGGTATTTTGTCATAGTGAAGGTGTCCTATTTTCTCTCATGGTTGTTTGTGTATACTTTTAACTAAATCGCTTGTTCGTTTGAATTTACATAATACACACACGGTACCTTATGACAACATATGAGTTGTCTCATCCAAATCTATTTCCTCAGTTGACGGCATGGCTGAGACAGATGACATCGTCATGGAGGCCGACAGAGATGAGTGTGGTTTGTCCGCTGGTGAGCCGGCCAATCAACGAGAGGAGCCGCTGGGCTGGGTCAATGGAAAACCGGAGACCGACGACAAGGAGAATAACAATGGAATGACCACAGACGAGACCCAGGCAATAAGGTGCGGCTGCAGAAAAGAGCACTGAACTGCAAAATCACTTAAATGACTGAAGACTGGAGACAGGATCCAGTTCAGCTGTACAGTACTGTAATTGTCAAAATTTACCAGCTTGCATGAAAAACATGGTACCTCTCCAGAAACGCCAAACTTTTCCTATTGGCTTCTTGGACCTTTGTTTTATTTTATTACTACAGCTAGAGCTGTTTTGGAGAAATTACTAGAGCTGTCAACAAACCTGGATTTAAGAGTCAGTTCAGACTCAATACTCTTTTATTGTTACTTACCTCTTTTTTTCCAATACACCTCATCTACAAACATGAGAAATGTATAAGTCGCTATCCTTCCCAGTCCGTGTTAGTTCAGCCACTCATGTTTGCAGACAGGAACATGAAACATGAAAATATGCGGAACCCAATTTTCTGGAACTTTTTCCGGAGTTTGCCTTTCACGTATCAGTGCTGCAGGACATTGTCAGAGTCCGACGTGTTCACACCAACAGGAAAATCTCCGGAACATTCCGCGTGATCATCTTGCTTGCTGAGATTTTCCTGCTGTATTCTCACATAGGCTCACTCTTACTTTTTCCGGAAATATTACTAGGTTGCTTGAAGGTAAAAATCCGGAAAATGTCCACAGCATCATTTGATGACATTTGCGTTCTCACATGCAACCCCTCCGGTGAGTGCATGTTTGAAAACAGCTACAGTCAGAAAAGTTTAGAAGTCTCTTAGTCTGAACCGACTCAAATCATCTGCTTCGAAATTACATTTCAAAAAATGTAAACCTTGTACTGTGTTTCCCCTCCTCTCCAGTCCAGTCCCTAAAGGCCGCCTCGTCGAGGGCTCAGAGTTCCTGAATGAGCAGGACTCTGCGAAAGTGGGGTTGGTCTCCGGACTGAATGGGAAATCCAACCAGTGGAGCTTCGAAGAACTCATTGACCTCAACGTCCACTCCAAGACGCGGCCCCTCATCGAAGCAGAGGACTGTAACCAGGTCTTGATCAACTGTGACGGGAGCGCAGACGGCAGCAGGGTAGCCTTTGAGGACAAGGGAACCCCCGTCAACACACTGCATTCCTCCAATCAACCCATAGAAGCTCTTTCAGGTGAGGGGTCACTCACGTATTCATTTATTGGGGATGTTTACCTTCCAGATTAACCATAACTGTTTTCTCCTGTTGTATCTGTAGAGATTTGACGCTGCAGCCGTCGCTGAGAAGCCTCCCACTGTTGCACTCCTAAAGTTCCTATCCAACTGAGCTCATTTGAAAAAAAAAAAAAAGAAATTAAAAAAAAAAATCCTCTACCAGTTCTTAACAGCACCCTCCTCGTCTTTCAGAGGGAGGGGCACAAGGTGAAGCGGAGAGACCACCCCAAGTGCTACCTTTGCACTGTACATGATGAGGAAAAATATATATATATATTAAAATTATATATTAAAAAAAAAGGTTACTCTTCAGGGAAAATTCCATATATTCCTAAAACATGTTTGCTTCAGGTCTCTTTCCTCTTCCACTTGTGTTTAGTTCTTCTCCAGATGTTTTTTTTTTCCTCCTGTGTTATTTTTTTTAAGAGCTTTTTCTTTGTCAGGGGTGCATTGTTGTAATTTATTAATTTTGGCTTCTTTGTTATTGTAATTATTGTTATTATATGTTAAGTTTTTGTAGTTTTCTCTTCTATGAGAATATTCCAGGACACATGCACATTAGGTAAATATTGTGAGTTAATGGAAGGAACGTTAATACATTCTGTTCTGTCGGAGGTTGGGGTGGGCGGTGTTTGCATGTGATTCATCTAAATTTACTTGACCGGCTGTTTTTGCAGCATCCAGCAATATGGCCTTATCACTTTTCCCAACTTCTAATTCTTAAGTGTGAATATACTAACACGCACAGTTTAGCAGTCGGCCATCAAGCGCTTACAGTTGGGAGCTGATTCTGTATTCATGCTACACGTCACAGATCTGTCTTTTCTCCCCCTCAAATCTACCACACTCGCGTCCCAGCCTCTCACGCCCCGTGTTTCCTTCTTTGGCCACTAGAGGGATTCGGAAGCGCAGCTGTAACGTCTGAAGCTGAAAAGTGTTGAGATTAAGAGACGACACTAGTGAATACAAAGGTTTGTCGAAGTTTCAGGGGTTTTGTTGATTTAGGATTCATGGTCCTTTAATGTTTCATGTATATAGAATATACGTTTACTAACGATTTACATCCAAATCTGAGTTGTCTTCAGTCGTAGTCTCATCTGAAGTGATGACTCCACAAACAACCATAATGTGACATACTGAGTTAACCCAAGTGAAGTTCATCGGTTTCATTCTTAACGTCTTTGAACTTATTGAGGCAGTTTGTGTTAACTAAAATTAACTTGAACATTTGGCTGTTCTGTCCATGATGTCCAGAGTTCAACTTCACCGAAACAAGAAATCTGGTTTTTCAATTGTCTGGGCCAACACGCGCGCACACACAGATTCTCCATCCATCCATCTTTCTGCCCGTGTGGCTTTGTAATTAAATTCACTTATTTTCCCACCAACCTTCTAAAATTCCTGTCACACAAGCTGCTGCATCTGACAGAATGCATTTCAACTATTTTTGATAATATGAAATTTGGCTGTTTGTTTATATATGAAAATACATTTCTGCATATATATTTAAGTGTTATTGTTTTGTGTATATAATCAGTATTAGGCGAACAAAGCCATGTTTCGGTGGAAGTGGTGTCAAGGATGTGGATAATTGAAGTCTCTGTGTATGTTTATGTTTTCTAAGTTTATGGTTTCTGTTGTCGACTCGTGCCCTGTGAGGGTAGTCGGGTTCTGTGTGGACAGCCTGCAAAGTCAACATCTAAATAAAGCCCTGGTCCACAGGAGCTCTGTGAAACAAGGGGCCAAGTGGGGACCCACTGTGTTTCTCCAAATACAGAGTGTGTGTAAATCGAGCATTAGTTCTGAAGTTGCCTCACAAAGACGAAGCAAGTTGACATGTTTTGATGGTGAGTAGAGCTCCTACAGCCTGCAGCAACACGTCTGACCCATGGAAACAGTCGTGCCGGTGCCTCACAATGATTTTAATGTCTTCGAAATACGTTTTAGAAAATGTCAAAGGACGTGGGGATGTCAGCTTAGTTTCTGCTCCTTTGTAGCACGAGGCAGGGCACATCGGCTGAACGAAACCTGACATGGGCCAGACCTGTTTCCCCCATATTGATGTACTGTGTGTTCTGGATAAAAAAAAAGATATCTTTATTGAACTCTTGAAATTCCCTGTGCTTGAATAGTCCAAGCACAAGGTTGGGGGACCTTGAATGTTTTGTTTTTTTTGCCTTGTTCTCTGCTGGCTAACTAAAATCTCTTTGTACATAAAAACTAGGGGCGTTTTAGATCTTAGCTTTGATTAATGAGCTCAAAGAATGTAACAGACTCCATAAACCGTCCCTTCATTACTTACCATGTCTGTCAAAGCTGCGCGCTTTTAGCTGTCATGCCATTATTCATCACCATGTTGTAAGAATGGTTTCTGATGAGTAGCTTTACTGAACAGACCTGTAGGAGAGTTGGGTGATATTCTGGAAAGAAAAAAAAGTCCTCATTTGTCTCGGGGTCTTGTTCCTGTTCAGATGTTTTAAAAGTCTCTTCATTCATAACCCAAAACTTGCCTGTACCCAAACTCCTCCCGAACGTTTCCTATTCCTCCTTCCACTCATGACTCGTACCTGTTGGGGGGGTGGAGGGGGGCTGTTGTAGCTGCTGCTTGAACAGATACTGTGTCTATTCCAGGTCCTGCTGCATCTTTGAGGGCTCGAGTACAGAGCTGACTGCTCGTGGTCCTCAACGTTGTCTTTAACAATAGGATAGAACGGTGCCTTAGACTGAGATTTAGTGTTTTTATCGTATCGCAAGTAACTAAGAAAGTTTGTCTTTACCTCAGCCTCGACAATCAGTCTACCCAACCCGGGCAACTGTGTGAATATGAATATTTCTCTGAAAAGATTTACAGACCTAACAATGCCCGGTCCAAAAATAAAATGTGTACTGTAAATATATCTAAAGTGTACTGAGTTGACACAAACTGTTACAACAATAAAGTCTTTGCAAAAATAATATTCTTGCGCCATGTTTTCAATTCCTCTCTTTTATTCTTGTTTTACACTGAAATTCACTCAAACAGTCTTGGAATACACAAGTAGTTTATATTTTCAGAATCAAGCTCCAAACCCTAATGTGTATTTTTAAATTCACTCTCTAAACATTATTGCAAATGCTCTTAATCCATTAAAATATTCAGAGATGTAACATTAATGATCAGAGCTGGTATGTATGAGCAGCAGGATGCACCTAAAAGCATTTTTTTTCTCGGAAAGATTCCAGTAACTGAAAAGACCTTGTCTCAAAAAGCTGCACAGAATCCTGGATTATATTGGAGTAATAGTACATATCCTTAATCTGTTACCATGTTTGTATCCAACCCCTGTCACTAAAGCTGCAGTAATGTATGCGTATATAATTCAAGCTAGTGCATACTTAATTAAAATAATCTTCTCATCTTCATAAAGGGATCGTTCACCAAAACTGACCGTTAAGTACATTTTTATCTTCCAAAGTGAGAATTTGTATGAGAAATGTTTTTTCTGTTGCAAAGTTACAGTCTAAAAGTCAGTTTTGGTGTCATCCCACTTTCAAACGGTGTGGCCGTGCAGTTCACTGCTTCTTGGCGCAGTCAGGGCAGTGGATGTGATCACCACTGATGACGAAGCGCTTGTTGGCCAGGGAGAGGCTGCACCTCTTGCAGTTGAAGCAGTACTCGTGCCAGGAGTAGCCCTCGTAGTTCACCACGTTGGTGCCATGGCCGAACCCTGCGGAGACAGAGGGGGACGGGCCATGTTTCCAAAAGATAACAGAAGCAACATCCAAACTGTTCTCCGGAACCCATTGTGTCATTTGCCAATCAGCATAGACGGATCTTAAATTATGAAGTAACGTTTGAATCCGAAATCAAAGCAGATCTTATGATTTATTTGCATATTGACACAAGGACATTTGAATTCTTGACAGTCCTCTGATCTTTACGACATTGTTTGCTTGTCACAAAATGGTGAAGCGTGTTAAAATGTGTTTACACTTCATTTGTCTGTAACATCTTAAAGACAGATAACTATCTATTTACCTATAGGTAAAGAAACATTGTCTTGAAATGAAAGCTAGATTTAAAGTCACTTAAAATCATCAGAAACCTTTCTCTCTGTGTGTTCAATTATATGTTGAAAAATACCTCTTTTTTGTCTATTCTCCCTTGTGAATCTATTCAGAAAATAGTTTGGAAATTATTAGGGATCTATTCAAAATGGCAGACTCATGAATAAAACAATATAAGAGGATCTCATTTTTATGCAGAGACACCGAAACTGTTTTCCTGATATGCTGTATCATCATCTGTGGTTGTTGCAACTCATCCTCGAGAATATGCCAAGTGGCTGCACTGCGTTGTGTTCCAGTTGTGTCATCTGGATTATATCCTGTCAGTAGATTAGAGTGTGTCGGGGGTGATTATAACCCAAACTTGAAATAGTGTTGCACCACTGATTTCTCTTCATCTCCACTGACCTGTGATGGGGTTCTTGCAGCCGTGGCACTTCTTGGCCACGTCGGTCTTGTAGCAGTCCACGCAGTAAACGTTGTTCTCGTGGGAAGTGAAGCGTTCTCCCACCAGAGCCTTGCGGCAGGTGCGGCACACGAAACACTCGGAGTGCCAGGGCTGGTCCTGGTAGCTGATCCCTCCAGAAGTGATGGGCTTAGAAGGAGACCGGGAGAGATCATGGTCTCAAACACAACAGGGCTGGAAGCTCGTGTCACACTGAACTGTCTGTATTGTAGTTTTATTTTGTATGGATAGGACGCAACGCAATACAATAACAAATGCAATCAGAGCTTGTACCTGCTTGCAGTGGAAGCACTTCTTGGCAAACTTCTTGTCATGGCAGGGAGCGCAGTAGATGTCGTCACCCTTGGTCAGGAAACTCTGTGTGCGGATTGGCTGCTTGCAATCGAAGCAGGTGAAGCATTCCTCGTGCCACACCTTGTTCTTGTACTCCACGTTCTGGGATCCTGGACACACAAAAAGAGGTCACCCCTTCACATACAGTATAGTTCCCCATCCTACATCACTATAGGTTTATAAAAAAAACCCACTTTGTCCATTTAACCTCAGCTCAGTAAGCGGCAAACCCACCTGGCATGACCACCTTGTAGCAGCCCTGGCAACGATTGCCATCCTCCCGAGAGCCACACTTGCCGCACATTATCTTGCCATCATCCCGTGCGCTGAACGGCTCGCTGGCCAGCGGCTTGTAGCACTTGGCGCAGCGGAAACAGTCCTCGTGCCAGTAGCGGTTCTTATGGTGCAGCTCCTGAATGCAGAGAGCAAGGGGCAGGGTGAGCAGAGGGGCCCTCACTGAATCCTCATGCAGACCTCCTTAATGTGGAGTTTGTTTGTTTGTTTACTTCGTCATGTGGACTCAGACCCTGGGCCGGGCGAGAGGAAAAGCCCATGTGGCATTAAAGGCATTTAAGTGGGAAGTGGGATGGGGTGAGCCAAGAATGAGTTAGGGGACTTAGATGCTCTCCCTCTCTCTCTCTCTCTCTCTCTCTCTCACAAACACACACACATCTTTTACTTACTTGCGTTGTGTTTATCTTAACAATGCTTTTATGAAAAACCACAGGTGTATAACAAGAACATTATTATTATTATTATTATTATTATTATTATTATTATTATTTAATGGCGGATTTTCACTCAACTCCTTCGGTTTCATTATGGCTTAAGAAAATGATTCCCCTACATATTTTAAGAAACCTCTTATATTTAATGCATATCCAAATACATACTGTATACACATTGTATTTTTATATTTTTTATATATAATATTTCAAATACTATTATTTAATATATATTTCTGAGCTTTCTTGTTGTATTTTTCCCTGATATATAATTTCTGTACTTTGGTCAAGCCTACTTCACTCATCCACACTGGTCACCTTGGCGTCAGCACCAATGGGGCGCCTGCACTCTGCGCACGTGTTGGCGCACAGCTTGTCGAAGCACTTGGTGCACACGTGCTTTTCGTCCTTTTTCACATACTTCTTCCCGTGCAGGTTGTCGCGGCAGTAGTAGCAGTCGAAGCGCTCCGTCATGACGGAGGAGAGGTAGGACCTGGGAGCTGAGGGGAAACACAAGGGGACTGTCAGACGGCGAGGACTCGACTGCGCGCCGCTGTCCGGTGACTTCCCACCAGACACCACATGGGGGCAGTGTTGCCTCTTTTGTGAACAATGCAAGTCAGAGCAAGAAAGTCCCATTAAACAAGGACAAATATATTTTTTTATTTAACCCTATTTACGATATACGTTGAACACCATATTGTAAACTCAGCGTGTTTAACAGTGCAGAAAAAGTACTAAAGAAACAAGGAGCTCAGTGGGTTACACCACTGACTTGGGCACAGAAGGTTGGCATTCGATTCCCGGCCAAGGGATGGCTAAAAATCCAGTGTGGGCCCTCAGGCAAGCCCCTTAATGCTACATGCCTACCTCTGATATAAGTCCATAAAAAATTTACAATTCTAAGTCAATGTGGACTAAAGCGGCAGCAAAGAAAATGGAAATTAATGCAAAGGAGCCAAATGAATATAAAATGATATCGTATTAGGGTTTGTTGAACGAAGAAATAATGCCCCATGCTCTTACTATACTTTGTATCTGACTTCTTTCCCTTAAAATCCAAACAAATAAATGCAGAAGTTGGAGCTTATTTTATTTTTCCCCGTGACCTCCCATTAAGACACAGTCAGATGCAGCTCTGGCAGCAGCAGCAGCAGCAGCAGCAGCAGCAGCATCATACCACAGTGATGAGGGAAAGCATGAGGGATGTAAAAGAGTCGTCTGTGAGCTTTTCTGGCCTCCAGACTTTATTATCAAACTCTCCCTGGAAAGCTTAGCCCATATTTTTAGACCGTCTGGCTCATTCCCTCAACCCCCAGGACCTCCCTGGCTGAAGTTCACACACACACACACACACACACACACACAAACACACACACAAACACACACACACACACACACACACTCACACACACACACACACACACACACACACACACACACACACACACACACACACACACACACACACACACACACACACACACACACATTGTTTTGTGTACATTTTGGCCGGGTCATGTTATTGGCTCTTGGTGTGAGCACTGTAAACTTGAGTTGCCTTTTGCATCTCCATTCATCAACATTCCTGCGTTTCCATCACAGCCGATATCCACTGGGAGCAGACTGAGTAGTTTCCTGGAACAACTGTGCGCCGGGTGGAGTGTGTTGACATATTAAGCTTCATCCACATCACTTTAAAGCTTCTCTCTCTCTCTCTCTCTCTCTCTCTCTCTCTCTCTCTCTCTCTCTCTCTCTCTCTCCCTCTCAGGCTGCCAGGGAGAGAAGATGAACAGTGTGCGGACATCAGCAAAAGTGATTTATTCAGTGCGGCTGATATCGTTTTTTTGTAATCCGGTCAGTACAACGGACGCGATGGAGGAGACAATGGGAGGAATGGCACTTTGTCCTCGTAACCATAAGAACAGGGGGAAATATTTATGTAAGGGGACTGCGGCTATTTAGGTGGGATGTGCTACACACAGCCATGTGAAAGACATGAGCTTCCCAATGTGTGGTATGTGCCCCTGGTGTGTGTGTGTGTGGATTGACAGATGGGAGAGGGTTTTTTTGGAGGAAGAGAGTCTGGACTGAGGCCTGACCACCTGACACACCCCACTGTGCCCAACCACCTCCATTTAGTGGAAACAGGCAAAACCCACCAGGCCCAAGAGAGTCAATCTTGTGAAATCACCTAACGCGGTACTCGGGTCTCATTAGCAGAGATGTATTTTAGACTTGAACTCTCTATTTTAAGTACACTGACCTTCCGGAGGGGACACATGGGAGAAGGATACGGAGTGATGACTAATGGGGCTATGCAGCCATTGTGGTTCCAGTTTAGATGTGTCTAGTACTTTAATCTTTTGTTACCGCCAGTGTGACAGCTGCTGCCTGTCAAACAGGCGTGCTACGTGCAGACGCTCAGCTGTGGAGGGAGATAAGAGTTGCACCGCGGTCCATTTGGGGACGAGTCCACTTTAGTGGGAGAAGGTCAGAGCGAGACCAGATTGACAGGTGAGTCAGAGACTGGACAGAGTCGATCAAAGACACAATGACCCGGAGCGTAAATCACACAAATCAACAGTGTGTTCTCTAAAAAGAAGCCCTCCCTCATTTTTTTTAAGATAATCACATCTTGTTATCATGGAGCTATGCAGAAAAAAAAAAGAATTACAAAAAAATGTTCTTCTTAGTGCAATGCGAACCTTGGAACAAGATGTTCCTTTGTCATCCAATATGTCAAGACATGAGAAATGGAAGAATGCTTGAACAGTAAGAACACAGATTTTTACTAAAAGATACTTTCAAATAAAAATCATTTGGTTATTTTCCATTCATTCAAACTCGGTAAACTCATAGTCTAACAGTCTTTAAAAAGCTATTCGTTTAAATACTCATCAAATATTAATAACTCCTAAAATTCATGTTTTCATCATAATGAACTGCATCTGATAGTAAGTTTAGTATGTTCTCTTAATATAAATCTGCAGCAGTACACCAATAAACTGCTTCTCAAGCCTAATAAGCCATTTAAAATCCACGGACTATCTGAAAATATACAGTCCAAAAAAGGCGTTTTTCTCAGCTTGTAAAATGTTCAAAATTTGCGAGATACCTTGCTTTAAGGGGATAATGGAATATGTTAAACATTCTTTTACTTTGAGACAATTCCTTCTGAGCTTACACATACCAAAAGGTGTACGGGTTTTAAAATGTTGCACCTATTCCATTCAATAACTTTCATCCTTTCTTATTTTTACCTGAGTGTCTGTGGAAAGCCATGTTTTGTTCCAGTCAGGAGGAAGAAGAAGAGGAAGAAGAAGAGAAAGACGACACAAGGACAGGAGGAGACTGTAGCATCCACAGAAGGTCAAACCCCGACACCATACACCTCACCAAGTTCTGGGGGGCTGTATATACCCCTCTGTGACATGCACACACACCCCTCGACCCCACGCCAAAATCCAACCTTCGGCCCCCTCCTGTCCTTTTTAGGGTATGCGCTAAAGAACAGAGGGGATGAGACAGGGGGTACGGTGCTGAGGGGATAGATAAGGTGATAGAGAGTGGATTCCACTGCTGTAACATCAGAGGTTATAAAAGAAAGCACAGGAATGAAACGCATCGATGAGGGTAAACAGATACTCCCACTGCCCTGACATAAAAAAAAGATTTGTTGGTGTTCGTAACATGTACAGATGAGATGGTGGATGACTCACAGGAGGAGCAACGGGATAATAATGAGTGAGCTGAGGAGAGACAAAGTGTGTTTACATATATACAACTATAATCACACGTCCCACATGAGGGTGCGGTATGTTGAACTGTAAAGTGAGCCAGAGTACAATATTTAAGAATAGGTTCAAAAAACAAAAAAAGTCTGTCACTCTTCAATTCTTCTCTCGGTGATTCTTCTTCCAAAAGAGAATATTTCATTTCAAGGAGCAGGAAACAGCCAGTGCGTTCCCGAAGGAAAAGCAAAAAGACAAACGGAGTGCTCTAACGGGGAAAGAAACAGGTCATTCAAGGACAATACTCTCTTCAGATAGAACAACAGGGATTTTGGGGCTTAATTTTAAGCTTATTATCTGCAAGTTTATGGTGCAGTTTATTGGGTCATAATGGGAACCAGCTTCTCTGGAATTTTAAAATCCCACTGAAAAGCACAGGTATTTTAATACGTCATTAAACCTGTAGAAACTGATGTTCTGGCCTGTTTTGGAGAGTATTTACACGTTCATCAGTTATGGAGCAACATTATCTGTCATTCAGTGTCACGTTTCTCTCCAACCAGTGGACGTTAATTCAACATTGCCTCTTCTTTTTTCTCTGTTTTTGGTCTCCACCAACCCCTGGGAGTAATATCTGGCACTTTAGCTGCTAAATGTTTTGTTTTTTTCAGCTTTACTGGAAACTGCTGATGATGTTACCATATGAGTGGTGGGAGTGAATTTTTTTATTTTTTTTAAATTGAAAGCTCTAAAACCAAAAAAAATGAGCTGAAAGATCTGTCCATCATGTATGTTCATGTTTATTTATTTTTTTACCTTATTGAACTTTTTATTTCATGAATAACTTTTCCATTTCCATATTGGAAATGAGCTGAGGGGAGCTGCAGAGTCGGACAGTAACTGATTGACACTAAACACCCGATCATGTGATCTATAGTTACAATAATATTGATTATAATGCTTTACATTCAGTTAAATATCAATATCATAACCATCATAATCATCATTACCATTATCTATTTTGCAATAAAGCAAATGTGGCTCAACAGAGAGCACTTTACTCTGATTGATTTTGGTCCTTAATGTGAAACAAGCTCTAATGCAGAGACACAGGAACGGGATGAGACCAAGAGTCTCAGGAGACGGGAATTAAATCAGTTAGTCAGACTCAAGATAAACTCACTGACCCAGTTAGAACAATAATACTTCACTTTTCTCAGGAAAGACTCTTCTCTTAACTCGATTAAATAACCATCTTCATATATTATACACAAAACAAATCAATGCAGTGAGCCATCTTATGTGTGAGTGCTCGGTTATTCAAAAGGCATCTGGTAGTAATTACAGATTTGATTTGGTTCATTACCATAGAACACAACATTACATCTGTCCCCTTTTATAACCTGTCATCCAATTACTCTGCCCACAAAGACTGATTATTGTGCAGGAAGGCGCCGTGACTCCCCGCTGACAAAAAAATCCTGAACAGATGAGCAGCTCTGTGCTTCATCGAGAAACTTGTAGCTCCCCAACTACTGTATGCCTCCAAACAATGGTTGCAGATTTCCTCCGACAGAATACCCCTCACCACTCCGCCTCCAAGTATGTGTATAGGAGAAGCAAGTGGCAACCCGCCTTCACGTCACCCATTGGTTAGTGAACTGGCCGTTTTGAGTTTAGCATTTCGGCCGGCGCCATCTTGGTCTTTTGAAACCATAAGGAACCATACAGTATTTGGAGGAGTGGGGACTATCCTAGAAGTGCAGGACCACCTACAGCTGCGACCTGCACCCACTGAACAGTACTAGCTGTCAATCACATGGTAGCCACGCCCTAATGCATACTGTGTTGAAGAAGACTTGAACATAGCAATTGAGATCATGAACTCCTCAGGAAGATGTTTGCTGAGTAGAGCCAGTTTCTCGTAGACTTCCATAGAAACAGACTTCTATTTGCAACCAACGGAGTCGCCCTCTAGTGGTCGTTGAAGATAACACAGGTTTCAGGAACTTGCATATTGTCTAACATGGAAATATATTTTACCCTCACTTCCCTGTCGGGCCAAATATCACGTCTCGAGTGTTCTGAGGAAATTTCCTCCCTTTGTGTTTCATATGAAATCCGCCAAACGCCCAAAGGTGACAAGAAATTAAGAAATACTTGGCAATGAAAACCAATTATCTCACTTGGTACAGTGGGGGAGGAAAAAAGATTTGCCAGAAAAACCTATTGTAACTAAGAGGAAATATTTCCTTATCTACTCCACTGATCTTCCTGTGTGGATTTTGGATTTGGCCTCACACTGTGCGCTGCATATCACCGTCTCATCTGGTGATCTTGAGGTATCGACCTAGGACCAGGACTGCTGCCCTGATGGAGATTAGAGCTGGAATGTAGTGCCCGCCCCCCACCTGCCAACTCCAAAGCTCTGCTGTTGAGAGAACCAAAATAACGCCTGATCATCTGGAACAATAAACAAAGAGAGTCAGGGCTAATTGTGTTTTTTGTGTTTTTTCACTTCTTATATTTTGAGAGACTGTACATACATACATGAATTTGAAACTTATCCTACAATGAAATGCGATGCAGGCCATGAACTGTTTGGTAGGTGTTGCTTCTCGGCGACAAGCCCGTCATCTCTCACCTCTCCAGGTGCTGGATTTGAGGTTTGGCAGCACAGAGAAATCTGACCTCTACTTCTTGTATAAAAGTGAGAGAAAATATCTCCGTAAGAGTTGAGGAACACAGTCTCTTCACTTTCACTGCTCCTCTTGGTGTATTTTGTCCAAGAGCTTGTTTTTCTCAACATGACCCCTCGCCCCTGGACCCCCATGTGTATCCGTCGCCCTCCAAATCTAGGAGTGGGCAGACGGACCAGTGACAGACTGAGCCACACCATCTCTGCCAGTGGAACGATGACTCACCACGCGCACACAGAGAAAACACAGCAACAAGACGCACGCTGTCATTTTGTCTGCACACACGCAGAGTTGAATTACAACACAAGCATAAGGTCAATAAGCAGCTGAAGAAGTCAGGGCATAGCTGACCCAGCAAGACCCAGACGCACTGAGGCCAAATATGTGAGGACAAATCTCGATAGAAATCTCTATCAACACTGTAACACTCCTGTCCAAAGGATAGGACTTGGATTGGAGCATTGCTATCACGCAAACACACACACACACACACACACACACACACACACACACACACACACACTTCCAGATAAAGCCCTCACTGTGGGCCTGCAGCTCTTCAGCTCTCACTGGTCTCACATGACTCGAGCCTCTCAACACTGAGCAATATGTTACAGGGAAGAAGAAATCCAGTTGTGAGCTTGACCGTGGGCTCAATCTCTCCACCAGAACCATCATGAAACATGAATTCTTCATGGACAGTTCACGTCCGTGTCGGTGACAGTGAGGGTTTTCTCGAGTCTTGCATCACTCAGAGAGTCAGTGTGAAACCAAGTTGTGTTTTTCTGTTTGTACATACAAATGATGAAACTGCCTTCATCCTGACACTGTGGGCCAGAACACAGTGAAGCCTCAGTTACATAACACATGCCCTCATTATTATTTCTTGCCAAACTAAACCATTATTTCTCGTTATACTGAACTTGGGCAGTTTTACCATGAAACGTAATTGCTTGTTTTAAATAGTTTTAATTGATAACATGTCTGAAGTACTTAACGGTGGGTTTTACCTTTATGCTCCTTTATGTTTATTATCCACTTTATTATAGAGGGAAATACTGTGCTTTTGATTTTACTGCAGTCACCTGACAGTTAGTTGGTTGCAGTTATTTCAACCAACAGTTATTACTGATGATCAGCCTCTAAAATCTGATTTGTTTTAAATTCACAATCTACCAGGATATACTGTCGGGCAAAAGTAGTTCAAATGAGTTCCAATGATAAAATTCTTCTTACATATGAATGCAATTTGAAACATAATATATTATATAATATAAAACTTGGAATAGGGCCGTCTGTAAAAATGTGTACTTGTGTACTTATTTAACGTTGACCTGTTCTACAGAACAATTAAAAGTGATTATCAATAAAAAATTCTTTAGATGCCTGTGCCTTCCTGGCAGCTTTATACTTTCTTAACTTGACAAAATGAGAAGTTTGGCTCGTAGCTGAGTTTTTGCTGAAAAAAAGGACACCATGCATAATTAAGTAAGGACAACTTAAAACGTGCTACACACACAGAGGCAGTCATGAACGTAAAAGTCAGCAGAAATTAAATGACTCCACAGGGATGAATTCATTTTGCTGATAATACTTTCGCATGTTTACCTAGGCAACATTTTTAATGCAGGTCTATTAATTGTAGGAGTAAATTTAAACTGTGTTAATTTAAACTTTCACTTCAGGATCTGAGAAATTCTTCAATAACTGCATGAATCATAAACGCACGGGCTTTTCTCTGGCTGACGAGGAGAAACAAGAGAGAACGAGAAACCAGCCGTTTGACATCAACAAGAGAGGATATTGCTTCCACCTAGCCCACACAGACAAATAACAAGCATTGCCTATTTAGGAGCGTTGAGCTGGTGAGTTTGTTTCATCAATTTGGCCATCTAGACACGGACACACCCTCCCTCCCTCTCACTCTCTCACCCTCTGTCTCTCTGCTTCAGTTGTAAGAATAAAAGAAACTGTCTTTTCAACAAAACCACGTTTCTGCTTGAATAAACTGCAGGCACCAAAGTTCCCAGTCGGCTCAGAGTAATATCCCGGCCTGATGGAGTGGAGACCTCACAGGCACTGACATACAACAGTGTCGTTGAGGATTGAATGTGTGTATGAATCATACACCACATACGAGGCTTTATGAATGAATAATCTGCAACTGGATTTGTACAGTGCCTGTGAGCTGATTCTACACCAAATATTTAAAATAAAATAAAGAAAAAAAACTTCATATTTTAGTGTTGACAGAGATTGATAAATTACAGCATGAAAAAAAGAACTAAAGAAAGATCAGTGTTGTCAAGTCCAAAATGGGTTAATTTATACTCAATAAAATGCAAATTTTTTATGTTTTTTTTTGTGGATGGTGAAGTCATACTGGAGCCACAAGGAGGTCCAGTGTGCCAGAGCAAGGACGTAATCTCCAGGTCTCTTTAATGACATCATGCATTTGGTTTGGCAGCCGGCCAAACCCGAAAGGAGGCGACGGCATGAGCTGATGTATGTTTTTGCAGTTTCACATGGCAGCTGTGGGCTGTGCTGTTCGTTTATGCAGACAACCAACATCACTGCTGCACAGCGATATCACTACACACTTCAGATTTGTTGCAGCAGTCCTGCAGCTATTACTGCCTTGTTGTGTGCGATTGCATTACATTGCATCTTTTACATTTGAACATTGTGAGGGATGGTTTTTCAAAAAAGTTGTCCTCAACCAAAGAGTTGAATCAGCACCACCCGTCACACTGTCAACACTACCTTACAGCTTAAGCTTCATTAGTAGGTCTAATTATTACACACATACTGTGACACAGTGCCAACCTCCAGCAGGTGAGCGTTGCACCTATAGTTTTTCCTGACATTGGTGGTTTTTCCCTTTTTTCTCTTGTGCACTTATCTATTTGTTATACATTGTAAAAGCAAAAAGTAACATGTAGATTTATATATCTATGTTAAATTATTACATTACATTTATTACATGCATGCATATCACATAACCTGTTCGGTGAATTTCAATCAGAGTAATAACTAACAATTACAGCTGTAAAGTAAAGTGAAAAGTAAAAATATTTACCATTGAAATGTGATGGTGATAATATATATATATATATATATATATATAAAGTAGAACAATATGGAAATGGAAAGTTTATTCCAGAAATAAAAAGTTCGATAAGATTAAAAAAAAAAACTAAACATGAACATAAATGATGGACAGACATACTGGGATGTAAAGAGACATAGCTCCAAAAAACATGATATTTCAGTGCCAAAAAAAAGCACATCAGACATCTGATATCAGTGTTCTTGAATGGACCAAATAACACTCCTCTGTCATACTTTTACTGCCCTTCCTGTTTAACATCACCTGAAGATAGAAGTGAAACGCGGCTGCGGTCGGGACTCACCTCCCTGAAGTGAACAGATGAAGACGTCTTTCACTCGACACCGGCGGCGTGTCCGGCAGGTTTGGCTGAGAGGTGAAATCTGCGAAGGCGTCGCAGCTTTAAAGGACAGAGGGAAGCAGAGAGGGAGAAGAAAAAACAGTGCGGGCCACGAGCCAAACCTCTGTACGCTCACATAAACAATGACTTCAACTAGGAATTTACAAGCTCTTCTCGCAAAGTTCTCATTGGCCCTTCACTTGAAGCACACGGGATCAGGAAGAAAATGAAAATTGCATCCAGCACCAAGAGTGAGGCAGGTCTGCAGTGGACTTCCCTCTTTATATTATCAGTTTCTTATCTGGCATCATTTCTGTGTTTCAGGTATTTACAAAACATGGATCCCCTTGTTTTTTCGCTCCTGCTTCTGTTTTGGCCTCACTCGTCTCCTTCTTTGGTAATGAATACAGGAATTACATCAAGATGACTCACTCTTTTTCCCAAAGTAAACACTTACAGCCCGGAAATTTAAAGTCTCAAAGTTAATCCATTACAATTACAAGTCCCAGATTAAATGGCCACAGTGTGTTCCTGGCGTGTAAAGCAGATGTCATGTTTCATATAAAGTGTGTTATGGAGACTAAACAGCTTTTTGCATCATTGTTTGAACTACATCCAAAGTGTCTCTCCATCTGCAGAGATAAACACGCAGCTCTCAGCCTGAGGTGAGAGTGAGGACGTGTTGTGAGGAGGGTATGTCGGGAGGATTTTAGGGTCATGAGGTCAAGTTGGTTGCGTTGAAGGTGTCAGGGTCACCTCAGGCCCAAATGTGACTACCTAGGAAGAACGTTTCGATTCTCCTGCAATGCTGTTGCAATAAGTCTAAGCACATATATCTGCTTGTGTGTCCACTTGTAGCTCATCACATTACTGTAAACATGGGATTCCTCTGTCAGTGTAATTAACAAACACCAGGGCAGTGGATACATGAGATCAGTGTGGAGGAGAGCCACAGGTTTGTTTTCCACGTATTTATCAACCTTCTGTCGTGAACATCGGTCAGCAGATGTTTGACTGTGCGACATCTGCAAGAGCGACGGCAGTTTAAAAAAAAAAGCATTTCACTAAACAAACAAGAGGCCGTATCAACTGGATGTATTTAAATGCAACAGAGGATGTGCATTATAAAAAGCAATAAAGAATGAATTAAATTGGAGACATCTTTAATATAAGATATGAAAAATTACATTTTGAAAACAGCAAGTCTCAGCACTTGGTAGAAAAACCATTGTTGAACTTGTTATGATCTTATGAGAGAGTGGAAAGTTTAATGACAAAACCATTTGTTTGAGAGAAAGAGAGAAATGGGCCACCTACTATAAAACTACGTTAGTGTCCCTTTAAAACTACCATTTCCTGCCTGAACAGTTACTCTACTATACAGACATTCTTTGGCGGACTAGACGAAGTTGTGCCCATATTAGGAAAGTGTTGAAAATTGTGTGTGAGAGAATAAAATGTCTCACATCAACACCACTCTACCCGTTCATCTTGGACAGATTTGTCATGTCAACGTTTTCGTTTCATTCAATAATTAACTGTCAATGAAACAGGGACAGATAATTGTGGATCAGTTAATGGGGTTTTGTGGGCGAATAGGTGAAGACGGTTTGGTCATTTTCATATCACAAACTAGAGATGGCTTGACAATATCTAGGGGTGAAAACAGAAGATCAGGGGCTGTGAATCGATCCCACATTCAAACCTGTCACCACACACGTCCCCATTTTTTTGTGAAAAGCCTGAAAATGATGTGGCCTATCCTGGCGACTTTTCTGTTGTGTGTATGAACCTGAAAATGAAAACCATTTGATTTACACACAACTACAGTAGTGCTACCGAGAACAGTGTCCCACAGGTGGGAACAGTGTATCTTAAATTAACTCCGGACAAAAAATGTATCATTGCTGTCACTCAAAGGTCCACAAGATTATTGGATTAGAGAACAAACCATAATACAGATTATTTTTACAATCCTATGTTTTAGACTTTTAGGTTGATGATGACTTAAAATGAAGCAGTGTGGCCCCTTGTAATAAGTGGTGACCAGCTGTGACTTTCTGTGAGTGATTTTCTCTTCTCGCATTGTTTCATTTAAAAACTTTCTCTCACACACACACACACACACACACACACACACACACACACACACACACACACACACACACACACACACACACACACACACACACACACACACACACACACACACACACACACACACACACACACACACACACACACACACACACACACACACACACACACACACACACACACACACACACACACACACACAGTCCCAGGTTGGAATTTATTCCACTCAAATATTTGAGGAGTTTTAATATATTGTATGACTTCAGCTACCTGCCGCATTCCAAGGCTGTGAAGATTATAAACCTGTTCTTAGTACAATAAGAAAATCCCTCCTCACATTTATTCAACTCACACGTATCTGGCACTAATCTTGTTTCACATTTCTTGTGGATGGTGGGATGATGACACAGACATCCAATAATAACAACAGCAACAAAAAAAGGAAGACAGGTAAATGAGGAGGCCATTACAGCGAGGGCTTTAATCAAAAGCACAGGCTTCTATTTATTGACCGTTGCACGCACATGAACAAGTGAGAGTATATTTAAACAGATGTAAACAGTACCTGCAACACAGAGGGAGAGAACACGATGTCTCCCTCTTCCTCTCACACGTACACACACACACACCTACGCACACACACATTTTGCATTACAAAGATAGAGGGGACTGTCTGAAAACACAGAGCACAGCAGGCCTCTTTGGTCAGCTACTTCAGACAAGATTCTCCAATGGTCAAAGCCGATCACAAGTCACCATTCAGAGAACAGACAGAGAAAAACACATTGGCAGAGCAGGAGACAAATACCAAAAACCTATAGGAGCTTATGCAGATTTCACTTTTTTTTTTTTTTAAATGAGTCAGTTGAAGAACAGTGGCACACAATTTTGCTTTTATATATTGTTCTATTTTTCCACCATCAGTGGAGGATGAATGATTCATGCTCTTTGTTGAGGACATGGCAACAGCTTTCACACAGCAATTAGTTGCAAACATTACATACTAAGTACCTGTTAAGTGGTAAGTATGAAGGGCGTGCCACCACCGTGTGGAAATGATTCCTTACAAAATAATATCAATGAACAAAACGTTATGTCTTCAAAATATATTTCTTAAATGTTCATTAAACCGACATGGCATCAAAAACATAAATAATAAGATAAAACAGACATAGCAATAAAACATAGACATTCTCAAAAGGATGAGTGCAAATGATTCAGCTTTTTTTCACATCATGGTTTCCCTTCTACAAAATAAAACTCAATAATAACACATATGAAAAGTATCTGTAAGTGGACGGGAACAGTAAATCATTTCCTGGATAATATTATGTCAAGAGGCATAGTATTATTAAGAGGCCAAAAAAAGGAAAAACTTTCATTAAGAAGTTCCTGCACAGCAGAAGATAACTGTGGAAGGAGAAGCGATATCTAAAAGCCTGCTCTTCCTTCCACCTCTATATCATCATCCCCAAGATACGAACACACACACACACACACACACACACACACACACAAACACACACACACGCACACACACAGGCCAAACTCTCCTTCCTCATCCATTTCTCTTCATCTATTTCTCATGCTCGTTCCTTTAACCTCATCCTCTTTCATCCATTTTGCATACACCCAAACATTTTTTTTCCTCTGGCTCACCAAGACGGGTAAACCGCAAAACCGTTGTGTTCAACTAAGTCACTGAGTGTTTCCCGGCTTCGGTCCACATCAACACAGCGTTGCCACGGCGACGCCCTATCAACGCTTCCTGTTGAACCTCCATTAACAGCTGTTATACTCCTCGCCCAAAAGAGACAAACCTTCCATTCTACATGTACACGCACAAAAATAGCCTTGACAGTGTAGGACAGACTGTAGTAAGAATATAAGTTAAATGTAACACGTCAATCTTTAAGTAACCTTTAAAAAAGTACTTGTTTTCATGCCTTGAAGAATGTTAATGATTTTGAAAATCAATCCTAAAGGACAGCATAGGAAAAGCATCAAGCATATAAACAACTATTGTTGTTCTGTTCTTGAACTCACCACATTATTATCATAAATAATTCACTGCATCCAGCTTCAAATGTAAATACTTAATTTTTAGTCTTACATGATTGTAAAATTGTTATCTTTGGGCTTTGCTCACTTTTAATGGACATTTATAGGACATCTGATGTTCAGTTAATTAATCAAAACAAAACAACAGATTGCAACTGAATCAACACTGGAAATAATGATTGGTTGCAACCCAAAGAAAATCAGAAACAGAGTCAATCAATTCTCTGATTTGCCAAACTTAAAGTCTCAAAAATACCTGTGTGCTTACCAATAACATGGTACAAGTTCCTTCAGTGTCCAATTCATTAATGCATGTCTGTCAGGTTTATTTATTCTTCTATTATTCTTAACAACAATGCAATTATTGTAAAAATGCCTGCACAAAGCTAAATGAGTATGACAAATGTGCCCCAGCTTAAAATACTTAAGCTCTGTTGCAAAAAAATAAAGAATATAAAACACTTGAATGTCGACTGCATTTAGTTTTCACAAAAAGTCAGAATGCAGGAAAGAGATGGCACAGCGCTTCCTTCATCGGGATCTCGCTCTCAGAACGACAGCGCTTCGTTCAGTTGCGAGCGACATCAGCTTCTAAAATAAAGTCCCTCTCAATGTCACAGTCAAAGGTCAAAGAGAGATCCACGACTTTCACTGCCAGTGGCATTACATCTTTACACACTATTTACAGGCAAACAGCACAAACTGATGGCCCAAACACCCGCTGAGTATATTGCTACCTTATGGACAGAGGTGTCTTATTTTTTTTTATTTTTTACAAAGGAAAATTATGACTGCATGACCGCCCATCGTCCACCCTCTCTGCCCCCCAGAGGTGATCCCATACGGGTCCGCAGGCGTAAAGACTAGAATTCCCAGGCACTTGATTGTAACCAAATGTTCAGTAAAGTTGTCCAATGGGGCAGCATGTCTCTGGTGCACAGAGACAAGGCAGCAACATTCAAGGTCAGACCCAAAACACAAAAGCCCTCAACCTCACATACGAAGAAAACAACAGGCATCCTCAGCATGCATATCAAAGTTATAGTCTTGTGATATACTGTAAGTCGACAAATTAAAAAGTGGTTGGTTCTTGCATTTACACACGAACACATGCTGCTGGACTTCCTGTGCAATGCTACATTAAGATGACTGGCACACAAATTTAAGCCAAACTAAGAGAAATTTACTTATGCCAAAAAATCTAACCTGCAAATAAATAAGACTACAGTATATTACAGTTTTGGCAGATGCCAGAAAAGTGTGGAAACGAGCAGAATGACAATGAGGTAGAGACAGTGATTTGTCGCTAGAGGAAGTGGGAAAATGTAGCTGTGAGGAAATGCGTGGTTAAAAAAAGAAAAAAGAGGAATGAGGAAAGGTGTCAGAGCAAAAGATGATTTGGTGGCAGAATGGAAAGAGAGACGGGTACTGGTCTTTTGCTCGATGGCCTCGGGTCAGTGTGAGTTGGACGGTTGTCTGGGTTCTGCGCTGAAAGACTGAATCTTTCTTCTTCACATCCGCAGGCGGTGGTGGGGGTCTGTGAAGGGCGGCTCCGAGTCATCCATGGGCAGCACCAGGCGTGTGCCCCTCATCACCAGCTCGTGATCTCCGTACGTTAACTCCCTGTCCAAGTCATCAGAGGTGGCGCCAGCGAAGGCCGGACCGCCGCTGGTGTGGGCACCTGAGGCATCTGTACTGACTGTGATGTCGCCATAAGTCAGGTTGATGTCGCCGTCGGACAGGATGAGGTCAGAGTCGTCATCCTTCAGCTGGCATTCATTCTGGTGGAAGAGGAACGATGTCAGATACTCCCATCAAAAGTCACAGAAACAAAAGTACAGAGGATTAATCTTCTTTATCCATTAAATTAAATAAATTCTTCCGAATAAAACGTTTAATTTCTGCCTTGTGCTTGTTATCTGATCCTCATCAGCCGAGTAAAACAAAACTTTTCAAGCTGAACCTCTGTGCTTCATGATTTAATTTTTTTTTCCATCGGTTAATACAGGATAAAACCTTGACAAATACAGTTTGGTCAAAAATAGCTCCGGTATCAGCCCGTGTCTGACCTCATATGCCTGAGGGCTGGTGAGGAAGCGGGCGAGGGGGCCGCAGCAGGGAGGCAGAGTGGCCGTGAGAGGGGGGCCGCTGTGAGTCAGGATGGGCTTCAGGTAGCTGCAGGGGGGGCTCGGGTCAAGGACGGTATCACATAGAAAACATGCTCTGAGAGAGTGAACAGAAACAAACTGAGACCCCAGTGTAATGTGATGAATGACTACTGAGTAGATAAGAAAAGCCTGTGTGTCCTTGTTCAATTTAAAAAAGGACCAACGGACAAATTTGAACAAATTTAACTAAGTCACTAATGTCATGTTAATATTGCATACTCAATTAAAGAGGTCATTTATCTTCAAGCCTGCACAAGGCACGCCCTCTGCTGTCTGACACTGGGAACTACAGGCGTCACCACTGGTCTGGGGGATATTACAGTAGATGCCACGACAGTAGCTCAGCTGAAATCCAGTAGCCTTTGGGTTATGCAATTGTGTTGAGTTTAAACGAGAAAAAAATTGTACAATGTTCATTTTTACATATTATTTATAGTTGTTGTTATTTATAGGTTTTGTAGTTATTGAACTGTATGGAATAGTTTTTAATCATCACCCACTTCTGTTTCAATTATTTGTGACAGTATGAGGATTACTCTTCTTGTGTTCCTTTATCTTTTTATTTAATCATTTTAGTTTGTAGGCATGTTATGTTTTAGAGGGTTGCCATCTGTGTGTAGCTCATAAAAGTGCTCTATAAATCAAATTAATTATTATTATTATTATAAAAGTGACAAACATGACAACAACTTATAAGGGTTAAAATTTTAAAACACCCCCAAAAAATGTAACCCCCCCCAATTTTTGTTGATAATACATTTTGCTGCTTGACCTTTATGACTGATAAATATAACAGTCACTTCTCACCAAAGGATACTTGTGGTCAAAGTTGTACCAAATTCTGAAAAGCCAAGCACTCTCGTGTTTGGTGCTTCTTCTCTCTGATCCTTCAGTGATGCTCATCTAAGAAAGAAAACAGAGCATGATGTTTTAAGGTCATTTCTCTTTGGTCACACTATGCATTGGTCTCATTGTAGAAAACCGTCTTTCACAAGGGACTGACTCACGGAGTTATCTTGATCAGAATCCACTCCCACTCTGGGAACACACAAACAAACAAAAAAAGTAAACACATGTAAATCGTTTCAGTCAGCAACTGTTAGAGCAGGGAAGTGTTGAGAAGCACGTTTTCCCTGTTTAACAAGTTCCTGAGCCGCAAGGCTCCATAAAAATGTAGGTGTACCACATAGACAAAAGCCTTAAGCATTAACCAGAGCAGGGCCAAAGGTTATATTCAATTCTTAATTCTTGAGGAGTTTGAACCTGATAGGATCTTCCTCACTCATCTCTGTTGTATTGACGTGACCCCTTGTGTTAAAACGAACGCTAACTGCAAAATCGAGTTTAACCCCGGGGTGGCCCGGGACCGGGGTGGAGCAGGAGAGGCATACCGTATGCGCTGGCAGGACAACATCTGGGTGGTGCCACCTCCACAAATCCACACGGTGAAGAAGACCACGAGCAGAGTGGTGGTAAACATCATCTGACGGGCGTATGTGGCCGTGTCCCTGATGGACAGGGCAAAGGTCATTGCTCCTCGCAGACCTGAGGAGCACAGCATCGACCCAGTTATGAACAAATAGAGACTGCGAGTTTTTATATATGACAAATCATGTGATCTCTGTTGTTATTTCATCAACACAGTGCAGAGGCCTCACCCTAACCCCTAAAGCTCAAGTCTTATCATTGATATTATCTTTACAGAGGTTACACACGATAAATGTCTTCTTGTATCTGTACACCACTAACCTGCAAACATCATCATGTGCTGAAAGTTGGATCTGATCTTGTTGCGTCGTCCCAGATTAAGAAGGAATGAGAGAGGGTAGATGTTCGCAGCCCTTCCCAGGAACACTGCCAGCTGGGTGGGAAAGAGGTTAAGGAGAGGACAACAAAACAAGCTAGTTACCTCGGTGACCCCTCAAATCAATTACCATTGCTTCTTGGTGGTTCATCGCAATACCGTGGGAACTTGCTGAAAATGGCCGAGGCTCCATATTTCTATGCTGACACTGGCGTGACTGAAAAAGGCTGAGACTAAGCAGAGGTTCATCGTGCTTTGTGTGCACAAGGTGCAGCGGTTACAAACGCAAAAGATACAAAGGCTCCAACGATGAACATCGGATTAAAGATGTGGTTCTGGAAGGTGAACAAGGTCAGACCCATGTAGGAGAAAATGAAGTTCTCTGCCAGGAAATTCAGCAGTTCAAACAGCTGCAACACACGAGAAACAACAGCAGATGACATTAGAAGACCTTGGTGGGTGTGCACTTAAAAATAAAGATGAAAATGAGACTTACCAGGAAACAAAGTTAAACAAACTCAACAGAAAAATACATGTGGCCTACATGGCTTTGACTAAATTTTTTTTTTTTTTTGAAATATTTAAACATTTAAATAAATGATCTTAATTCAACATTTTTAAAAAGAAAAAATATTTGGACTTAGTAATAGTTTTTTTGGCAAAGCAGAGTAGTTACTGTTTCTATCACATCACATTATACATTTCCATTGCTATAAAAAAATAACTGCCAGTTTCAAAACTTCAACTACTTTTAAATTAAAGGCACAAACACAACTCAGTACTTGAAGCATATTGAAGAAGAACAGAAAGAGCAGTGGTGCTGAAGTCGTAGTCCAGGTCTGACCTGTTTGGTCCTGTCCTGGGACTCGGGGGACAGGTTGTTGAAGGTGTAGTGGGCCTGAGTGATCCCACAGAACAGCACTGCTACCACACCTGCAACACACCAGGAAGGACCGGGGCACAGGGAGAAGAACGGCACAGCATTAATAACACAAGCATATTTCTGGGTGGATGATGAATTTACAACATTTTTTTTATTTCAATAATAAAATGGATCTCTGAAGAAAATCTCAGAATTGTTGCTAGTTGAGGCATACCACATGTTCTCCAGTTTAGATACAGTCTCTGTAGCCAAATGAATAATCAAAGAAGTGTGGGTGTGTGTTACCTGTGAAGCCACAAGCCTCAGCCAACAGGAATGTGCTCCATGACATGAGGAAGAACAGAGCCGTCTCCAACAGCTGGAAATCCCTCAGCTTGGTGAACTTAGTCACGTACAGATGACAGTCAAGGAGTCATCCGAGACACTCGGGCACTGTAAAGTCACTTCATTCAAATTTATTGAAGGGTTAAGAACTATTTTTTCATAAAAGAAAAGAATAAAAATATCTATGTGCTATTGCAGTGAGATGATTTTATTTGTGTCCTTGTCTTTATTTTAAAGTAATGTCCACTGAAAGTGAATTCTTCAAAAAAGAAAATGTAGTGTGAACAAGTCTCCTTAAATTATTTTATTATATTACTTCCATCAAGGGGGTTATGTTTTCACCCACTTCTGTTAGTTATGTATTTGTTTGTTTGTTAACAGGATTATTCAAAAACTACCAAAACGATTTACAATTAACTGTTAAATTGACGAACCCATACAATTTTGGTGCCGATACAAGTTAAAGGGCAGATCTAGAATGTTTTCCTCCCACCTTCTTTAAACATGTTTTATGACAAATAAATTAATTAGATTATGAGACGCCACTTCCTTTTTTCCTTCATATTTCTATTAAAATAACTAGATAATCATGTGTAGCCGGATTGTTTGGCCTTGGGGGAGGTAAAGCACTCTGCTGAGTGCCATTCTATTTTTTTTTCTCTACTTCTTTACATAAAATAAGGCCTAACCACTTAATATCAATTAAAACTGTTCTAATTATTTTCGCAGTGTGATATTTTACACAAAATCATTTGTCACAGAAACACTGGGTCTGATCTGGATCTTGTATCGATAAATAACAAAACAAAAGGATATGAGAGCAGTGAAGACCCCGGTGGCCACTCCCAAAGCAAAAGAGCCGCTGAAGACTCCGAGGAAAACCCCAAAAGATTTCAGCATCGCCATGACCTCAAAGGTGTGACTGTTGTCTCCTTCTGGCTGGTACGCCACTATAGACCTGACATAACACAAAATGCAACATTAGACTATTTATGCAAAGTGTAAATTATGCCATAAATAAAGACAAACAAGGTTGATTAAGTCCTGTCACAACTTATTAAGCTGAAGTTGAAGCCTGCCTATCGAAAATGTAGTAGTAAATATGTCAACATTTTATAACTTCCCACTAAAATTGATCTCTTTGAATAGGATACTAACAATTTTTAAAAGATGTGCCTCTATTGCTAAAGAGGCTTTCATAGAAAAAAAACTCACTCATGTAAACTGGGGGACTTGAGATAAAGAGAAAAGCAGAGTTGGAACAAGAGAGTGACAGAGTGAACTGCTGCTATCATAATAACCAACAATGAAAAGAAAAGAGGGATCTCTAACAAACCATGTTCAGGGAGAAAGAGAGACAAACGGAGCGTTCTACTTCCTCTAAAAGACTTTAGTCCATATAAAGAGTCTGCTTTGAAAATCATGTGGATGGAAAAATTCCAGTAATCAGCAACACAACAAAGTCATTGACTCTGTGTCGCAGCAGAGTATCAACACTGAACCATCTCAGTAAAGTCATACTCCCAAGAAAAGTACCAGACTTCTCATCTAACTTGGATCAAACAGCTTTTGAAACTGATTTAGCTTCTTGGTTTGAAACCGGAGTCTGCGATCAAAGGGATGTTATCGCAGCAGAATTATTACATATTTTGCAGGCTAGTTGTCAAAATGAGAATGCAATAATAAAAGTTTTTATTTTTCAAATATTCTATTGAGCCAGCTTTGTGAAAAAATTTATTCCGAGAGGCACACCTAACTTCCAAATAATACTTTCAAATACTACTTGAACCAAGTCTGACATCAGTCCTATTCACCGTCTCCACTCACAGCCCCCACACTCACAAAACAAATCACCAGGCATTTTGTCTCTGAGCCTTCTCCTTGACTTGTGTATATACAGTACCTCCACATATAACAGGAATGTGTTATTAGGCTTAGACAAATGAATAAATAATGCTGTGCATCTCCATTTGAATAAACCAGAGTGTGAAAACAAATGGCCAGTGATTTGTCATGTTGGTCCCAAGGCACCGCAAAGGCACACGATGAAATGCTCTACTTAGTGCACCCGTTCAATGGGCTGGTCAGAGTCTCTCCGCAGGCACCGGCCCCTCCGCTGTGCCTGACATTATGATTTATAATTCTGTGGGAATAATTCCATGTAGAGCAGGAGACAAGGTTAGCTTAGGTACCACATCTGGTTTAGCATCAAATTACTGAGAAGCTGTTATTAGGTTAGTTGAATGTCACTGTTGGTTAACAGATTAAAATGCATCCTCACGTTTCCGTTATTTCTCTCAAAAAACATCACTGTGCGTGATGTCAAAAAGACAGATGACTTACGAGGACAGAACCACGGCCACGGCATCGTTGAGCACACTCTCCCCAAACAGAAGGGCGTACAGGTCCACGTCTACCTGCAGCTCGTTGAAGATAGCCAGGACCGTCACTGAGAAACAAAGGGAAACACAATAAATTCTTCTCCACGTTAGAAATGATCAAAATAATGATTCTCATCACCAAGTAAGATGCAAGAGCTTCAGGAGCTGTGGTCCAAATCTATACTTTTTTTGTACTTCTTTTTTTCTTGTTCCACGTTTGGTTTTGATTTCATTTTTGTTGGATATCATATAATTTACTATATTCTAATACAGAAAAAAAACATGATGATGAACTATTTGGGAGCCAATAGATAAAAAAGGAACATTATTCATACTTTTGGGGATTTGATATTTGAGTTAATTGTAAGTGAAAATACTTTGCCATGGTTATTTTTTGTGTTTTCAGGGCTTTTTAACAACCTGCTCTGCACCAGTCTTTTCACTTGGTATCAGATGTGGACAGTTTGACTTTGTATATTTTGTAGAACAATGACAAATCTCAAGTTCTGCGATGAAATGGTTTTGCCTATGGCCCGTCGGCCAGAATGTGTCCTACAAGCTCTCATCAGTTCCACAGCTTAAAATGGATCCAGAGGACCACGACGAGTACCTGGGTCTGTGGCAGAGACGATGGCTCCGAAGAAAAGACAATCGGTGAAGAAGAAGTCTCCCCCCAGCTGTCCGACCTGCTTCATTAGCATCACACATCCGTACATCAGCGACCTGACGGAGGAGTAGGAGGTGGTTTGGCAAAACATCATAAACAACACAGGCAATGACAATTGACAAATGGAAATTCTGCTCTGGCATTAAAAGAATTTTGTGCATATTTTGTAGCTACAAAATAAAGATGTATGTGTGAAATTAGAAAGATGTTCATTGTACTTTTTTCTGCTTTTTTTGGTAAATGAATATTCTTACCCGATAATAAAACAGGAAATAACTGTTCCCATAAAAGCATAAGCTAGGATGGATCCCATGTTACGGAAAAAGTGTCTCTGAAAGACAAAACAAACAATAACAGGTGAACACTCATTCACACACTGACTCTAATTCAAGTGAGTCATCGTAAATGAAAACATCAACTATTTATAACTCTTCAAACGAGGAGTGGGAGGATTTTATCATATTAATATTGGAAACAGGACACTGTTTCATTGACCATCGAGTCAAACGAATGATAAAAATATTAACTTTTTAATTAATGAGCATTTATTTTTGATGAAGAAGTAGACAGAGTGGCTGAAATATTACTGTACCCTTTTCAAGCTGTAGCCTGCGTGGAAGATGATCGGTGGTAGAAGAATATTGAAGAACACTTCAGGGTCAAAGGTCACCTGAGTCACACAAAAAACAACCATTATTATGTAAAATTATCATCAAGTATTTTTCAACATTTTTGACACAGTCCTATATTTTCCTTTAAATCAAGCTTTGGATTTCATAACTTGATTCTGTACTGTATAGAGAGACACTATTTAAAGTGGAGAATTGGGGCGATTCAAGACTGAAAACTAAATAGTATATGTCACTAAGGTTGCAATTAAGAATTATTTTGATTAAAAATTTATCTGACAATGATATTCTTGATAAAGGATTCATCACTTTGTCTGTGAGATGTCAGAAGTGAAAAAAATAGCCCATGATTATATCTTCTAATGCTTGTTTTGTGCAATCAGGTGACAAAGAACAGCGGCAAATTCTCACATTTCAACAGCTGGAATCAGAGAATGTTTAGGAATTTTCATTAAAAGTAACAGAAATGTTAAACCGATTACCATAATAATTCCTGATTAATTTCATGTTGATTGTCTTATCATTTCATTGACTAATTGTTTCAGTTCTGTATTTCAAAGTTGCAAAATAAACAGAAGAAAGATATAAAAGAACTTCACAATACATTCATGAGACATGCAGAAATCAATACAGCGTCTTGTGCTGAGACAAACTTCGGCCTGACAGAGACACGAACATCCGTACCTTTCGCAGCATCTCATTATCTTGCACGTCGTTCACCTCGTTGGCACCGATCTCCCCTTTCAGAGTGTACTCATAGAATTTGCCGCTGACATTGACCAGCAGAGTTGCGGGGCTGGCATTAACGGGGCAGCTCAGCGTGACGTTGCTGATGTCCCGAGGAACATGGATGCCATACCGTAAGACCACGCCTACGAGTACGCCTGCGGAAAAAGTAAAGAAATAAAATAAAAGATAAAAAATAGAGGACAGGAAGGGAGAGTTGATTAAAGAACAAATACATAAAAGGGATGTCACTGACAAAGTAAAGTTGCCGTGCTCACGCTTCAGTGGCTGCGTGAAATGGCATTTTTGAGGAAAATACATTTTAAAATAGTACAATTCTTCAGCCAAACTAAATGTCATATGCTCAGCATTTGCTGTAAAACTAAAGTCCGGAAAACATCCGTTTGAGGATTAACTTTCCCGTCAAATTTATGCCAGGTGAATCAGGAAGACCACATGATGAAATATTGTATCAACAAGATCAACAAATCAACCAAAACTTTGTTTAACACCCAGCACGGCCACATTACAGGTATGGCTGATTTAACCTGTTTAAAAAACAAACATGTGAGTTGACTTCCTTACAACGGAAGTAACCAGTGAGCGAGATGTCAGACCAACACCTTCTCCTAAGAAGGCCTGAATTTTTCACTTCAGACATTTTATATCGCCAAGCAGAGCTCTGTTCCACTTCAGTTAGTAACAAATTACCAAGTGAGTGAGTGTGCAAAATACATCGACCCAGAAACGGACGCCTCTACACTGAATGCAGTCGTTTCTATTGTTATTAACCACAGCTCTGCTCTTCCTAATATGACTGATCTAAATATCTGCTTTGGGTAAAAAAAAATGGCCCACCAGGATGCAGAAGTGAAACCAGCTTGGTCGGGAGGACTGTGGGTGAGCTGATTGTTGAATGATTCAAAACTAGTGATTGAGCAAGAAAATATAACACGATTGCTACAGCACGACCTGCGTCTCATCCACTCAGGTGATTCATTAAGAGGAGGGAGAGACTCAACCAATGAAAGTGCAGTGAGAAGTACTCAGATCTTTAACTGAAGAGAAAGCAGTAATATCACATAGTAGAAATACCCTGGTAAGTGAAAGTCATGCATCAGAAGTTTTACTTCAGTAAAAGTGCAAAGGTATTTGCATCAACATGTACTTTAAATCCCCACAAGGAATCAGACAAGTCGTCACCTACTACGATTATACACCAGAATTGCTTTTTTTTGGATCATATTTTGTATTATGAATCTGCATCTACAGAAGAAAGGGAAGCAGAAGAAGTGGGAAGTAGCAGATGAACTTAGTGACTTTCCACTGGTTGAGCAGACAGGGTTTATTTTGGGAGTCTGAATTGGCTGGCTATTGCACATCCTGCTCAAAATGATTAACATGAATTATTATTTCTTGGCTTTACCAGGCCACAGTGTAGAACGTTTTTTTTCCCCCCATGCTACAGTAGTTGTCTCTGACTAAGCTGATGTCCTCTTCTAGGCATGCAGATGAGGCTGTTTGTGTAACTAGGCTTGTCAGCCTGCAGCATGTCCCAGGAACAACCTGGTGAAATACTCGCATGCGTTGCAGCCTAGCAAATAACATGCAGTCATTTCAAATCTAATCATCAGCACACAGAAATACGATTGAGTGGGTCAGCCTCTCAGCGTCCCTCACCATAGATCATCGCCAGCCCAGTTTCGTGCAGGAACCTGAAGCGCCGGTGTTTGAACAGCCATATGGTGAGGATGGTGAGGGTGAGGAGCATGATGAAGATGAGCAGGTCCGCGCTGTCCTGCCGGTGGCTCTCCTCCGCCTGCTTCTCGGTCACGATGTTCTCCATGGCACTGTCCTCCTCCTCCCGGGGAGAGGATGCTCGGCACACACAGACGCACACAGACAGGCTCACCAGCAGCGGCAGCAGCCGCAGCGTCCTCGTCGCCCTCCGGCTTCGCGCGCCGCTGACTGTCACTTTGAACATCACTTGGTCCGCTCGGCGGGACGAGCGCTGCAGGTGTCGTCGTGGATGAGAGCAAACTTCAGGGCAGATGTTATCCACGGAACTCGGAGGGAGACGAGGGGGAGCAGACAGGGGAAAGACGACGGCAACAGCGACATCGATCGTGGCCCGGAAGTGAAAACTATTTTTTTCCAGAAAGTACTCGGTTTTCAATTCGATGTAAAAGTGCACACACATAATGTTGTCATTTTTAAAACGGCCATAACATATACACCTGAGCATAAACTATTGCGTGTAAATTATTCGACATGTGGATTAACAAGGACACCAATTTTGTCGGTTTTCACGCCGTTTTTGCGGAAGTGATGATACTAGTTCTAACAGGTGGCTCTTATTGTGAAATGTTCCGTTTTTTATCGTCCAAGACCGGAAGTGAGATGAAAAGATAAATAAATTTATCATATCAGATAAATATTGGCCATTTAGGCTTTAACATGAGATTATAGATGAACGATTAATAAATGGATTTTGTAGAAAATAAAAATAAAATAAAATCTGATCTCACCCGGGGGATATTGTTTTGTTTCAGTTTTTAAAAAAAGATTATATATATGTATGACAAAACAAAATAGTACAACAATGCAAAAATAGCCAGCTACAACTTTGATATATATATATATATTTCTTTTTTATAAATAAAACATTTGAGTCTCACTATGGTTATGCTTTTTTACTTCTCTCGCCGGCGTCACAAATCTCGCGATAGAAAATAATAGACGGGGAAAAAAGTGTGGCGTTTTAGTTTATCGGAAATCATGACTCTATAAGAGTTAAACATCTCACATTAAATAATTTAATCGTTGGAGGTGGCGTACGGCTTCAACAACTGTTTTAGTACATATTATAATTTTTATATATAATCTTTATATATTTGTCTTTCTGTAGTCGTGGATATTGCATTGATTTAAGATATGCAATGGAATGTGTGTCAGGGGTGCTGTAATTCCTTGCAGCCAGATTTTCCGAGGAGGACTTGAAGGTAGCACGGGGCAACACAGTAACCATTGGCGCTGTAGTGTCTGTGATGGTTGTGTTTTTTTCCTCACTTGGTGAAACGGTGTCGAATTTTAAATCTGAATCGTAATATTCACGACTTCTCTCTTGGGTGCTTCACATCTGTGGATTGCGCCGTCCACATTACAAAGAACGAAGATGACATCTAAAATAAAAGGTACGTTCAAAATCCTACTGTTATCCCAATGCTAAGCTAGCGGTAGCTGGCTAGCTCTCTCTCTTTTGTAAACACGCTGCCACTGCTAATGCTGTTGCGTTGGAATTATGTAATCATATTAATATAAATGATAGAACAAAGTTACAGGGATTTAGCTGCAACGTGTGAAGCTCTGTGTCGTCAGGTTTGAAGCGGTTTTATCACGTGTGACTGTGGTAATGTGTCCAGTTCTCTGTAACCCTGCTACATATACACGATCTATTACGGTTATACAACCGGTGACTGACAACCTTATAATTTATCATCTCCAAGTGACTGGGTGTTTTGATCTGAGTTTTGCGCTGACATTAAGTAAGTTATATCATAGGGTGTATAGGCAAAACAACGGACTGAATGTATAAAGGGGAAGCTGTAACACACTCAATGAGTATCAAGAAGAATGCTACAATGAAGTGGATGAGGACATATTAGAACACAGGAAGCAGAAATGAAAAGCAAGTGCCCAGCACTCTTCAAAAGGTCATAAGGAGATGGGAAAGTGTTTTGATGTCACCATTTCCTCGGATTGTAATTATAATTGAAGCGTGGCAGTTGGAATGATGGAGGTGAAGTTTGGGTCAAGAAGACCAAGAATACTCTGTGAGCGAACTGCTCGTAGGGTTGCTTGAAAGGCAAAAATCCATGTTTAACCGCAGAAGACCTTCTGCAAGATTTAGGAGACTCTGTAGTGGTGGTGCACTGTTCTGCTGTGCAGCGACACATAAGACCTTCAAGGAAAGGTCATCAGACTAAAACCCGTCCTGCATCATCAACACAAAGTGTGGAGGGTGCCCAGACTTTTGCTTCAAACTCTTTTCATTTTGTCATTTTGAATTTGCATGAGATGGAAATAAAGTCTTGCCTGAAGCAGCAAACAAATGCGTCAATTGCCTTTTGGAAATTAAAATCTGAAAGATATTCACAGTAAAGGGTACTCAAACTTTTTCATGCCACTGTAAATATGATTCATCCAAAGACCAGACCACCCAAATAGTAACAAGCTGCCTTTCTTATGTTAGTTCTGCATAGACAAATTGTATTAATACTAGGAAGAATCAAGATAGATTTGACCACATATTTCACAGTATGTTTCTTGTGAATTTGTGTACATTGTAGTTTCAATAATACATAACAAGCACCAAGTAAGGGATTTTTATTACTTTGTTCATGGTGATGATGTCATTTGATTCTAGTCGGGAAGGTCGGCTCCAAGAATAAGGAGGACGCCCCGTACGAGCTTGAGAGCCAGTTTGTCCTGAGGCTGCCTTCGGTGAGACTTACACTCGCTGATGAACTTATTATAAACATGATAGTAACTGTGATCGTTTGGTGGAAATGACATATGGATTTATGTCTTTACATTTGCAGGAGTATGCTTCAACTGTGAGAAGGATCGCCCAGTCTAGCAGTATGAACATGAAAGACCGACTCACCATTGAGTTGCACCGTAAGCTGTTTTATCATAGTACTGGTGTTGAGTGTAATGTCACTATTTGAACACCTGTTTCATTGGTTTCAGTGATCAGGTTATACATTTAAAGTCATTTTTGTAACTTGTTAAATGTGAATACTTCTACAGTGAACCAAACATTCTTGTGCGTCTTGCAGTTTCATAGGATGGAATTGGCCTTTTTATCATTTTGTATTTTCTGTTTTTGTTGTGATATATTAAGAAAAGCTACTGTCATTGTTACCTCCAAATAATCTCACCCATCTGACCTAAGGCATGTGTGGAAAACATTCTTCACCCGCATGTGCCCTCGTTGTTTTTCAACTTAACAATGACAACTGAGTCCGAATGGCAGTGGCTGCTACAGTCTCACAACATCTCATTATAATCCATCATGTCATTCCTCTTATTTGTAGCCGACGGTCGTCATGGCATAGTCAGAGTCGACCGTGTCCCTTTGGCCTGCAAACTGGTGGAGCTACCCTGTATGATTGAGTCTCTGAAGACTGTGGACAAGAAGACATTTTACAAAACTGCTGATGTCTGTCAGGTAAACCACTGCAGTGGCATTAAATTGGATGTCAGAGTTTCCAGTGTAGGATGTCATCCTCACTGAACACATTTGTTGGTGTCCACGTTTGGGATGATAATGAATAAAACCAGATTTCTGCCAGATAGAGCAGCACTGTGGCATTAAGTTTAAGGTGTGGATTGGATACATATTGCAAATAAAAAATGCTTATTGTAAAAAAAAAGGAATCTGCAAAATGCTAATTACAATGAATCATTAATTATGAATTTTGCATGGTTCAGATGCTGGTGTGTACACTAGATGGAGACCTTTACCCTCCTTTAGAGGAGCCAACTGGCACCGACCCCAAGAGCAAGAAAAAGGACAAAGACAAGGACAAGAAATTTGTGTGGAACCACGGCAGTGAGTTGACAACCACCTACACATGACAGTTTTTGAGCTGTTCCTGCTGAAATATTGGCACGTCAGCAGTTCAAGGAGTACAGTTTCCCCACCACAGCTGACCGAGCCACATTGACTCCATTAATCCTGTTGTTTTTCGTCTCCAGTCACCTGCCCCCTGAAGAACACACGCAAGAGAAGATTTCGGAAGACTGCGAAAAAGAAGGTTGTGGCATTTCCATTTCCCCTTCAGCGTTCCCCTCCCCTTTCCCATCCAGCCGTTTAGCATCTCATCTGATGATCCCTCTCTTTCCAAGGCTCTCTTCCAACAGGGCATTTACATTTCATAAAACAGGAACTGTGGTGAAAGGGAAAACTAAGATTTACATATAAATAAAGCCTTTCCATCTCACTTTGCCCCAAAGGCATGCAAAAAAAAAGCAATTTCACTGTTGCTTTGATCAAAGTAAAAGAGATTGTGCATGAGCACTACACTTCTACTTTGTATTTTGAATAAATCTCCCTGAAGTTGCAGAGCCAAGCCATATTGATTTGGCCCCTTCTGTTTTAATCGCTAATGTGCATGCTGGCATTCGACCAGCTGCTACCTTTATGTGTGTGTGTGTGTGTCTGTGTAAGTGAGAGAGAGAGAGAGAAACCAAAGAAGAGAGCGAGAGAGATGCCACTTACAGTACATGTAACGGATCTCCCTTTCTATCCACAGTACATTGAATCTCCTGATGTGGAAAAGGAGGTGAAGAGATTGCTGAGCACAGATGCTGATGCTGTCAGTGTCCGTATCCTTTAAGCCACCTACTAATATTCTTCATGTCAAAAAAAAACTAACCCCTCAGCCTTCTTAGCAGCATATAGGTCTTACTGTTGTGAATTTTTGGACAAACAAAAGCTCACTCTCATCTGACATCCATCGCAGGTTGATCTAAGGCCCAAGTGGATGTATCCTGACTTGACTCTGTCCGGTCCCCCTGTGTGAGCCATGCACTTTGCAAGCAGGCTAATAATGCTCTAATGAAACTCTAAACTTGCCTGACAGAATAAGAGCACAGCAGGGGTGCTGTGAATGGCTGCTTGCTGTGGATTAATTGAGATGGACTGTTCATTATCATTGCTTAGTTGGTCACAGCGAAGGAAGGTTCTAATTATAGTTTTGGAGAGTTTGCATGCAGCAGCCGACATACACATGTGACACTAATGAATGTTAAAGTTACAGCAGTTTCCCCTTGGGAATTTATCTGGTTACAACCCTTCAAGTCTACATCAAAGACAGAGTCTTGAAGGATCTTTTTCTGTAGGAATCTGAAGGGCTCAGAGGAACCTTCACACTGTGTGTTGACCTTAACCCATGATGCAAAGGGTGGGAAATAATAGCAGAAGATGAGTCCAAGGAGGCAGAGCAGCACGGCTCTCTGGCAAACCTGGACTCCTCCCCCGGCACCTCGGGACACAAGATGGGTCATGGGTCCTCTGGTAAGTGACACATGTCTTTATCAGTAAAAATTTTGGTCAATAAGATGTGGCAGGCTTATGGCAGTGACACGGCCGTGTGTCACCAACTTGACCACATGGTCTGTAGAAACTCAAAGCAATGAAGTCAGATCAAAATTTGAGGCCAATATTTAGTGAGGCCAATATTTCCGTTTGTCACACTTTACTGGAATGTCACTCTTTATAGCTTTTGTCCCAGCGGTGTGAAATGGAGGTAAAGCACATCGAAGCATTAGCATTATCTTTGCCTCTACTTTCCCCAGGGGATCTTCTTAGCCCCTTGGTGCTCAGTAACTGCTGGCACATAGCTTCACCAGCGAGGATGTGTGCACGGATGGCATGACTGATATTTCATTTTTTTAATAGCTGAAACCACTTATTTGCTTTCTGCTTTGTGAATGTTTGATGCAACAAGCTACTGTGTTGTTAGTTCATGCTTCTGTGTCTTCTACTGTACCACAAAGTGTTTGTCAAAGCTTTTCTTTGCCATGTAACAGAAGCTGCTCACAGAAGCACAAGCATGCAGCGTGTTAGGCGTCCTCTGTAATAAAACCTGGTGGATGCCATGTGAGAGACCATATCCCGAACATCCTCTGTTTTTTGTCACCATACTGTTGTCTCTGTGGCTTACATCAAACCCAAGCACGTCTTCTAAATTCTCAGTTTCCATCTGTGTGTCCATGTTAATATCAATATCCCGTGACCAGCCCAGCGTGACGAACTGAGGGAGATCTTCAATGACATCAGCAGCTCCAGTGAGGACGAGGAGGACGAAGGGGATCGGCACGAAGACGAAGACCTGAATATCATGGACACGGAGGATGATCTGGTCCGACAACTCCAGGAGAAACTCAACGAGTCTGATTCTGCTCAGCATGAAAGCGACAGAAACAACCAGATAGGTGAGAGGATATTTAGATGACATTCTTTAGATACAGATCTGGAAAATGATATGTTTTATTTAAATGATGAGCTTATTGAAGAATGAAGATAATGTATCTTTATTTAACTGTGAATTTAATCAAATAAGCATCTTAAGTGCTTTATCAAGGAAAATTTCCAAATATTTTGTCTTATTTATAATTTTGAATTGAATCTCTGGTATTGGACTGTTGGTTTGACAAAACAACCTGTTTCACAGCCACACCTTGGTCTGTGGAAAAATCATTTACAGATTTTCACTATTTTACTTCAAGTTATAGAAAAAAAAAATATTGGATTTATCTACAAATTAATTGTGAATGAAAATAGTTGTTTGTTGCTGCTCTGTTTACGTGGTGTAGTATTTGATTTTGTAAAATAACATTTATGTGCTTTATCAAATTATTTGCAGACCAAATTTTCAGCTTAGAAAAAGCTGGTGAATTTTTTTAATGAAATGCACATAGAAACTTCTAGAATCCTTAGATGTACTTATATGTCCATATGGTGGGAGGTGCTTATGTAGTTGTTTATGTACGTTAAAGTGAGCATGCACACTTGTTTACGCAATGCTGGAAAGTGAGTCTGATTCTTGTCAAAGCAGAGGTCAAAGATAGCCTCAGCCTGATGTTTTAATCAGTGCTGAGTTTTCTAGGCCAGACATTTTAAACAGACACACACACACACTATAAGATGAGTATCCCTACTCTGATGTAAATACACCTGCCCGCAGAGACGCACTGATAGCTCTCAGCTCTCCTCCAGTCTGATCGGCGTTGTGGCCCAGCGTGTAGCTCACATAGCTGTCCAGTCTGACGGCTCAATGCCTCCTTATCAACATACATGGAGCTGTTGGTGAGCAACATGCTTAGCCCCCCTATATTTGTACAGCAGAGCTGTTCCTGGTGTGTCGGAGTCCGGCTGTGCCACGTATTTGGCAGTGGCAGCTGTTCAAAGTTATATAGGATTGGTCTGCACTGATTCCATCCTGCCTGATTATGCATATTATACTAGGAGCAAATTGGCCATGGGGGAGCACGGGGAGGATGTATGCAATTATTATGGAAGGTAGTTGATGGCGGTGGAGCCAGAGGTTGTTGTGAGAGACAATCACTTTTTCTGGATGGAATGAGAACCCTGTGTGAAGCCCAGAGCAGACTGATTTAGTTGTGTGTTTTAGCGCCTCAGCCTGCCGGCTCATGTCCTTTTAAGTGGATCTGTTGTTCCCATCAACCGCAATTTGTCAAACAGAAATGGAGGCATCCTTGTGGTTCAGCAAGCGGAGGTGCATATCGTGTCCCCCTGGTTTTATGCATGCAGTCTCACTCGGAAATTGTTTCTCTGTTTTTCTGTTAAGTCTTCACTGCACAAGAAGGCAGAAACGTAAACAGGTGTGTGTTTTTTTTCAATGACAGCTGTAACACGTGAACCTCTTGCTCTTCCCTGCAGTTATGGAGTATCAGGTGCAGATCAACAGCGTCAAGGCCAAGCTTCAGGATACTCGCGCCCGGAAGAAACAACAGGAGGAGCTCATTATGAAAGTGGAAAACCAGGCTCTCAAAGTAAGCCGTGAACACACACACACGCCCTCGTTATTTTAACCGCCGTTCAAAATCTAGGTCTTTTCGGGCAGATACATAAACAAGAACATGCAGATGAGCTTGGAGGCAGAAGTCTTCATGCAGCATAAGTTTTCTCAACAGTGATGTGAAAAAACCCTGCTGATTATACAGTATTGGAGGCCATTATTTTGTTTTTGTCATTTTAAAGCCCTGACAATTCATTTTTCTGCCAAGCACTCTTTAGTGGGGACTTAACAGTGAGTGAAATACGAGCAGACACGGCGCCTTTTACATTGCCATTTAGAGCTCGTATTGCTTGGTGTTTCGGTGCCGACAAAGCCCGTTATTATCACAGTCGCCGGGAAAAGGTCAGCTGTCTCTGACTGGCATTCCAAGTGGCCTTTCTGTCAGGGAGGAGATAGCGACATGAGCAGCCCAGGCAGACACACATTTGAAGCCATCACAATTTAATGAGTCTCTGCATGTCGACTCGAACAAATCCTGTTTGTCTCTCTTTCTCTCTCTCTCTCTCTCTCTCCCCCCTCGCAGAACCGTTTCCAGGCCTTGTTGGACGAGATTATTCAGCAGGAGGAGCGGGAGATGGAGCAGGTAAGAACCTCCTCGCAAAAAGCAGAGGATCAGTGCTCACTGTGAGCTTTTCTACAGCTTTCAGCACTTTGCATGAATTGACCTTGTATAACTGTCAAATACCATGTTAGCAGATGGCATTGTGCTCGCTGTCCCTTTTTGAACCCAACGGTTTTTCATGCCTGTCAGAGCAAAGTCCAAATTTAATCACGTGAAATTGAATCTGTCAACAGCTACCAACAGTTTCCTGTCATGGAATGTCATGACATGTCACGGGTCATTGTTTGTATTGACAAATGAAGGCAGCAAATTAATGTTGAGATACATTTTAATTATCGTCTACTTACCTGCCAATCACACCGCACGGCTGTTGATCATCAATCACTCCTCTTATTTTCTGCATCTTCTGCTCCAACAGCTGGCCTCCCTGCAGGAGCAGCTGGACTCTCTGATAGAGAAGTGACCACCAGGGGGCAGCCTGATGTCATCCTCGACCACATGTCTCTCACACACATACACACGCACACACACACGCACACACACACACACACACACACGCACACACACACATACACACACACAGACACACAACACACAATGAAGACGAGCAGGCCTTCCTCATCCAGGGAGGAAAGAGTCTTTATTTCCTAACTTGTTGTGTCATTCGTTTCAATTTGTCATTTTTCATACGTTACAAATGCAGCATAAAGATTTTTTGTATTAAAAGTGAATAGCTTTTATTAGGTTGACCGACTTTGTTGTTACTTACTATCAGATGAACGTGTTTGTTCAGCTCAAAGGAGGTGAATGTGGAGTCTGTTTTGCTTTCCATCCTGAAGAACAAAATCTTAACATTTCATTGCCTGTATGAAGAATAAATTACAGTGATACACAAGAGTCAAGAAGTCTACTTGATTGCATGTGGGAATAGATTTCTATGTGGATAGTTATTCAACTGGGTTTGTATCTTTCTTCCTGTTTATTAGTATGTTAAGTTTCCACTACTCTCAGTGAACCATGCCAGGATGAATTTATTTCCCTAACATCAAAAATATCAAATTTTCCATCTTTGTTGTTGTTTACCTTTCCAGACAAAAATAACATGGGAGATACTAAACTTGTACTGGAACCTGTTATTTCAGTGAACATCAATGACAAACGACATGTACGTACAGTAGACGTGTGTCTGCGTCTGTTTCCATCATAGACTACTTTCAGGGGCGGCTTGTGGAATTGGGGACAAAAGCCATATCTGGCTAAAAGCTGCTGCTTGGGTCAGTGGTCAAGGTTAGGGTAAGTCTCAAGTTAATTAATACAAGTATATGTAATGTCCCAAAAAGTGACCTATAACTGTGTATGTGTTGTTCTGTCATAGGCTACCTTAGGGGACAAAATCAGACTTTAAACCAGTTGATCTGGGACCAAAAGCGTGTCTCACGTCCATGTAAATACCAAGGACAGATGAAGTGAATATTATTGATTATCTCAGTACTGTCGCACCTGTCGAGGGATGGGATGTATTAGGGAGCAAGTGAACAGTCAGTTCTTGATGCGTTGGAAGCAGGAAAAATGGGCAACCCTAAAGATTTGAGCGACTTTATGACAAGGGCAAAATTGTGATTGGCTGGATGACTCGGTCAGAGGCTCAGAGCATCTCCAGAACAGCAGGTCTTTGATGCGGTCTGTGACAGAAAACTGTCAGAACTTCAGTGTGGCTGCAGACCAGTCAAGCGTTTGTAGAGATTGAGTTTTCTTCTAGAACATGTCAGAATGTCTGTTGAGAAAAGGGCTTATGGGAAAAGATTACCTGGTCTTATGAATCACGCTGTCGTTTTACGTCATCTGGACAGCTGGGTGCACTATGGGAAGGAGGCAAGCCGGAGACGGTAGTTTGTTGCTGTGGGCCATGTTCTGCTGCTAAACCTTGGGTCTTGATATCCACGTGGATGTTACTTTGACACGTCCCGCCCGCCTAAACATTGTTCACTCCGTTAAGGCGATGGTATTCCCTTGTCATTGGCCGCTTTTAGCAGGATAAGGTGCCCTGCCACACTGCAAACCTCCTTCAGGGACGGTTTGAGGAGCATAACAATGAGTTGAGGGTGTTCACTCGGCCTCCCAACTTCCCCAGATAGCGATCTGTTTCGAGTGTCTGTGGAAATGTGTTAACACGAGCCCGACCACAGAACCTATTCAGAGGTCCCGTGGAGTATGTGTCTCAGCAGGCCAGCACGCTGCTCTTTGACCTAAATTGTCGACCATTTTGATGACTTAACTTGGAGCCTCAGGAGCCTGTTGATTACTCAAGAAAATAATTGGCAGATTGGCTGAACACACACATCCAGCAGAGACCCGGTCAGGGGTAAAATAGGCTTGAAACAGAGTTTGCCCTGAGGGTAATTGCTGTGAGTTGATCTACAGGCCTCTCGCCATGACTGGACAGCCACATCACTAAACCATCACCGCGTCATCAGATTACACTTCCTCTAGAATGATCTCTGCTTGCCCGAGAGTGATCTGGGTCCTTCTCATCCACATGACTCCGGGCCGGTGGTCATCCCCTCCTCTCTAGCTCCTTTCTGCGGGGATTGCTGCACCAATCGCAGGGGGTAGGTGAGGGATTAGCTCCTCAGATTAAAGTGGCCATCTCCAAACCCTGCCTAATCCTGCCATCTGTCAGAGAGCAGCTAACCAGCCAGGACACTCTCCACAGGCTAATTAGAAAGCCAGAGGAGCACAGACACAGAGGGGGAAGAAATCGCCCCAAGAATACACACACTTTCTATCTGTCTGGCACTGCTCGAGGAGGAGTGACAATGGAGGAGACGTACCTTCTCAACCACCCAGGAGTGAGGAAGAAGATTCTGGCTGGAGGCACAGGACCGATGCCACACTGTCCACCTGGGACAAAGGTAGTCACAGTCGTAGTAAACCTGCCACCCAGAATAATACTACTGTCGGAGAGAATGACTCCTTACATAATTAACTGACAATCGTGATGTAATTAATGTTCCAACAGAAAAAAATGTCTATTTCTGGTCGTGTGTTGCATTGCCCACTTCAATTAGGTTCTGTTGAATTATTCACGATGTGGGGAAAATGTATTCTGTATCTGTCTCTTTCACACAGAGCAAACATTTGGTCAACCAAATTGCAACATGTTTTTTGGCACAGTGTCTGTGTTTCCCTTCATCCACTGATCTGTTGGTCGCAGACTTTTCTCCCCCCCCCCACCCCTTCTTGTCACATCCAGCCATATGGCACAGAGCCTGGACACTGTGACAAACATTTTCCATGACAATGTTCAGCACGAATTTCCATCTACCTGTGTGTGTGTGTTTGCATGCGTGCAGGCGCTCTTGCTCCCCGGTGAAGTGATCCCCAGTTGCTCACACAGTTATCAAACCTTTATACACAAGCTGTCACGCTATAAATAGAAGGTTTACAGAGCCAACATAATTTTACAGTCTGGGTGATGGATAAGTCTTTGTACGTCAGAACGGTGTAATACAGATGGAGCACATAATGAAAACCAGCATGTCAGTGTTGTGTTAATTGTCTGAAAAAATACCGTGACAGAAATCAGATCAAAAGCCCACATTGTATATGCTAGTGAATGAATATTTTAATAATGATGAGATAATAAGGGGGAAAGAAATACATGCGTTAAGCCTAATTGTGAACAGCTGCACATTTGCAAGTTAAATTTGGTTTATGTATGAATTCATATATCATTATAAACAAATATTGTACATACATAAATACAATTTGACGATTTGCGGTAGAGAGAAGACGTAAGAAGATGTAAAATATGTGTCAGATTTTTTTCAAGATGTATTTTTAACCAAATCATGAATCATTCATCCCCACTCTCTACTCCTTCCCCTCGGCTCCCCTCCTCCCTCCCAAGCTGATGTTCCACTTCCAGACGCTGCTGGACAACTTTGAGCGGACGGTCATCGATGACAGCCGACTGGCTTGCAGGCCAGCTGAGATCTTTGTGGGAAAGATGTTCAAGATGGAGGTCTGGGAGACCCTGCTGACCTCCATGAGGACCGGAGAGGTGGCTGAGTTCTGGTGTGATGCCGTCGTGAGTCTATCGACACACAAACACACACACACACTTGGATATTAAGGGTCCTAATGAGAGTTCATGAGCCAGAAAGGGAGGGTTTTGCACCTCATTATGAATCAACCCTCTGTAGCCTACTACATGCTCAGTATTATAAACACAAACAGAGCAATTCCTTTTTTGCAAAGTTTAGTGTTTTTCCCTCCGGAGACAAATGTAATTTGCAAGTAAAATAGTGGGCATTTCTTCTGTTTTTCTTGTAGGACTGATTGCACATGGTGGCACCACCGGGGGGTTACCATGATCAAATGCTTCCATGTCTTGTTGTAGACATTTTGTTCACGTTGATGTTTTCATTTTGCAGCACACAGGGTTGTACCCGATTGTTTCCAAGGGGATGAGGCTGATCGCTCAAGGGAAAGACCCCCTAGAGGGCCAGAGACACATGTGCGGCATGGGAAACATGTTCCACTATCACACCACCGGTTTCCCAGAGCTGGATGAGCTGATGAGAACCCCTCAACCACTTATATTCATCATGGAGCTGTTGCAGGTAAACACAGTGGTAAAATAATGTATGTAAAACAATCACCTGTCTTCTATTTTAGTTTTTTTTTATGAAAACACTTACTCATATTTTAGCATCTGTAAACAATAGACTGACAGAAAAAAAGACACGTATTCATCCAACCCTCCTCCGGATCTGAGACACTTCTGCACACTGTTCCAAAATCCACTGACAGAAATGACAAAAAAGGTCCCTCTCTCCCTAGAACATTCAGCTTTGAACTCATCTATCATCCAGAAACAAGTTTGAAACTCAGCAGGAGGTCCAGCAGTGTTGGCAGAAAATTATATATCTCCCCGGTATCAGAGGGTTTCACAATACTTTTCAGAGCATCAGCTGACAACTACTCAGTGGTGGAAGAAGTAATCGGTTCCTTTACTGAAGTAAAAGTAGCAATAACACTGTCAAATACTTAAAAAGAACTCCTGCTTTCTAAATTCAGAGTAAGAGGACATAAATATTACGAACATTTCGTTTCCAAATTAAAAGTCCTTATTATGCATAATTACCCTTATAGAGTATAAAACTCTTGAGGTCCCAAAAATCATTTACTAGTAACCATTGCTGTAAAATAAATGAAGGAGCCGAAGACAAATTACCATAAATCGGAAATACTGTAGTAAACTACATGGACCTCAACAGTGTACCTTTCTTGAGTCAATCTACTTAGTTTGATTCCACCACCACAATCCTTTTCCTTTCATCGGTGGAGTTTTTCCTCCTCTTTGACGTTTCCTGCCCCTGCTGCTTCCAGGTTGGAGACCCCATGTCCTACCAGAGAGAGTCGTGGATGATGGAGAAGGATGAGAAGCTGCACACGGTGCCAATTCTCCACATGCAGGGCAACGCGCTGGTCAAGCAGACACGATTCAGAGAAGCTGCCAGCAAGTACAAAGAGGCGGTCCTGCTGCTGAGAACAGTCCAGTCCAGAGTGAGCAAAGGATGGTGGGAGAAGGGTCTCACAGATGGGAGGAAATGAATGATGTGCAGGCTTGTGAATTTTGACGGTTTCCTCAGGATTTTAGGTTTATGGGACATGCCACGCCCGCTCTTTTCCAGCGGGAGATTCCTGTTTTTCCTGCTTTGCTCTGCTTCACTGTGTCCCTCATTACAGGCAATAGGGCGGGAGGGCTGGCAAAGGAGGGAGGAGAGAGAGAGAGAGAGAGAGAGCTGTTGGAGGGCTGTCTAGGATGAGAGGGGGATGTAAGGATAGAGCAACACTGGAGGGAGAACAAGTTGTATATGAGATGTTTCGTAAGAGAGCATGCTAGATTATTTTGGCAGCTTTAGATGAATTCACAAGACGGATGTTGGAGGCCCGCATTGGCCTGTGTGCAACCAGTCAGTAAATCTATGTGTGCCTGCGGAAGAGAAAGAATATTTAAAGTTCTGCATCGAAATAAATTATTAAAATATGTGTAGGAAATATCAAGCGACTTAACAGCACTCACCATGTTCTTGTTCTTCTTTCTGTGTGCGTGTGTGTGTGTGTTTAGGAGATGCCAGGTGATATAGACTACATGAACCTGGGTCGAATGATTGTCCCTCTGGAGTTGAACTACTGCCAGTGTATGTTGGAGCTGGGGGAGTATTATGAGGTCATAGAGCACACCACCGAGCTGCTGGAGAAACACAAAGGTAACGGCGTGTTGAGACAGAATCTCAAGTATGTATTCCTATCATTTATACCTCATCATTTTTTACAGGTACATGAGACTCGCACACACTCACACTCGCTCCACCCATTCACCCAGTTGCATCGCTCTGTCAAATCCCTGAGCAGAGCCGCCTCACAGGAGCATCCGGGGTTAATCCTGGGCACGGAGTCGGTTCAACAGTGCAGGATGTTAATTACTAAATTCCCCCCCAAGGATTTGAACTGCACTACGTTCACATAATGGTAGCCTCGAGGGTGCTGCTGTACCTAAATTCTGAGAGAGAGAGAGAGAGAGAGAGAGAGAAAAGCGTCCTGTTGCTGTCGGCATCTGTTGGCCTAGCAATTGCAATTTATGTAGGAGTGTCATTACTATTAAAAATGTTTGCAGGTCTTTGAAACTATATATTTTCATTCTTTATAGGGCTATGAAGGTTTATGAAGTGTTTTCATATTTCTTGCACTTAAAATCCAACCTGAACCTGCAAACATGGCAACAGAGATGTTTTGCAATGTACAGTTAAACGTTTTTTTGTGCTTAAGTACAGGGCTGGGTTTCTATTTGATAATGTTTCCTGAATGATGCCAGCATTGTGTGTTGAAACCGACTCAAATCAGACTTTTGTAGACCATCCTCCAGAATGTGCCATAATATCAGCATAGATGATTTCTTTTTTCTTTTTCCTTTTTTAAGATGAAGCTGGATACAAATCTTCATCTGTGTATTTGAGACACAGGAAGATTTAACATTTTAGGAAATATGCATATTTGCTTTTTTAGTCAAGAGGTCTCATGTCAGAGGTTGTTTAAAATAAATTATTAGTAAAATTTTCTCATCCAACTCTTTTCAAGGAACGAAATATTGGTATGTATTGAATTATTCTCTGTGAATGAAAGTAGAGAGTATATATGAAAAATCTGCTCGTAGATAGTTGACTCCACAAGTGAATACAATCACTGTTGAAAAAAAAAATATATTTCAAAAGGTTGTTTGAGATGTCAGGGTCTGGTGTCTGTGCTGCGTTCACTGCTGTGACTGTTGCATGTCGTAGCTGTGCTGAGGGGCTGAGGTCGACATTACCGCAGGTCCTACAGTTGAAGCAGCCCTGAGAGTTGTACTGTCACACCCATGGCTACTCATATAATCCTTGAAGAGCTCGCATGCTGGCACAGTCTCCACTTCAGAGCCTTATGAATTATGCCCCTCACCCAGAGACAGGATCCACTGAGGCAGTCTTCATTTTGCTCTGTGTCCCTCAGCCTGGATTCCCAGCTTTGTATTTGTCTGTGTGTGTGTGTGTGTGTGTGTGTGTGTGTGTGTGTGTGTGTGTGTGTGTGTGTGTGTGTGTGTGTGTGTGTGTGTGTGTGTGTGTGTGTGTGTGTGTGTGTGTGTGTGTGTGTGTGTGTGTGTGTGTGTGTGTGTGTGTGTGTGTGTGTGAGAATGTTTGCCTGTATGATGTGTGTGCTCGGGCTTATGTGGCAGGGGGGAGGAAGTGTGTAAACTTGCTTGTGAGTGAGCGTGAGATTGGAATGGCGTTGTGGAAATGGTTGGCAGCATTTTCTGAGCTCCACTGGCCCAGTTCATAAGAGACATTTGTGAACGATCCATACTACATCAGCATCACTCCCCCTTTTCCTCTTCTGCTTTTCAGCCCCTTGTTATTTCCATTTTCCAGCCGCACTTTTAGTTTCATTCATTTTTCAAAAATTCTTCTTTTACTCATATTCTTCTCCACATTGTAGTTTCTCGTGTCATCGACATCTTGGTGCCTGTATTTGTTTTGAAACAGCCACTCCGCCGCCGTTTTCATCCCTTAAAGCCAGTTGTTCTTCAGGAAAGCGCCCAATGGTGTGACTCACTGCGGCGTCTCTGCCGTTGCCCGGGGTGACGGGGAGATCTGTTTGAATGTTGGCTCAATGAGGATTAAGTGTGGAGGGAAATTAAATGCAGGGGAACAGAAAAGTGGAACAATCAGTGGGTATCTAAACCAAGCACATGTGCCTAATCAGCTAAAACAGAGGCCTTGCTGTGTGTGTGTGTGTGTGTGTGTGTGTGTGTGTGTGTGTGTGTGTGTGTGTGTGTGTGTGTGTGTGTGTGTGTGTGTGTGAGAGAGAGAGAGAGAGTGTGTGTGTGTGTGTGTGTGTGCGTGTGTGCGTGTGTGTGTGTGTGTGTGTGTGTGTGTCCACATGAGAATTAAAGGATTACATTTAACATTTTCTTGGCGGCGAATTGACTCTTTGTACACATCAGATTTCAAATGGACCAAACAAGAGGAAGATCATTTGTGTTCATTAGTGATCTTTGAAGGTTGTGACTGTTGAACACAGCCAGGCTTAGTATAGTTAACTATAGCTTCCAAGCTTGATGTTTAAAGGACTGACACTTCTTTCACTCACAGGAAAGTGGTGTCAATCTTCTCCTCTAAGAAGGCGAAGCGTGTATCCCAAAGTGATGAGGATCCCCCAACAACACTGGGGAAATTCCCTTGTTACAGCAACAATGAGTCCAACAGAGATAGACAAAAGACCAGGAAATAAATTGACTAAGATGAAACACAAATAGAATATACAAAATACAGTGGTTCTGTACATACAGTACCACACAAAAGACTTTAGTGACAAGAAGAAGGATCCTGACATTACTGACCTGTCCTAAATGTTGTCATATTGCTGCCTCAGCAGACTGACCAGGTTCAAAGTTCACTATTCTAGATTAGACATCATGACTACTTGTTTATCTTGTCCTTATTCTTCTTAAGACTGTGTGAAGGGCTACTACAAGAGAGCCAAGGCCCACGCTGCCGTGTGGAACCAAAAGGAGGCCCGGCGAGACTTCAACATGGTGGCCCACCTCGACGTCACCCTGGCCTCTCTTGTCGGCAGAGAGCTGAAGGCCCTGTCAGAGCGCATGAAGGAGAAGTACTGGGAGGAGAAAGAGCAGTACTGGAACATGCTGGAGAAAAAGGAGGAGGAAGAGGGACACGAGGAGGAGGAGGAAAAGGACAACGGAAAACAACAAGATAGTGAAAGTGAGACCACGGAGAGTAAAGATGAGGTCGGGGAAGAAAAGGGCAAAGAATCCACACCCAAAGAAGGCACGGCAAAGGTTGCCCCGGGTGATGGAGCAGGTAAAGACGAGAGCAACCCGGACGCTGTCTGTAACACAGAGGGGAAAGACTGGCAGCAGATGTTACGGCTGGTCATGTTTCTGCAGAACGAAGGAAACTTCCTCATCAAAGGGAACCACTTTCAAGAGGCTCGTGGGAAGTTCAAGGAGGCCCTAGAATACGTGGACTTCCTTCAAAATAAGGTACGCTTGCAGTGATTAATGCAATAGTGTGAGGTTTCGGGAAAGCATATGAAAAACGACGCGTAGAATGAAACCTACTCACAGCCACCCGCTTTCGATCCATCCAGCGCGATGATCGATCGGACGCGCCGGGGAAAGCAGTCTTACAAAAGGATTTGTTGCTCGTCAGCTAAAACCATCATCGTTGCTGTTTTTTTTTCTTCTTTTTTTCTTTCTTTTCTCTCTTTTACTGAAGAGCAGCTGTGGCATTGTAGGCATGCTGGGGAAGTGAGGAGCAAGAGAAAGAGCGCTAAAAATAACAGCTATCCACAGAGAAAATAACAGTGACAGCGTTCGCCGGTGCTTCTGTTCTCTGTCTTAAACTCCCCCCCTCTCCTGCCACACCTCCCTGTCGAAGCCCCCCTGCACCTTTCACACACAATAAACTCCCTCCTCTCGTCATCCTCTCTGTCTCCCTTCTTCAATTCACCTCCCCCTGTTCTTACACTCCTCTACCCTTACCTCCCCGCTCTGTCAACATCAACATTCCTCCCAACCCTTTATATTTTCACTCTTGTTTCATCTTTTCAACATTTCTTCCACCATCCATCGCCGCCGCCGCCTCCTCCTCCTCCTCCTCCTCCTCCTCCGCCCTCATCATCCCCTCTGTGCACTCGACAGGTGGATCAACAGGGCGAGGACTGGGAGTCACTGGAGAAGGTGCGTCTTCCGCTGACTCTCAACCTCAGCCAGTGCCTGCTGGAGATGAACGAGTACCAGCAAGTGGTGGAGCTCATCAGCAAGCTGCTGAAGAAGCATAAAGGTGATGTGTGTTCGTGCAGGTGTCAGACTTTAGGACCCGTTGTAAACAAGCTCAGGTTTAGATTTTCTCTTCCCTTTTCACACCCTCATTTGCTTAGCCTAAAGATATCTCATCTGATCTGCTGTCGATTGAGCTGCCTGGCCCTCAGCAAACGCCTGCTTCCACACTGCAACAATCCTTGATCTGTCTGTTTACCACGGAAAGAGGAAACCAAACATTCCCAACCGCACTGCTGTGTCTCTCTTTCATTCCCCCGGCACCCACCCATGGACATCACAGTCAAAAATGACTTCATTGTTTTCTTCTTCTTTCTGCTACGACTGAATTATTTATGGTTGAGGCTAATGTGAAATTGTTGTTCTTATATTTTGCCTTATCCCTTTGTTTACTTCCCTTTCCCTGCTTTCCCCTGTCTCCTGTCTCACCACTCACTTATTTTCCTCCTCCAGTTTAACTTTTAGTTTTACTGCTGTTCATTTTTATTCCGGCTGACTTCCGGTGTTCTTCACATCTTGTACTCCACAGGTAACTTTAAGGCGGTGTACCAACGGGCGCAAGCGCACGCCGCTCTGTGCAATGAGGACGAAGCTCGGAGGGACTTTGAAATGGTGGAGAAGGTGGACCCACAGTTTAAACCCTTTGTCCGGCAGGAACTGAAAAAGCTGGGTGAGCGCATCCGCACCATGCACACCTGCCAGCATAAGACTTACAGGGATATGACGCAGGAGAAGTGGGGGCCTGGCGGAAGCAAGACCAAGAGGGCGGCGAGAAAGAAGAACGTCAAATTTGCACAGAGAGCCTCAGAGGGAAAAGCTGAAGTGGATAAGAACACGGCAGAGAGTGAGATGGGAGAGAAGGAAGGCTCAGGGAAACCTGAGGGAGTGGATGATGCAGAAACAAAGAAAAGCGCTGATGTGGAAGCCGAGCAGAGCAACGAAGAGCTAGATAGTGATAGAGCGAGTGAAGAGGGGTTAGTTAATGAAAATATAGAGAGCGCTGTGGATCACGAGGATGGGCAGGGTGCAGCAGATAATCGAGCCACAGATAAAGATAGTGATCCTGCGCCCACCTGCACAGGCAAAGATAATGTAGTGAGCAGGAGATCAGCGTGTGATAAGGGCAGGGGGAAGGTCAAATGCCAATCGAGTGCTGCGGCGGGCCCAAGCACAACAAGCCAAGGGGACAAAGCCCCCAGTGATAAGACAGCAAATGGTGGCACTCAATCAGAATGAACCAATGGGTTGGAATTGTCTTGTGCAGAGCCAGAGGCTGCAGGGGAAGCGTGAGGCCGCAGAGATGAATATAACTAAAACTCAGATAGAGAAAAGCAATATGGATGCAGGTGAATCATGAGCGAAGAGAAGTGATAAATAAGCCAAGCGTCGACTCTCAACGAGAAATACTGATTCTGCCACCTAAAAAAATATATACACAAGAGGAAAAATTAATATCAAAAGCCCGTATTTGGCACTGTTCTGAGTTTCATTTCATTATCCAGTTCCAGTTCCAGTTCCAGTTCCAGAAGGATAACTGCAAGCACATTAAAAAAAGTACAGCCAGACAAGGAGTTTGCCAAATACAAAGTTTTTATTTCTGTACACAAAGAGTAGAAAGCAGCCTGTAACCCACATGTTAATACAGTAAAAAGCCTTTTCTTCAGAAAACTTTTTACACAGATTAAAAACTCCAGAGAAAAGACAGCAAGAAGAAGTGTTTGAGTGCCGGACAAGAACAAAAAAAAAAAAAAACAACCACAAAAAAAACATGTAACAATTAACATTTGAATGGTAAATGAGGTATATTAATGGTGATTTAAAACAAAAGAAAAAAACACAACTCAGTTTATCAGTGATGTGAGAGTGAGAGTATATACTGCGATAGTTAGTGTTGTCAACTGTTTGAGGTTAGGTGAGTCAGTGTAATGTCACGAGCGGGTGACACGTTCAAGTGCACGCGTTCTGGTCGATGCTCGCACGCATGACGGCAAAATACACATGCGCACACAGTGGGGCGGGTCAGAGGTCACGGCAGGAGATTAATGACGGGGCTTGTTACTATGTCGGCTGATTACATGGAGTAAGTGGAGTGTGGAGCATGATAGCTGGGTCCCTCTGGGGGGGACCTCTTGTCTATTTCTTCAGTCACACAGCTTCAGTCATGCCACAGGCAGCAGGGTGTGTGTGTGTGAGTGTGTGTGTGTGTTACGTTTGTACGTGGATCAGACCTCAGATGATCACAGAGATGCAGCTGGACGACCGTGAAGAGCGGCAGAATGAGACACAGGGTCACAACTGTATCGTAATGCAACTCCCTGCCAATAGACCGCCTGGTATAGTGCATTCATTTCATTCTGCCTCCTCTTAAAAGTAGAAAGGACAACATGTTGACATGTAGATAATATGTGTGGAGCGCGTCCTCTTGTTTGTACATTATCTTGCGTGTGATCAAACAGAAGTTTGAAGGTAAGAGTGTGAGGGCGCTGGATGATCATCAGTGTGAAATGAAAAGTAAATAAAATAAAGTCTATGACTAAACATGGCCTTTTTTTTCACCCTCTACCACAAGCTGAGTTGAGCTAAACAGTGGCACAAAGGATGCTATGAGCATTTGTATAAATGAAAAATAATAATTATGAAAAAAAAACACCTTTCCAACTCACAAACCTGCGGAACTGCGTCCTTGGGGACAGTTCCTTAGCAACTGTGTCAAAAAGTTCCAGGCAGCGAGCGTTGAGGAAGATGGTGTCAAATCTGTAATGAGTTCACCTCATAAGTTTTAAACGTATGTATATGAGGGAGTTGTTTCAAGGTTTAAGTTGAAATCTCAGCCAGGTACAGTATATCTCCTAATGTCTGCTCCGTGTGAATGAGGCGGAGTGACTGCTGGGAGAAACAGCCAGAGTTTGCTTGTTTCAGGCTACCTCTCGTCCTGCTCCTGGAGATTCTTCTGCGGCAGGCACATCAAAGTGGATCTCTCTCACCAGCCCTTGAGCAATAAATAGATTGTTGTTTTTTTTCTTCTGCCTTTTCCTCTTGTCTCTCAGATCTCGAGTCCCCCTAAGCCTCGTGGCTTCACTCATGGGAGTCTGATTTAACTGGTGTCAACGCGTGGATGCTCAAAAGCTGTGATCCACACTTTTCCAATGTTACTAGATATTAACCACTGGCCTGTCCATAGACAGACACACACACTCCTGATGTAGCCTCCCCTCCAGAAAAAGGCTAGTTTTATATGAATTCACTTTGGATTCAAGGCATTAAATGACTGTGCTATTTTTAGAACAGAACACACCCTATGACCCTGATGTGATGGAGGCAAAGCCGCTTCGAGCTCTCGTCTTTTTTGTAAATCTGAAAGCAATTAAGTCCGAATTAGCGGGGGAAAATGAGGCGTGTATAGTCAATAGCTACTGTTCTTTTCAAATCTACATGAGAGGAGGGATTATTAGGGATGAAGTCAGTGTCGGATTGTGCTGTGGTGATGTGCCTTGTGGACCCCTGTAGTGTCTGGAATTGGCCTTGACGAGAGAAAGAGAGAGAGAGAGGGAGCTCCAGCCTCGCAGCACATTGCCTGGAGCTCCTTCCGTCTCTTTCTCTGCACACAGCAGGAGGACACCAAAGGATCCCAAAAGCAAACGCACGCATGCTGATGTTTATCGGCAGACACTTCCCCAACAAAGCCCAATTTCAGTCACAATACAAATTGGCTCAAAACCCAGAGCTTTGTCTGAATCCCACAAGCCGAGGAGATCATGTGGATATTCCTTTATGTGGTCCGTATTTTTTCTAGTGATGCAGCACGGCACATGTTATTGATCATGCAGAAGGGGCCTATGAGGGAAGGGTGCATTGTAAATAGGGGGCATGGATGTAGCAGCATACAGCGAGTGCGAGTGGTTGTGTTTGAGCGTAAAGGGCTCACTTAGAAGTGGCGAGCGATGAGATCGACAAGCGGTTTGAGAGGATTAGAGGAACACAGTGTGCGCACAGAGGCGCTGTGCTAGCGGGCACTTTGGCTGTCTTAAATAAATCATGGATTTAACTGATGATGTGTCATTCTCACAGAGTAAATAAGCGCGTTGTGGGCGCTGTCGACTCCCTGACAATCTACACCATGCAGCCACATGAACCGCAGGCGGCCCAGTCCTGATCTAGTACACACCAGCGAGCTTCAACACAACACCTCCCTTCAAATAATAAAAAAAAACCCCACACCGAAGCACCACGTTAAAGCATTCAAGGAGGGAACAAAAAAACACTGAAGATACAGGCATTCTGACAAAACAAGGGGATATCCTTCTCATTCCTTTTTGCAAAAGTTCTTTTCATGGAAGGTCCAGTTTGTGCTGTGGACTGATATAAAGCTTCACATCTCCGGACGACTGCACAGATACTGGTAAGCACAGTGTCTGGGCTGAGCAACTCTAGTCCGCCCCTGATCTGCTGCTAACGTTAGTTTCCTTTGGCTCGTTGACGTGGTGGCAGGCTGTTACCGAGCACAGCCTGGTCAAATGGACATCAGCGCGGCCCTTTGGCAGTTTTGCATGAAAAAGGCTTTTAGTGCACAAAGTTCCAGTGGAGGGGTTAGCTCTGGGCATCATCGCTGCTGTGGCGGTCACAGGGCCTGGTGTCCTGTGGCCCGACCTCCGCTGTACGGAGCTCCTCCCGCTGCCATCAAGTGTCCTCTCAGACTTTCACTTTGCTCCTCCTGGCCCACTGAGGGTTAGATGTGTGAGGTGGTGCCTGAAATTAGGAAATAGAGGAAGAGAAGTTTTTTTTACAATATTAGGTCCACATGCTCAAGACAGTTTGCAAAGTGTGTGAACAGTGACACCCCCTTTCTCTCTGTGCTACTGTCTCTGTCTGTCTTTATCTCACCCTACAACAGTCAACACGCAGCAGTACATATTTGCTCTCCTCTCCATCTCTCACTCTCGTGCCGGTGACGGGGAAGCAGAGTCCCTCTCTGAAAGCGCGAGGCGCGACCGCGGCAAAGATCCACGCAGCCGAGACACAAACTCACCCGGTTCTGAAGGGAAGACGTTTCTCAGCTGCTCAATGACCTCCTGGAGCTGCAGCACCGTGTCCTGCTCGTGCTCCATGTCATCTCCTAACACACACACACACACACACACACACAGAAAATGTTACACCTCTGTAACTTGATGAGAGGGGAGGATGGATCGTTTCACATTTAACATGCATGCATTTGTCAAGCCCACATCTGAGTCTGGGTTCACGTCGCTGACCTGCTGCTTCAGTGTCAGTGGTCTCTCTGCTGGCCGGCTCCCCGTGGTGACCCCCCCCAGACACAGGAGAAGACAGGGTCGACGGTTCTGATCCGTTGGCCTCCGAATCATCTTTGGGCTGTTTTGAGAAGAAGACTGATTATCCCTCAGTCCAAATAATTGCTCATATCCATCATGTTTCAGACCTCTGAGGCATTTAGCTTTTCACATGGTAATGAATGTTATGGCTAATGGCTCTCAGCCAGCAGCCCTCAACTAGCATCTCTGAGCAGAATTACTATTTCAAAGAAGGAAACATCTGTTTCATAAAACCATCAGCTTACTGTGATTTGTCTTTCGATAGACACATAAAACGACAGAGAATTGCACTGGGCCCAGCGACATTGCCGAAAACACATCGACAGAGGGGGAGCGCTCAAATCACTCTCACAGATGCATAATATTACTGTCGAGGATATCATATGCAACCCAACATCTTTTCCGTTGTTTTTAGTCACACCGTGGCAATACTCAAGAGGTGAATAAGTTCAGTAGATGCAGGGAAACTGACATTTCTGCAGAGTCTGAGAGGTTTTCATACATACACTTCCACAGACAAAGGCAGATTGTAGAGATTCTATTTTTTGAGGAAATGAAACTGTGATATTGGTTCAGGGAGAAAAAGGATTATATGAATTTGAATTACCCGGACATATACCTCCTCTCTCTCTCTGCAACCATCAGGCCCACACTCTATTTTGCCTTCCTCCTCAACTTTCAAGACTTTAACCCGAAGAAGCACCGAATCCCTCTTTCTCACTCCGTTCTCTTTATTCAGTGACCTGCGTGTGCAATTTTAATCTGTGACAATTTATTTCTTACTATAGTGTCTTACTATAGTTCACACTTTTCCTCTGGGCTGCAGTAATCGCTCTTATATTACACTCCTGGGTGTCCTTGATGCTTATCCTCTTTCTTAAAGGGGCAGTGAGAGATTTTGGAGAAAGATTGTTTGTTGTTTATTGTTTTTCTCTGGTATGGGTTGCGCTAACCACAAGGCCAAAATTCCTGTGTCGTTCACTGGCGCGTCTCTTAAGGTGTCAGGGAGTGATGTTTACAAACTGCATGCAGTGTTGTGTGTGTTATTTTGTTTTCAATTTGCTAGTGGACCATGAGGAAAAATCAGCTATTTACTTAAAAAAAAAAAAAAATTATATATATATATATATATACGTTTTCTTTATAAGAAATGTTCTCAGACATTTTCCAATTGTCCTGGAGTCAGCTCTTTCTTGACTCTTCTGAGTTTCTATTCCCAGAAAAGACATGTAAGGAGTTTTAAAGGGAGCAGCTCTTTTCCAGGAAAATCCTCTGGAAATCCGTATCATCACCATCATCATCATCCTCACCACCACCCTTGCCCTCACACAGTACCTGTAGCAGTAGCTCCCTGAGCCTGTGCAGCTGGGACTCCAGCTGTTTGTTGTGGTCCTCCAGGATCTGCATGCGGGTCTCCAGGCGTGTCTTGTGTTGCCGGAGGACCCGCGCCTCAGCCAGGAGCTCCTCATCCTGCTGCTCTCCCGCGGTGGGTGAACCCGGGCCGTCCTCCCCAGCCTCGGTCAGCATGGGGACTGACGCCGCTTCTTCGTGCTTCCACTTGAGCCGCCTGTACTCGCCCTGCAGCACCCTGAGGACGCCACAGATAGGAGGGAAAACAGTCAGTCAACGTTCAAAATACATTAAAACACAACTAGAGATATTAATCCAGCTCCTACCTGTCACCAACAGAAATGCACCTACAAATAAAAATCTGACATGTTGTGCTTTTGAGTTACATGGTTAGAATAATTTCACTAGAGGCCTAAACACCAACAAACCAAGGAACCTAGTGTTGAGGCGTCATTTTGAATGAAAGCTGCACTAAATAAGGTTCCTCCTTTTTTTTCCCTGCTACATGTGTGACAGGCCATAAGCTGACTGCAGGCTGTGATCTGAGGCCGCTTTAATTTATTTGGATACTAGAAAACCATGGTGCATAACGAGCTGCTCTATTTAAGTGTCAACATTCTGTGCTTTGTTAATATTGGCTTTATCTCCTCATTGTTTCAGGTTCCAGACTCGTATGTGTGAAATTACAAATAATAACGGCTACAACCATTTCTTTTCAAATGTACAGATCCCGATCTTGTTAAATCTCAACATGTCAAAAAAGTATCGAACTGGTAATCCATCTGTTTGACGTGAAATGGACATGTGACGACAGAAAAAGGATGTAGAAATTGAATTAAAGCACAGTTATGACACCAGTTTTTACAGCAGAATATCTGAGACCTCAAACTCAAAGTAATGTGTCATTTCCTGTTGCAGACTTCTGAAAATCTAAGCAAGGATGATAAAATTATATTTAATAAACTTTAAAATTTGTATACATTGTTTTTTTTTTTAAAAAGCCCAGGAGTCTCCAGGACCATCAAAATATTTATTGTTCAGGAATGAGGCACATGAGAGCCACAGGACAGGATATAAACTAAGCAGCTACTGTAGTCATAAACATGACAAAGCGCACTGCAGTTTCATAACAGGAATGATGCTTTGTAGAAAAACTGAATTGGGTCAAGGTTTCACACACCCAGAGGACACCTATATGTATGTGTGTGTGTGTGTGTGTGTGTGTTTGTCTGTGTGCGTTTGTTTTTGTGTAATTGTGTGACTACAAAGGTCACAACCGAACTGAACCAAAGAGAAAAAAATCCTATGAATCATTCACATAAAGGTTGCCTCGAGTAACCAATTTAGTGGATAGGGAAAACGAATTTGCTTCATTTATGGAAAAAGATTATCTAAGCCTCTTAGCTACTTGGACACAATGCATTCCCTATGTAATGGACAGTACACCTATAATGATGAACAGCACGATTTACAAATGCTCCCGTTTCCCCCTCATTATTTAAGAGGCTTTACTGTCAGGTGCACACACATAAAATGTTTTTCCCGTTGCCTTAAAAAGGATTTTGAGTGTGAAAGTGTTTACTCTCTTCAGGGGGGCTGCACGTGGCAGCAGGCAGACACAAAAAGGGTCTGATGCCTACAGACAAACACACACACACATTTGTGTTTTAATGCTTCTCGGGAGATTTACTGATCAAAATATCTCCTCACATCACTGCAACAATTCTAATTTAAACCTCATTTAAAACCAAATGTAACATTCTTTGATGCTTGTTTCACAGTTGTTAGCTGGTGTACTTGTTGTCATACAACAATGTGTTCACGCCAGTGTAGTTTAGAAGGATTTATAAAACGGCAAAGGAACCAAGCTCCTGACTCGTGTCCTTAAAAACAGACCTGTTCTCGTTCTCCAGGCGGGCCAGGGTGCACTGGAGCTGCTCCTTGTCCTGGTGCTCCAGGTGAGCCAGCAGCATGTGTTGTCCGCAGGGAGAGTCATGGTCCAGGGCTGGGCTGGAGTGACGCAGGAGGTACTGATCTTCATCCCTGAGTCCCCCACACAGGAGACAGCACACTGAGCCACCAGCAGACAGCCACCAGCAGCACAAAGCAGAGCCATGGGCGGCACGGGAGGGCACACAGCCCGAAGCAAGGCAAGGCGAGCAGGACGAGGAGGAAGGGTATCAAGACAGGACAGGACGCGACGGGACGGGACAAAGTCATTGCACCGTGCCAGTTTTACAGTCCAAAAATTAAATGTTCTGTAATAAACCTGACTCACCAAACCATTAAAAACCTCCTCACATTTATTAAAAGTTGAATGTGGATCTTAAGGTCCAAATTCCATCAACAATTAAAAAAATTAAAAATTATTGAAAACGGAACGTTAAACTTAATGTGTAGATCTATGGTTGTAGACCCACGGCTGTAAATCATGAATTGCTTTTATAAACGTTTTGAAATGATTTCATTGGAAAGATAGCTGTTTGTCCGTTTACATATTGCAATGATGCTTTGGGCAATGGAGCGAACACTTTATTGATCCAAAGTTAAAAGCTTTGTATTCTTATGCCACATTACACATTAAAGGAGCATCTGTAATATAAAAGCAGACTGGTGAAGTACAGGGATGGACGGATCCATTTATTGACCTCTTTACCTTTTAAGAAAATTTAATTATTTGTCTCTATCATCCTTTTTTTTGGTAAATAAATTAGCTGTGGTTGTGGATGAAATGTTGCCCTAAGTAGATAGACAGACATAGATTCAAGTAAATGTTAACAACACATGTTGAATAATGCTGGTGTGGATTTCAAATTTTAATTTTTTAAAATAAGGATAATTTTTCACCAACTGATGGTTCCACTGGCCTACAGGGGTTTGATTATTTTTTCATGTCTATTACCTGGCAATGGGCAGCAACGGTGAACGCAGAACAATGCATGCAGGTGGTGTGTGTGTGTGAGGGCTGCACACACACAGACAGTGTGGTACGGGACAGAAAACAGTCTGACGCCAGCCAAACACCAGCTGGAGGCACAGATAGCACCGCAGCATGTACAGAGCCATGCAGCAGGAAACACAGAGAGGCACCGACAGACACAAGGTCTGGTTCACACAATCAGAACAACATGATACAAGGGCACAAAAGCAGAAAACAACATTGCTACACATAACAGGCAGAAGGGAAGTGTCATGCATACAAAAACAATCTCTGGCATACAACGGAAATTTACACAGAGGCACAGATGCAAACACCATATGTATACATGCACTGATATACACAAATTTCTTTTGTGCGACAAAGCTTCACCCAAGCAACACTGGATAAGTGCACATGGAAACAGAAACACTGGGAGCAGGCTGGTGTGGAACAGACACACGTAGTGTGATGGAAATCTTGTGAGCTGGTTAACTCGTAGTGAAAGGAGTTTCGGGAGTACCAGATGTCTAAAGCAGAAGCATTTACTGAGGCTTAATGCACCGAGGAGAACAAAGATCAGCACGACAAGTTCACACCGCGTAATGGCACCTAATACCTTCCTTTTAAACCCCTGGAGAATTCACATAAAACTTACATCTCGTTGCTTGATGACGTAGTATAGTGAAAGTCGAGTCAGATTCTCTGTGCAGCGCTGTCGGCTTTTCCTAAGTCCTATCAGTTCTCCTTTACACCTTTCCCTGACCTCATGACGTTTTCCACTGAGGTCAAGGAAAAGTAGATAGGAAGAACATTTCGACCGCACCCCACTTCTCTCTACCTGGTGCTTTCTCCACTTTCCTCATTGAGGACTCACCTGACTGGCTCCCTGATTCGCATCAAACTTCCCTCTTCCTCTCACTCAGCTCATACAAACACAAACACACACACAAACGCCTTCTCTAAGTGGCGGCTTTGTGTGTCCACCGTAAGCAACAGACTTTAATCACAGCAGGCGTGATGAAGAGGGACTGTGTGCACGCTGCTCGCTGTGGGTCATTTCCATTATGTGGCTGATTATTTATGTGATTACCCAATCGACCATGACTTTCGAACATACATGAACAAGCCTGAGCGCTCACACACACACAAACACACACACACACACACACACACACACATAAACAAATAAACAATCAGTGTGTCAGGGGGAAAGGGTGTGCACACAAAACACACACACAAAATCCCCACGAAAGGCCGTGGCTGTAATGATGGGGTTTGAAGTGTGGGGGTGGCGGCATACTCACAGACTTTCATCAGGAGACAGGCTATCCGTGAAGAATGAACAATTCTGGCTCTCCATTTCTGCCAGTCTATACAAACAACACACACAAACCCACACACACACACACACACACACACACACACACACAAAGCAGGGAAAAGCAAACAGGAGAGTGGGAAGTTAGAGCAAATCTAAGAAAAAGAAGCAACAGTTAATATTATCACACACTGGGGAAATATGTTTCCCCAAATACAAGATAAAATCAATAATCAGAAAATAAATTGGCTTTTAAGTGGTATAGATATGATTTCTTGCCTTTAAGTATTATAAACTCCTACGATAAACTGAACTGCAAGCTTTCAAGAAACGTCTGACTGACAAGACTGCAGAGTGGCAGAAATTCAAATCGCCATAGTGCACAAACTATAAAGATGTCTGCGAGAAGGGAGAATGAAATCCTGATAAAATACTGTACAGTGTCTACCAGCATGCAGGCAATAAAAAACAAAAAAAGAAATGTGTTTCTGTCCAGCACCATGGACAGAAACAGTGTGTGTGTGTGTGTGTGTGTGTGTGTGTGTGTGTGTGTGTGTGTGTGTATCTCTGTGTGGGGACTTTTCAGGACCCAGGACAGCGCTACTAGTTCTGCATTATGTCCTGCTGACTGGCGGTGGACAGCTGCACTGTACATGCAGCTCTGTGAGCTGTTTCACTACAGCATCAAATAAAATGTGCTGCGGTCGGGGGGAATTTTTGATTAAAAAAAAAAAATAAATAAATACAGGGTGATTATAGTATCTTGTGTTTGATGACACAGATAAAGAAAAAATGTATCCAAGCTGGAGCAATCGCCCTGCTGTGTAAAAAAACAAGCGGTAAAGATGAGAAAATGGATTCATGCATGATTGTAATAGATAATATATATGTTTTTTGTGTTTGTGTGCGTGTGTACTGCCCAGCTTACCATTATTAAGAACTAATCTATTGCAGGAAGATTATAACCAACAGTAGCCTCAATAGGCCACAATCTAACCCCAAAACCTGTTTCAAAACCTTGACTTTTTCGTTTTCTTCACTGCAAACCCTTCGCTCATCACGATCATCTTCGCCTCCTCCACCTACATACTGTGTATTTCGTACATCAGAGTGGCCACCCATTCTCTGGCCCTTGCTAAAAGGTAATGTAGGAAAAAAACGTGATCAAGAAAAGATGTAGGCTGAGACAGGGTTGAGTGAGGGAGGGCACACCACGGAAATAATTCAACACAAACCGCTGCAGTCCACTGAATATCATGTTAATGATATATAACTGTGTCAGATGATCAGACGGTGGTTTTCTCCTTCAAGTCAGGCAATTAACAGACGCAGAGAATCAACCCACTGATGAAAGTGTGCAATGAGCCTTTATGGCTGCCCACATACTGTGTATGCATACACACACATGTGCCGCATGAAAGCCGTCTTAAGTCTTCACTGCAGCATTCCCGGTACACACAAAAACACACTGACAATCTCTGTGCTGCGTCATCTTTCGCAGAGTGTCGTCAGCTGAAAGAGAGTAAGGGATAGAGGGAGCAGGATGGGGTGGGGGGCATGATGTAGAGGCTGTCAGGGACATCCACCTTACGGTACATCCTATTTCTCTCCAGTGTCCAATGAGACCATAACACTGGGACATTTAGGATTTATCCCTGTCCCGTTACAGGCCGGCCAGGCCTGTGAACCGGACCGCTCATAATTCAATCTGTGACACTACTCATCAGAAAGCACACCACAAACCTTTACAGTTGCTGGCATGTGTCTGCATGACTTTTGCATACATACGTGTGTTTAGCTTTATATATGCATGTAAATGTGAGCAAGAGGAAATGATAAATGAGAGAAGGAGCACGAGGGTAAGAGAGGAGAAACCCCGACAGAGTTCGAAGAGTTTTTTTTTATTATCATCCATCCTGATCCTCTATAAGATGTCGAAGCAGAGCTGATGATGACAGGAATCATCAATTCAACTCCTGCATCAATATCGGGGGGAGGGACTGAGGTGGTCCCTGTATTTGACATGCCTACAGATCTGGCTTTTCGAAACCCCAAACATCAAATACTATATATTCTTCGATATGATTCAAGGCTATTGCCATGGATTAACATATATATATATATATATATATATATATATATATCAACAGATAATAACCTGTATATACCCCTTATTGGCTGAAGTGTACTTACATAGAGACTCCTATGCACACCTGTCTAATGTGTTATCTCAGGGAAAGAATTTCAGACACTGACATTGTCAGCGATGACATTCAGCAGTTTGATATCAGCTTGACTTTTCATTAGTCCAGAGTGAGCAGTGTGGGGGAATGTATTCAAACAAGAAATGTGATTATATTCTCAGTTTATATTTACTATATTAACTGACAACAGACAGGAGAGAGAAAGAAAGAAAGAAAGAAAGAAAGAAAGAAAGATGACTGAAGTCAATTCTGCCCACTGCCAGAAGAGTACATATAAAATAGTCACCACTTCCATTATAAGGACTGTCTACTCGTATTATGATAGTGCTCAGATCATGCCGGGAAGATGGAGCGTGCTCACACTGTTCTAGTTTTTTTCTTCTGTCTAAATGTGCTTCTGCTGCTAATTCATCTTCAGCCAGTATAATTCTTTTACAGCCTGGTCAATCAATTGAACATAAAGAGGTTCAATATACATGTTAAATGCAATTAAAATAACATCACATTTACAGTATATAGCATTCATCTTTGTTCAGCCTTATCTTATCCTCTTATCTTCACCCATTCATATACACACACTGACAAATGCAAACAACCATGCGAGGCACTGGCCTACAACCTCCAGGCACAGTTGGAGTTCATTGTCTCGCTCAAGGATGCGTTTACAAGAGGAGTCAGGGATCGATCTGCAGCCCTGCAGTTAGTGGCTGCCCCAATCAACACGCAGTCAAATTTTAATGCAGTTAACTAAGGATTCCAGAACTACCATCCCCGTGAATCAATATACCTTTAATTTAAAAAGAGAATAACTAAATAAGCTTCCCAGCAACATTGTTTCTTGAAGTGCTGCACACTAATTAAAAAAAAGAATTATATATACATTTGCACTACTTTGCCTCTCTATGGTTTGCAACATCCTTGTGTTCTTGTACCATGTTTGGCAATATGCAGCGTAATAACACAGTGTTATAAATGTATCTGTAAATATTCCGATGAAACATTCACAAATGGTGAAGACACACTTAATGGAACCTTGATAACACAATATAACAAAGCTGTGGTCATTTGTAACCATCATTCTGCGATACATTTTCATCTAGCACCAAATATGAATTAATCCACTACAGAAAATGATCTGTTTAAGAAGTAACATCTACAGAACATGGTCATTTAAAAAAAAAAAAAAATAAACACTGAAGGTTAAAACTTCAGCAGTGAGAAAAGGAGCCACAAAGTACCTGAGAGAAGGTCTAAGACATTGTTGTGTTGCACAACTTTGATATGTTATTTTCTCAAATAATGACCCTTAATGCTTGTTACACATTCAAGAGAAACAAAGATTCCTGACTTGCAAAACGATGAGAGGCTTGTGACGAGTGAAGATGCAGTGGACACTTAACCATCTTCAACGGGTTGAGTTTATGTCTGCAGGTAGACAAAGTCTCATTTTTACCCAGTCAGACTGTTGCACCCTGAACTATTTTCCGTTTCTCTTCCTCTGGTCTATTTTGGTGAGGGCTGTTGGCGGCTACAATCATTGCATTATGTGGATTGAGATTTTGATTGACTCACGAGCTTTTTGAAGCAAATTTAACTGTAATTGTCAACAAATGAGAGAATGGAAGAGGATATAACAGGGAAAGGTATTAAGGGATGAAAAAGAACAAAAAGGCTAGAAGGGAGGAAGCAAGGGATAGATAAGAGGGAGAAATAGATGTGTGGGAGGGGGACAATAGAATAGCGGGATCAAAGATAAAAAGGAAAAAGAAAAAAAGGCAAACAGAAAAAAAAACAGGAGAAAGGGAAAAAGGGAGAGATAAGACGGGTAAAGAGGACAATTGTGCCCGTTCTCTTGTTGGTGTGTGTTCCCTCAGTTCTGGCAGGATGTAAAGCAGTTGTGTACAAGAGCCTCTGGGAGGTAATACATAATGGCCCACTTGCCAGCACACACACAAACACACAAACACACAAACACATAGTGCCATACACACTCTGCGGCTCTCTGGGCAGAGCTGGCAGAAGTGTGGGACTCCAGTGCTGTGCCCTGTTTATAACCCGTCAGACAGACACTAATCCACACCGACGGCTCCCATGTGACCAATGGGCTCATTGCCCTAGCAAGTGACAGTCCGCGAGGCACGCTAAACCCCCGCTGACCCACGCACCCATACACACACAAACTGCTCCGCTTGTGTGCCCCAGCGTGTGTTTGCTCGGAGAGTAAGAGTTAAGGAAACTGCTCGGTTGTAGTCTCACACCCGGCACGGAGTACAGTGCACCGCGCAGCCAGATCAATACTTCAATCAATTTGCGGTGAAAGACTAAAGGGTGAGGGAGCAGGGGCATTGGGGCTTGAGGAGAGGTGGGGGGAGCAGCGGTGAACTGAATATCAAGAAGGGGCGGTGGGGGAGCAAAGTGAAGAGGGGAAAGATTTTGTTGCAGTTCTTTGATACAGCATTACAGCACAGCACTGTGCAGTTAGCCACGTACCTGCTGGCATAATGTTCAATTCTGCTGTGTGTGTCTGCATGGGGCAGCTTTGGCGAGGAGCACGGCCTGAGAACAAGGAAAGAAAATTCGGCATTAATACTTCACCAAGGCATTTTTCATCACTCTATGCAAGTGTGAATGTGTGGTTACATAAAAGACAAATCTAAATGTAATTCAAACATTTGCTTTACTCTATTGATAGTTAAGAAACTCCTATACTTTCTTTGTATGGCAATGTACACATTTGCTGTACACTTCAGAGGATTTTTTTCTACTTTTTACTTGCCACATTTAGCTCATATGACTTTGCAGATTATACTTTTGCATTATGTAATTGTATCCCTGTTTAAACCCCTGGTTATGACGTTTTTGGCCTGTAACTCATTGTAGCCCAGACTTTTCCTATGAGACAGAAGGAAATTAGGATTCAAGGGACTTGCTTGATTTGCCAAGAAAAAGCAAAAACAAACAGAAACACGTGAAGACACGCACGAGCAGAAAGTGTTTCAGTTTGAGTGAAAAATCAACACGCATCCCAGGGCTTTATGAGTCTGTTTCATGAACATATACAGAGATGAGCGGAAAAGGGGAAAGGCTGCAGGGAAATAACAGAAAGAACTAGCGTTTCTGGTTACCTGAAACAAACAGGCTCGCGCACACAGACACAGGCAGAGCATTCATTTGTAGCCTGATGATAACACCTACACAGTTGGTGCATTTGCTATTTGGGGCGAATACACACAAATGGTCCAGTGGTCCAATTTGTGCAAATGACCCAAGGTGAAAATTAATTAAAATTAATCAAAGGTTGATTGACAATTAGATGCTCAGCCAAAGAGTAATGATCCCTTCGCAGGCGGCTTAAATTTATTGTTATTATTGAGCCGTGAAGAGTCAAAACTACACACACACACACGCACACACACACACACACACACACAAAACTATTTGAGAAAAGTCAGAAATATTAACACAAGACTGTGTAGCATGAATAATTTCCTTCTTTCGAATCTCTTTATTCATCTCTTGACACCTCACATTGTATCTTAGGGGTTCTGACCTCGAGGTTGGTAGAACATTGAAAAAAACAACAACTTTAAAATCAACTCTACGTCTACCACCTACAGCGGGGTCCAAAAGTCGTTTTAATATTCATCATGTAACAGTGCATTAGAAATAATAAAAAATATCGGTTTAACAGCCTGAAAGTCTGTATTGAAAGTACATTTAGGTTTGATAGTTCTTCCATGTGTTTGAGTGCTTCCATGTGTTAGCCAGACTTGCAATGTTTGTTTGAGATTATAAAAGGTGACAGACCCATAATCATCATGAAATTTCATAGCTACGAGCTTGGCTTCTTGATGATGAATCTTGTTGCCCTTTTTTTCCTCCTTTGGGTGTCACGTAAACACAGTGTGTGACCCAAACTGAATTCATTCTGAGCACAGAGCCTTCCTCAGCGAGTCACAGTGCCCTAAATTGTCAGAGCATCACAATTAGCTGCTGAAGTTTGCACGTGTGGAAGTGAAGGGAGAGATGCACGACAGAAGAAACTGCGACGTGGACGTGGCGGTGTTTTTGAGTGTTTATTGCGTGACTCACGTCTCTGAGCTCTCAGCTTCCAGCACGGATTGCACCGGCAGGTAACCTCTCTGAGGGTGCTTGGTGAAGTACTGCTTTGACCTGAACTTATTCTTCAGGGTCTTGGCGAAGTCCCTCATCTTCTCTCCCGAAGTTGTCTTCAGTGTGATTTATGAGTGGAGCAGGTGGCGCAGGGGGTAAGGGGGGCGAGATGAGGTGGCAGTGGTGGCGAAGGCAGTGGAAGTGGATGTTGGGAGACAAATTACGAATGATGGATTACTTAAGAATTTTGGGAAATGTTGTTTTCTCCATAATGACCTCGTGTGAAATCTATCCACTCTGTCTCAAGGCTGGTGTGTCACTTTAATAACATATCCCTGATTCTGCTTTCTCATTCAGTTTCTGCTGCTGCTCTCTCTTTCTCTGTGAATCTTTACCTTTCTCTGTTGCTTCAAATCTTCCCACTTTTCTCTTTGTCTGTTATATTGCTCCTGCTCTCTCTCTCTATCAAAGCAGAAATCTATGGGCGTCTGCTTGCCTCACCATGGTGAAAAACTGTATTTGACTCATACTCATAAAATGCAGTGAAAAAGAAAATCATTGAACAGCTGGCCTTTTGCCATATTTAACAACTCAGAATTGATTACAGATTAAATCTGGCACCATCTCAGTTCATTCCAGTACTCGAGCTACTGTACTCAAGCTACTGCCTCGGCATTAACTTGACTTCTGAGAGTGTGCGTGCCATCGCTTAAGACTCAGGTTTTATCGGGGTTTAGTGTGCAATGTGTGCTCCAAACAGCACTTTATGTGTGCACTATTTGAGCCAAAAATGATGTTACTGCTGAGTGGTCTATTCACACTTTAGATCTGAATGAGGCAGAGATGATGGAGACCTTATGGTGGAGTGGAGACTAATCTATGTCTGGTAGCAGAAATCAGGAAATAGTAGTATATATATATATATATATATATATATATATATATATATATATATATATATATATATATATATATATATATATATATATATATATATATATATATTAATACTACGGCATTATATTTGTCCCTGTTGCCTTGAATTTGTATTCAGTTAAAGCATTACATAATGGTTGTCTTACTGGGGTGTAGTACTCCATGATTGGGTAGTGCAGCTTCTTTCCCTTGGTAGTGCGGCCGGTTAGAAAACATGTCTGGCATATGTCCACGTTGAACTGCTTCAGACTGCGATACCTGTCAAGATCAATATAACAGAGAGAGGCTGAACTGATGTTAGCAAGAGAACAGACAGAGATGTGCGTGTGTGTACTGAGGACTGTTTGCTTGTCACGTGAGAAGTACTGCAATGCTGAACTCTGCCCACCTACTGATGACGGGAAAAAACTTTATGGATGTTTGAAACGGACCCTGGCACACGCGGGATTTCTCCCGATTCTGCTGATGGTCATTCTGACTATGACAGACAGTCAATTTGTATGCGTGAGAGAGAGAGAGAGAGAGAGAGAGAGAGAGAGAGAGAGAGAGAGAGAGAGAGAGAGAGAAAGAGAGCGACAGCGGTGCAAAGAGCACTGCACACAGCTCTACACTGAAGCAACAGCCCAAAACACTAATGCTGTTTTCAGTATTTATTTATTTATATATATATATATATATATATAGTAGCTGATATTCAACATGCAGGGTATGCATCAACCCTGCAATACTTTTCATAATTCATTGTACTATTCGTTTTTGTAGTGTCTTGCCCACACCGACAAACCTACCTGAAGCCCTTTATGGGACACTGTTTGCAGACGTAGCATTTGGCTTGGTGCTTGGTTGACTCTGCAGCAGCCACACGGTGGAGGACAGGCAGCCAAACCATCGATTGGGGCTCAAGGCTCATCCACTCCAAGAAATGAGACACCTCAATGGCAGGTTTCCCTGGGGCCTGGGAACGGAAGGAAGGGAGGGAGGAAAGAATTGCAAACTGTAAACAATCCAAATATAGACCAACAGCAGGGCACGTACATAAAGTAATAGGAAGAGAAGGTGTGCTTCCTTTCCAAAGGTGGTCCTGCAGTGAGCTGTTGTGGAAAAAAAAGAAGAGAAGACAAGAAGAAACTATACTATACTTTATTATACTTAATACCTCATACTTACTTAATAGTTGATTCACTTAATTATGAAGCTAAAACACAGCAGACATTAACCCTTTGTCTGTGTGTATACTGAAGGTGAGCCCAACATGCAGTGTTTGAGAATTCCAGAAAGTGGGATAAAAGGGAAGTCAACCATATAAAAGAACGACTTGCCAAGTGCTGACAATCCGTGATGTGCTAAATTCTCATTAAGTCTGCATCAGAGATGCATTAAGAGCTTGATTTCCCTGGGGTTTCCTCAACCGTTCAAGCTGAGTAGCATAATAAATGTGTGTGTGTTTGTGTGTGTGTGTGTGTGTGTGTGTGTGTGTGTGTGTGTGTGTGTGTGTGTGTGTGTGTGGTGTACAGAGATGTAAAATGTCCCGGGGATGAAGTAGCTCCTCTCTAGCCAGTTTGGGTCCATGACGAGGGTCAAATAGCAGCCCCTTGCAAACACCTGGGATTGGCTCTGACTATGCTGAGCATGCTGTTGCATCACAGGGCAGCACATTGAGCAGATTGGATGCTTTAAACATCACTGCAAAAGTAGAGAATAAACATTCAGTTATCGATCAAAATGTCTTTGTTTTCTGCACTATAAACACATTAAACAGCGCATTTATATATCAAGAATCAATGTACAACACAAACTATATATAAACATCACTGCAAAAGTAGAGAATAAACATTCAGTTATCGATCAAAATGTCTTTATTTTCTGCACTATAAACACATCAAACAGCGCATTTATATATCAAGAATCAATGTACAACACAAACTATATATATATATATATATATGTTATAACTATATTATAACATATTTGCAAAATTTTGAGCCCAAACAACCTCTGTGCATTCATAACACCTACAGCAATATATAACAAGTCTAACAGTCAATGTCTATTTGAAGGGATGACATATGTTGTATGGAAATATACAAAAACAAATGTCACTTACTTCCAACCCCCCACCCCATCCCCAATTTTCCTCACTGTGATATACAACTAAATGCCCACATATTGAGCTAACTACAAAAATAATGGATTTTCATCAGCCATACGTGATGCAGTAGGCATGGACCAGAGAAGAATGTATATGGTTATAGAAAGTGGGGGAATAAAAGGCTTCCAGAAAAGCTACAGCCGGCTCCTAACAACTCAGTAATTACTGTATCTGGTGTTGAATGTCATAAGGTCAAGTTCAACCACCATGCGTCGAAGCTCACATTTAGAAAAAGAAAAGGAGGGAAGACAAATGAATCAATGCTTTGAACGTGTCTCCTCATTAGCTGATGCACTGTCTGCTACTGCAGTCTGTGACTTTGCTTCATATCATATTCCAATGGAACACATTATGCAATCCACTTTCCCAATTAAACTTCTTGAATTTCATCAACAGTCTATATATGGTGAGTCACATCATGCATTATCTACCACTGAAAGTATTTTATGTGCATTAAAAGCAATGCAATGCAATATTAAAGAGATGTAATGTTTGTGAGGTAATGTTCTGAATGTGTGTGGTGCAGTGGGGGCTTCCTTAGGTACAGTAGAATATTTATAACTTCTCAATTTCCTGAGATGGTGCATTAATATTTTTCTTCTGTAGAAAAAGTCAAACTTTGCTGATGTCAGTAAAACACAACAGGCCTCACAGAGCTGGCTTCTTCCTGGTGGGACTACAGAATTTTATCATATTCGTTTTTTGATGCAAAGTATCAAAGGCAAATTCTGTCTCTAGCTGTTTTTGTATTACTGTCATGGCACAAATAACTTCTCTTCCGTCACACATTACTTACACATTAATTAAGAAGTTTGACAAACAGGGGGACTCATGGGAACCCCACTGTACTTTAGTTCGCTGTACCAGCATTAATAAATGTGTTTTCAAGGTTGTATTCAAATATCTCCTAAGTACAATCAGTGTATTTAAGAACTGGAACAAATGTGTCTAACAACATTTCCCAGTGGTGGTTCAGTCTCTAGCTGGCTTCAAGTGTGAATATACTGGTCCAACAGGGACACTGGGCCTTGAAAATCCCTATGAGCTTCACAGCTTTTGTAGTCGAATCAACCCCGACAGTTCGTCAGGTCAAATGGGGTAAGGTGAAGTCACAGCATGTTCCAGGCAGATGGTTTAATCTTATGTGTGCATGTGTGCGGCAAACTGTGCATGCACCGTCGCCTGTCAACGGGTTAATGCGTGACATGCATGCATGTGACAATGTCCTCACCACGCGGAAGCAGCTACGGACACTCGGCTCCACATTGCTGCCCCCGAAAGCGGCGACTTCCCCCAACTGGCGGGGGATCTGGATGGCTTCATGCAGTAGCAGGCTGAGGTGACGCTGGTCCGTCAAACCTCCAGGACCAGACACCTGGCGGAATAAATCTGCAAAAAAAAAATACAGGTTGCATCAATTATGGAGTATGTAACCTGATTACACACGTGTAACAGGATTAAGTGTGCACCACAGTTGTATGCATTAGAAGCATTCAAGCAAGTATTATCAATGAAGAAAGTATGCCACTGCAAAATAATGGTATAACTTTTGCATTGAGAAAATAACAACACAATATTCAATGCAATATTAGAGGTCTGGCTGTTTGGATTGGGATGAAAAAGTTGCACAAGTGGGGTCATGTCAGGCCTTTATGAATGACGCCTTTATCAAGCTAGCTGGGACTACACCTGTTACTGAGGAGATGAATGCTGACAAGCATGTGAGGGCGCTGCACAATGCCAGCGAAAGCATCCTGTGTATCCCCTCCTCTGTATTCAGCCCTACAGGGACAACACCTGCATGCTAAACAGCCTTGAGTTATATAGTCCTCATAACCAGCGCTGAGGCGTTTTTGACACTTTAAATGTTAACATTGAGCTGTTTGATAGAGATGAGATTTGGACATGTTTTTTTTTTATAGAGACACATCATCTGGTAAAAATTGGATGATTCAGAGAAATGACAAACATTTGAAGACACCACATGTCTACCTGGACCCAGAAAAAGAAGGGGTGGCTCACTTCATTCAATTGAAGGCAAATCTGTTACCTTTCAGTCTTTAAGAGCTGACACAGATGGTTTTGCCAAAAATGAATAATCCTGGCATGATTTTAGGAGTGTTGTCTCAGATCCTGTTTCAGCTACACTGTTCCAGGTCCAACTATCAGCAGCTGAAATGCTCAACAGGGATTTTACCAATATTTACAGGATGACTTCAGCCTTCAACCAGACCAATAAGCAAGGCCAAGTTTACTCACTTTCACAGTTTTTAGGAGTGTTGTCTCAGATCCTGTTTCAGCTACACTGTTCCAGGTCCAACTATCAGCAGCTGAAATGCTCAACAGGGATTTTACCAATATTTACAGGATGACTTCAGCCTTCAACCAGACCAATAAGCAAGGCCAAGTTTACTCACTTTCACAGTTGGGTCTGCCCCAACCTCCATTCTGACCAATTTCCGTCTATCCTGAAACTGGTCGGGCCAATCAAAACCATTTATCTAAAATGGGGCACGTTTGATACGATGACAGACAAAAGTGTGCCCTGTGGGAACACGGCTGAGGCACAAGATGGCTGCCACTGATGAGGTACAGTAAAGTTTGTTGAATCCACTATTGTGACAGTATTAAATGAACTGGACGATATGTTTTCTTTTAAAACAAGAAAAAACAGCTGCTCCATTTGTCTGTTTCCATGTGCAACGTCACATGTTTTGTGTCTCTGATTGGTTGTTAGTCTGTGCTGTTCTTACCGTTGATATAAAGCCTTGGAAAGAGGTTCCAGACTAATTTGTAAATACCTATTGGTTTGTCAATGCAAGGCTTGTATAACTCAGAACAATAAAAACTCAGACTGGAGCGTACACAAATAAAATATTGCAGCATAATTTATAATCCACAAAGTAGAAAGGGAAAATGCTTATCTTTTTGCTATAGTTGACCTGTGAAGAAAAATGAGAGTCAAAGGCATGGTCAGAGAGTGTTCATTAATGGTGATTTTGGTAAGCAATCCTTTTAAGGCCCCTGGTGTCTTTTGTAGAAGTAAAGAAAGCTTTCTCTATTATGGCAGCATAGGCATTTCCTCCATTAGACTAAGTGGATGTCTTTATGTAATACTGGCAATCACTGCCATTTTGTTTTAGCTCATTGTTTGCATTTGAGGAGATGCATTAGGCAAATGAGCGTGTATCAGACTCACATTTGTACTTCTCCTGGACGTCTGCGTTGCACAAGCTCACCAATCCCATCTTGAAGCTGAGTACTCGCACTTTGCCATTTCGAGCACTAAAAGAAAAACAAAGAGAGAGAGAGAAAACTAAAAAAGTTTAGACCTTTTCAACAGTGAATTATGCTAAAATTATTGTGTATGGTGTTATGGTGGCATATTCATACATTGGCTGAGCACTGCTGGGAGTGTGGAGGCATTACGCGGGTCAAAGAAGGACAGTAAGGGTCAGTGCAACAGTGTGAAATTGTATTAGAACACATCCAGAGTAACTAAAGACACTACAGTGACTTGATGAAGTGCAGTGTCCATGGGTTTATGCCCAGAAGAGCAATAATAAGCTCATACGACAATGTCACAATGTTACTTACAGACAAATGTACATATTATTCTGAACAAACACACACACTTACTGTAAATACACTGTCAAGCATTACACATACATTTCCAGCATTTGTTCCCCAGCATGATACAACGTCTGATCACTGGTCAACGGCGATGCCAATACGATGGATGCTGTTGTGCCCTGACCTGAGCCTACAAGAGTCACTTTTTCAGCTTGAAATAACAAAGGGGGATGTGGGGAAGGAACTGTGGAAGGACTAGAGGAGTTGAGAAGCAAACACACCGTCACTGTGCCCTGTCAAATATTCCCCAGCTGCGGTGCCAAAAACAGCCAGGACAAATTTAGTGCTGAGCAGAACCGCATTGGCAGAAACTGTAAGCTTATTGAAATAACATCCAAATCATTAAGTGGGGAATGATGAAGAGCATAACATTCATCAGAGAACATCGGATCAATTAATTTAAGAATTAAATTAAAGGGTGAGTTGAATTGCCAGAGCTGGATTATTCCTTTGAGTGTGTTGGAAAAGTAAAGCAGAAGCACTGCTTTTTAATACACCAACTATTCAAAACGCAATGAAGTGAAACATTACTCAGGCCACAGCAGTGACAGAGTAATGTGGACAAACAAGAGGAAACCACTACTGTGGTTCCTCTATTATATTCAGGGCTGGAGTGTGTCCAGAGGAGCAAGAGAGCACACGGGGACAACTGTCAGCACCTTTCACACACACTTTCTGCTGTGCGCCGCATGCCACCTTCAATATGCCCCCCTGTGCTGCTCTTTAGGGGACACGTCACTCCTGTATTCCTGGCTAGTGTGAGGCACATCGGCAGGACACACACACACACACACACACACACACACACACACACACACATGATATAATCTAATGCACATTCACTGGCATGAACACAAACAAACCCACACGTGAAAAATGAACACACGCATACAAACACCTCATTCAGCTTTGCTGTTGCTATTTATTGGAAAACAAAAAGCAATTAATTCAATTTATGCAGACTGTAGAGTCTCTGATTGTCTCCCATTAGCACCAGGTAGTTAAGAGCCACCGACCTTATTTACTGCGCTCTGGGTTATTCCTGTATTCTTTTCTTTTTTTAACTCTGTTTTTTTTCTGCACTTGGTGTGTGTGTGTGTGGGGGGGGGGGGGGGGGGGGGGGGGGGGGGGGGGGGGGGGGGTATGGTTGGTGTGAAAGAGGATTTTATCCTGCTGTGTCTCAGAGGGGATGACTGGCTCTCAGTCTCGACATTGCTATTGGGACTTTGGCCATGCTGTGGAGATTTCTGTACAACCGCCCATGAACTGGTTCCATCAATCTTCAGACAGGCCTCTGGCCTACGACTCTGGATTTATATTTTTCAGAAAATTGCTTTTATAGAAATATATATATATATATATATGTTTTTACCTAATGTTCGTACATTATTTAATACTCCTTGGCAGTTGTGAACCTGACTGCAGCATTTCTAAACCTGATAAACTCTGTCAAGCGATGGTCATAGTTGCTACTGCGGGACACACCCTTTTCTAGCATTTAATGGTACTCTTGACAGATTTAATGCTCTTTAAGTACCAAATTAAGAAAAATGTAATCAAGTGGAGGGAAGGTTACAGTCCACACTGATAATCTCAGTCACATCTAAAGTAATAAATACCAGACCCACACTGAAGCAGTGCTGGTGAATTCCATTAAAGTTAATGTAGTTCATATAAAATCTAAACTTTTCTTCCAATCACGGACAAAGGTGCTGCTCAAAGGCAGTGTAAGCACCGCTGCCAGTGTTGGCTTCAAGCTAAACTGCAAGAAAACTGAAAGGTAAGTGGTACGTTAGTATATAATCTATATAGCACTGTCTGAAGGTTATTTATATATGCCTGGCATTGGTATTCAATTTGAGACGTTGCATCAAAATGAAACATGACAGACTTCATAATTACTCATGTTGTTCTGTATCCGCTGGATGCATTGGCGATTAATAATCTCACGAGACAATGGTACAGTGTACGAAGGTTGTCGTTTCAAAGCAAGGTTACCCACCTGTCGTAGACGTTGAGCAGCCAGTTGAGACACATGTCGACACAAAGTGGAATGTTGACAAGGATGGACCTCTCCTCCTCCAGCCTCTCGTACAGAGACGTCAGACCATGTATCACCTCCACCACATCCATCACATGCTCCCCTTGCTGCAAATCCTGCTCCCGAAACACCTCCACAAGGCCACTCAGCGCTACTAAATCCACTAAAAACACACAAAGGAACACAGACAACCAACTCATCTCTATTCAACTCTGCACTTGGATCATTTGTGATTTAATGAGAGCAGGCCAGGATGTAAATCACTATGCTTTTATTGTGACTATGTGCTTGTACTTTTTGATGTGATACATGTTGTGATGTTTGAATCCTTTTTGAATCTTTTTTTTTTGTTGGTCTCAAATAAGGTAAATGGCTTAATCAAGGCTTACAGGCACACATTCAGCAGTGTAAACAGCAAGGTTACATATATACATGACACATTCATTCACACATTCTTTCATTTTCAAAACACAGAGACAGGCACAGTAGGATCATCATCCTCACCTCGGTAAATGAGAGCACAAGTGACAGAGGCGCTTATTCACTCTTTTTGCCCACTTAAGCCCGACCAGTTATTTCAAGAGCAGTGACACAAATTTGATTTTGCTCTTCTAAACTAATTTGATGGCACATCTCTTGGAGTGGAGCTAAAAGGGTGTCCGCTGATGCCAGGTATAATTGGATGGCAGAATGATGAGGTAGAACAGAGAGCGGAGATAAGAGGAGTTTTCTCAGGGATGGGCGAAATCACCTAAAAATGTATTTCTGATGGGCTCTTATGCAACGCTGCTCAATCATTCACAAAGTGTGCATAGAGAAAGACGGAGAATTCTGCCTTATCGAGGCAGCCTGGCAATTAAATTCTGTAATGATATCAACTTGTAGACCAGAGGAGGGTGAGATAAGAAAGCAGCCCAGAAAAGGGAAAGAGGGAGAGAGTTTTTTCACAGTGGTCCAAGTATGCTGACTTTTTTATTACAGAAAGTAAGGACATGGAAGGGAGAGAGGGTGGGAGGAAGGTTTGCAAGAGAAGGCAGAGAGTGAGGTAAAGGGGCTGCACAGGAATAAGTGGCAGGCTCATCTGGGGTCAGTGGGAGTTAAAGCACTGCAGATGATGGAAGATGGATGAGATTAAGAGGTCGAAAGCAAAGAAGAGGGGGGAAATCCCAGGGTAGACAGAGGTAGTGCAAAACCGAGAGAGCAAAGAATGTGATGGCTAAAGAAAAGCAAACTCATTGATGTGGGAAGCGCTGGACAAATAAGCAAGATTTATAATAATAAAAAAATTGAGAGTGTGTGAGTCATGTGGGTGTGCAGATTACAATTTCAACCATATTGCAAGAACTAATTGTCTTCTTGTGTTACTCAAATGGAGTCCAGCGGTGGATTGGTTCTAGTGACTCCTGAGTATATTGATAGTTTAGATTGTAAATCCAATAGTAATGGAGAATGCAGAGAATATTTCAGAGAGAAGCGATGATTCCTTTCGACAAGTGAATAGAGAAATGTGCCAGAGCTAATCGTTACATCTCGTTCCTGAAATGAGCTTGTCACTTAGATTACTGATGGTGCAGGATAACAGTGTAGCACTTCACCAGTCACTCCGGGGTCGCAGACAGAAAATACCATTGATGAAATACGGTACGTACATCTCAGAGCCTTCTGAACTCGCCGCAGCTTCATGGCTGTTCTGTATGCTGAGAACTTGATGTTGTTCAGATCCGCTAACGGAAGGAGAGAGAGCGTTAGAGAGATAAGAGTGAGGGAAAAGACGAGGGAAAACAAACCAACCCTGCCATCAGGGAATTAGACATCAGTATCTTTCCCCCTGTTTATCACGCCATTGCAGAAGTCGTTAGTAGTGTACCGTATTACAAATATTATCTGTGTATGTGCCCGTGCATTATTTTTGTGTGGGGGCGCATGTGCACGTGACAGTGGGTCTATCTCCCCTGCCAGCTCCCAGACCCCCGTGTCAGATCAGATTAACAGTAAAACACACAATGTCGTTTAATCACAATTAATTAAAGGCTAAACGAAAAGCAATCACGGTGCAGGCAAATTGAGCCTCGTAGGTTAATGGCAGTAGTGATGCAGTCCCTGAGGTGTTTGAAACACTTAATGAGCTGCAAGACAAGGCCTTCAAAGCAGAAGCCCAGTGGTGTCATGCTGTGACGTGTGAGCACAACGTGGAGGGTGCTCTTATTGTCTCCTCACTCACCCAGCGCTTGGTACAGTTCTGTCATCTTTGGATGGTCCCAACACGTTGTCTGGGCCTGATGGCTGAGAGAAGAGGGACACATTTTAAAAAAGGCGAAAGAGCCGAGGGAGCAGAGACAGGCAAGTGTGGCAGATGGTAAAAGGAGCGAGATCAGAGCGTAGGAGGAGGAAAAGGTAAAAAAAAAGGGAGTGCATGATAGTGTGGCTAATGTTTACAAGGGATTTGAGGCCGGTAAATTGCAGACATATGTCAAATATGATAAATGAGACAGGTTCAATCACTGATGTTGGGTCCTGCTACTGCTGTGCTGGAGATGCACTGCCAGTAACTTAGAAGGCAGAAATCCTATCACACAACTAATTCAATGGGCCCCCACAGACAATTGACCATTGAAAGACAATAGATCCCTTTAAAAAAAAAGAAAAGATGTGCAGCAAAATAAATGAGAAACCCCAAAGCAGGAAGTCAGGACCCAGGGGCCTATTAGGGGCAGCACTCACCGTTTTAACCTGTGCAAGTGCTCATTGATTGGTACCCGGCGGAGCGCTACTCAGATACTACTCCCAATCCCATTGGTGCAATAATGTAGCCCATAAAGAATTGACTAGCGGACTAAAACAAGAACCAAGAGGTTCTACTGCAGATGATTAAGAAAATAAAACGTCTGCAGAGAAACAAACTGTGAAAAAGGCTTGTAGAGTTACAAACCTGCACACATAAAAGTGCACACCTGCCCCTACATTGCTCATTGATTAAACCAATAGGCCTCTAGAGGTAAAATAGCATTGATGAGGTAAATAGATAAACAGCTAAATGCTCAGACAAAAGGGCTCACACAGTAGCTAAATAGAGTTCCTCTGTGAATCGGTTATCGTTCGGTAACTTTGTACAAGTGTTCGGGGCGTATAGAAAGATCTTGAGTAAAGCTGTGCTGTACACAATAACACAATTGTACATTACAAATTACTGCTTTACAGGCTGAGATCAGTCAAGTCGTGAGCAATGAGAATAATGGCATGGACAGTGAGATAACAGCTCAGTTTCGAAATTTCAGGGGAACTGCAGAATGTCGGATGCTAACAAATAATCTTTATTTACCATTGTATCACATACAAATAGTTCCAATTCTAATAGCAACTGCTGTAGTAGAGTCCCATTTATCTTAGAATAGAGATACAAAACACAGTGAACTGTTTTTCAGAGATACTAATAAAAGTCCTAAAATTTCTCAATGAGAAATTGTATTTTTTTTCCACAGTAGCCCCGTGGAGCAGAATGAACAAATGTGTTACTGATTCTCCATATAAGAGCTCTGACAGCACGAGGCATGACTCACTATTTTACCGACATTTTGCTGTGATGAAACTGCACTTGAAGCTGTTTTGAATCGTCTCTCATTGGAAGGTCACAACTGGATGAATAACGAATGCCAGTTTAGCACTGTCATACTTCCTGAATCTTCCAAACTGTTATTGTAAAGGAAATTGTGGTCTGATTTAATCTTGAATATTACCGTCACAGATATACAATGGTTTTCAACCACAATTTTTCACGGGATACCCTTGCTTTAGTAAACATTCCTAGCCTGCCAGAGAAAAAATACATACATTCCCACAAAGCAGACTTTGACCCTGAAGCTGCTCTTACTTGATGTAGTAGGGCACTTTGTTCGGCGAGATGGCACGCTCCCATGGTATCTGCACTGAGCCTGCACAAACACACAGAAACAAAATCAATTTAAAAAATAGGCATGTCATGCATGAAAAGCCATTGTGCACAAAGTCCCTGGTAGCATGTCCAGACACTCTGTCCATGCAGGCCTTAACAGAGCCGCCCTGGTGTACCACAGGTGCAGGTCAGCCAAAGAGACAGGTCTATTGTGTCGGGTTTCCACAGAGTGTTGTGGGGTTTTTTGGCACGGTCTGATAGAAGAGGAGGAGACAGGACGAGTGGGCGAGAGAAGGGTTTTAATCAGCCAAAGAGGCACCATTGGTAATTTTTTTAAGAATGTGTATTATTTTATAAATATATCTAATTTTTAAATGTAAAATCTTACACTAAAAAAAAATTGTCAGATGAATGTATTGTGGGAGTACAATATTTGAGATTGATTGATTTCCACCTATAGTATATATGAAAAAATTGCACTGTATGCTCTATAACCAATTTACTATGTCAGCCAACATAACATAGTGAAATACAGGGATACATAAGAACCCACAGTGCATCTGTACGTCCCTGCAGGGCGCAGTGGGCTGTGCTGGCTGTGGGGTATAAGCCCCAGTGTTGCATTCTCTGAACCAGCGCGACAGCAGTGAAACTGGATGGGGTATGAGGACACTGAAGACACGCAAGCACACAGCACCACTTCGGATACACTCTCTGGGAGTGCACTGCAATGCAAAGCATATCCACATCTTCATCAGTTTAAACTATATAAATCCCCCTCCCTCCTATTTTTTTTAGTCCCTCTGCTACCTCTCTGTAGCCTTTGAAGAGCAGCAGGTAAAAGAAAAGACAGAATTCATCTCTGTTCAAACGAGAACAACGACTCTCGAACAAAGGCCGCGTGCTCTACCTCTAACCCAAATACACACGCAAACGCACCACCACAAACACACGCACGCACGCGCACACACACACACACACACTGGAAGTGTTTCATAGCCTCATCACAACAAAACTGTACTACACCAAACACTCTCTTCATTCCCCCACAATCACTGAGATGGTGCCTTGGCACAGCACTGCACCGAGTGGTGTGACACGAGGCCCAAACTCCAAATAGCAGAAGAGGACTCTTACTGGAAAGGAAGTGCTGCGATCCAGGGCCAAAGTCTCTGTGTGCATCCTGGAGCTGCTTCAGCCTCTCCTCTATGGACCCCTGAGGACACACGCACGCACACACATACACACACACATAGAGACAGACAGAGACAGAGAGAGAGAGAGAGAGAGAGAGAGAGATAAATCAAAGAGAATCATGGTGCTCATCCCACTCCTCCACAAATCCCCACAATAGAGAGACACACACACACACACACACACACACACACACACACACACACACACACACACACACACACACACACACACACACACACACGCGCGCACACACACCATCTGCTTCTCCTCCATTAGTTAAATGCAGAATTTAAATTATTTCTTTTTTTCCTCTGCTGCCCCATTTGAAAGCCTTTGAAAGCCTTTGAAGAGCAACAGGTATGAAATGAAGACAGAGATTGCAAAATGATATATTTTGAAATGAGGACAACGGTTCCTGGTTGTAATGTGTGGAGAAGAGCTGCAGGAAAATGAGAGGAAATGAGAGAGAGAGAGAGAGAAAGGGTGGCGGTTACAAAGCCTCGCATGTGCTGCGTCAATAACCATGGAGACTGAGTTGAAGAGATGAAGTTTGCCACTGCGTTTGCTCAAGCAATTCACATCAGTTTTATTTCACATCAATTGGGATTTAGTCCATCTAATCCTGGTTTATTTGAAATGTATTGGCTTAGGCACATGAATCCTTGTCAGCCGGATGTTTGAGACACGTCCTCAAACAATGGGAGGCAAATCCACTGATGTTGAGGTAGAGAGATGGATAAAGAATGAAAGAGAACAGGAGGGAAAAAAATAGCTAGGAGCTTATAGACGTCAAAGGCAAGCACAGGCAATGACTCATAATGTGTAAAGTTAGATGTTTTGACTCAACATTTCTCAGTGCACACACGTCGTTGCTCCCTCACCAGAAAATAAAACAATGTAATCTGTAACATGATTTAAATTGGTTGGGACTAATATAGAGCATTGTCAGTGTGCCGTGGAGTTGCCAAATATTCGATGCTGTACAATCTATTTGTTGTACAGGCAGTTTGGACTCCCATAAGGAATGAAATGAATTTGGAAATACATGTTCGCTGCTGTCAGAGCGGCCAAAATCAACAGGGCTGAGGATGCTTCTGGGATTTAGCATTTATCATTTTAAGAAAAAGAAAATATTCTCTGTTCTCCTTGTTTTCATACAGAAACCCTGAGACCACTCCACAAGATGTGGAAGATGAATATTGGTGTCCATGGATACTAAAAGCCTTTTAACAACGCTGATCACTCTCTGAATCCAAGACCAGAGGACACAGCTCATCAAATATTAGGCAGAAATGAGCATGTAAAAGAACTTTTGCATTAAGACTCTTTTTACCTCTAAAGTAAAGGGACATCAATGAGCAGCAACATGAGTCTCAATTTCTGTTCTTTCTATGTATCTCTGAAAAAGAACGTATAATGAGTCCCAACAATTCTTTCCTAAAATACATGGGACTGTGAGAACAATTTGTAGCAGATGTCCCCTTGATAATTCAGGATCCAGAAAGTAAGTTTGAAAGTTTTTGTTTTGGTGCTTTTAACGACCACTTAAACCTCCCTATGCATTAGACCCTTGTGAGAGGGGTTTCATTTGAAACACAAAGAAGGTAGGCTATTAATATAAAAACAAGACTGACAGATGTTTCTATTTATAATACAAGCTCTTTCCATCCCACACAGGGAAAAAAAAAGGCTGCCAATCTGTTATGCGGACATGGCTGCATTTGTAGGGATAAGTAGTACATTGCTGGTTCTTGAGCAAAGAGCACTTCACCATGTTCAGTTTGGTCAAACAAGTATCCTGAAAATGGATCAACACAGCTAGAAATAAACAGAAGAACCTATACACAGCCTTGTAACAAGCCGAGTCCAAAATCCACATCAGTCAAATAATTCTAAATGGTTTGTACTGTATAGAAATCTTATCAGTTGGTATACGAAAATATAAACCATCTTCACAATCTTATTCTGACAGGAAATTACACAATTAGTGTGATGTCAGGTGTCAATCAAACTGCAGATTTGGAAAGCAACACCTCATTAATAAATTAGCGGCATTCATATTTTAAACATTTTAAATATTTTAAACATATTTTTGCTAAAATTCAAAATTTGTTTTTTAAATGTTTTTTTCCAAGAGATTTTTGGAGCCACCACCAACACCTACTATCTATCTCATTATTAACTTTTAAAGCTGCAAGCTTTAAAAGCTCCATTTCATTTTGTACACTGCATTATTGGGTAACAGTGTCCATCAATGACTGTATTTAGCATGAATAATGTTTGGTTTCATGGATTCTTTATTTTGTCACTATTCGTTCCTGAACACGCAACACATAGAAAGCCTGCTTAGAGCATGTATGTATATAGACCAACATGTCCTCCAACTCATACTGTATGCCCAACAATGTCGTATGTGGTAAAAATGACTATATCGACCTTTCCAAAATATCGCCTCTACCATTGACAGCAGGTACTGTATGCCACACAAAAAAATATTTTCACCTCAGAGCATCGTCTGCTCTTCATTTCCTTTAGCAACGCATGATTAATGAGCTTGTACATCTAAGGCTGATGGTTAGGGTGACATGGCAGAGAATCAGAAGCCATTAGAATACAGACCATGAATCAACAAAATTTCATAGCAGTCCAACCAATAGTTTCTGGACCAAAAGTGGTGGACTGACAGAGCAACATTGCCATCCCTGGAGCCATGCTGCTACCATGGCTCAAAAAACGACCTAATCCTTCCATTAACTGCCTCCTGCAATGTTATAACCTGGAAATCTTCAGAAAGCAAACACGTTGTGACTCAGTCTAGTTGTCACAAGCCAATAGGTTTCAGTGGCATACAGTAACAGAGGCTTAACCTAAATGAAGTGACTTTACTCAGAGGAGAGGAAACAGAAAAACTGCTGGCTTACAAATCAAACCCATAGCTGGTCTGTCCTTATCTGCTCCGTGTTGCTGTTGTATGCTGTTCTCCGCAAAGTATGTACAGTGAATACTGGAAGCTTATTTCAAAGAATTGTGGAAGGGTTCTGAAAATCATCACGTCAGAGAGAGAGGGAGAGAGAGACAGAGAAGAGGAGAGGCTGGAGTGGCAATTAAAACATCATGACAAGGCAACGAAGGACGACCTGTGGAGAAGGTGTCCCGAAGGTTATCCTATAGGAACAAAGAGTAGTGAAGGCTGAGTGGGTTTTGTTGTGCTTGTAATCAGCCTCTGCACACTTCAGAGTTACAGTAAAGCTCACTGGATAATGCATCCATACATTTAGTGAAGCATCAAGAGGAGGCAAGTCCAGTTCAATGAACCTAAGGCACTTCATTCTTGAAAATTTTAAAGGCTTTAAGAGTAAGTGCCTTGGTGTCTTTAAAGACTTTCCACGAACATACATAGTTTCAAATCATGATTCATTTCATTTTCATCATTCTGCTCTTTCTCTAACTTCTCACTTAATATTCATGATGTGTAGAAATTCAGTAACTGATGCTAGTCTAACAGGACATTTAGATTTTAAACTGGCTTAGAAGTCTACCAAAATAGACATTTGGTCTCAGATAAACTTCACAACAACACATGAAAATATTTTTCTTAAAATTAAAAACTTGAATGTAGTAGAAATATTAGTTCTGTTATCTTATAATGGCAAAAATTAACAAAAAAAGATACCTAAAGCAGTAAAATCTGCATTCATGAGTGGGCAAAAAACGTCAAATATTAAAGAATTGTGGTCGGGTAGCTACAGTACTCACTTTAATCCGTCCCCTAAAACGAACCACCGTCCGTCACAAGGTCAAAAACATAAAACACATAAAGCAGTTTCAAGCCTCACATAAACCCTTAATTTACATTAGTAAAAACATTACACATGAAATGGCGCTCTCTTTAATTCCACTGCTGCAGAAGCGGCAGCAGACAATGTCCAACAGACACCACAGTGAAACCCCACCTGAAGCACTTTCCATCTGCTATTGAGATGCTCCAGGGCGCGGGCGTTCTCCATCGACAAATGGACGTCGGAGATCGCCAGCTGGTGGGCCAGATCATTGATGTGCTTCATGCCCTCCTTCACCTGGGTCAGCTCCTCCTTGAATAACTGCACAAGGACAAACAGGGGTAGATGGAAAAAAGAGCAGAGGATTGAATAAGAATAAGAATGCAAATAAGAGAGTGGCACAAACATCCAATGTGGACAAACTCCACTCAGTTTAGATAAATAACGGAATCATCTTAAATGTTATCCATTACAGCAGCTTTCAGCTCTGTTACAGAAACGATTTTTGCAGCTACCGTGTGTCAAATTCCTCACTAAGCAGATTTTAAGTGAGAAATTAGAGTAATCATATAGTAACCAGCTTGTGTGTATATGTGACTCCAGGATTCCCTTTGGTGTGCGAAAAATGTAGCTGTTGACTTTAAAAACATTTAGCTAACTCCACAACTAAACTTCTTAACTTATATCTTTAAGAAAAAAAGATTACCAACACATACACTCTGAGATTGACATGTTTTTTAAGATAACGGAGGTCTTCTTCATTTGACAGTATACAGTAGAGACATAAATAAAAGATTGGAGGTGAGACACACTATGCCCCATTCAATAGTGAACTACATGGCAGCCGACTTAGCCCTGTGGCAGCCTGAGGTCACATGTTTCTGTAGGAATTACCTCCCTGCATCTCCTCCTCAGACTGCAGTTTGAATGGAAAACAAAAATGAACTAAAGTACACAAACAATGCTGAAATCTCATTACACTTTCATGTTTACCATGATGGATGATCTATTGTAACTCTGTGGAAGCTCTTCGTCACACTGTAAAGTAACCAGGTGGCTTTTGATGGCACACAATTAATTCCTGATTTCTCCAGACCTATTGGAGGTACTGTGTTTAGACACCAGCAAAAAGAATTTCAAAAGAGAGAGGCAACAGCAGAAATGTAACAACAAATATACCATACGTTTTAAAGCCAAAACAGGCCAGGCACCATCTTACCGGGGTCACTCAGTGCTGACTTGCCGAAGGTGCCACACACAAACTGCAAAAAAATACGGCGAAGCAGCTTTCTGTTATAATGCACCAAAGATTTGGAACAAACTCCCACCACAAATTGGACACGCATCCCCTGTCGTCACCAAAAATAAAACAAAGTGAGCACACTTGTTTGGTAATGTGCAATATGCGTCATTGAATACAGAGTGTGGATCTGGAACAATTTTACAAATGATTGTCGTTTGAGTAATTAACATTTCAGCATATAACTGTGCATAATGTGTGTATGATTGTGGCCTATTTGTACACTGTCTGCTTTTGCATGTGTCTGTGTGTGTGTCTCTCTCTGTGTGTGTGTCTCTCTGTGTGTGTGTGTGTGTGTGTGTGTGTGTCTGTGTGTGTGTCTCTCTCTCTGTCTGTGCGTGTGTCTCTCTCTGTGTGTGTGTGTGTGTGTGTGTGTGTGTGTGTGTGTATGTGTATGTGTGTGTGTGTGTGTGTGTGTGTGTGTGTGTGTGTGTGTGTGTGTGTGTGTCTGTGTGTCTGTGTGTCTGTGTGTGTTTGAATGAGTGAGTGAGGGAGGGAGGACACATGAAGCCAAGTGACAAGCCTGCCCTGAGGACTGAGCTGAACATGTGCTGGCTGTGACAGGAGTCCAAACAGTGACAGGATTATTGTGAAGTGGCCTCCCTTCTAATGAATAGTGCCACACAATTACAGGCAGCAGTGGCACTCTGCACTCCATTATGACTAAACCGATGACCTGCCATTTGTTCAACAACATCTACTCAATGGAGGATTGTAACCCCTACCATCGCTCCGTGTCGGTTTGAAGTGTCACGTCCTTCTCATCATCTGTCAGATCACAGCCACTCTAAGAGGGATGTGTAGGCGGGCAACCAAAACAAACATTTTACAGCAACACAGCCTGACACAGATCACTCCTTAATTCATGGGTCACATACCACTGCTATTGTGATGTTTGTAAATGACATGCCAAAGTGTCACAATGTTTCTGGCGTTTGACCCTGAGGCAATTATCTCATAGGGCAGAATAAGGTTATTCCACAGGTAAAATCAATCTATGTACAGGATTCATGACAATCTGTGTGTGCAAGCATGTGTATAAGCACAGTAAGTAAAAGGTGAGTGTAGGGTGGATATATGTGTATGTCTACCTTGGTAGCATCAATGTGGTCCTGCAGAGAATCAATGAAAAGGTCTCCGACCGGCTCCCAGGCGTCCCTCACCCCCTCAGCCTGCTCCAGGGCCACTGCCAGCTCCTCCATCGCTGCCTGGACCTGAAGTAGACGCTCCAAGGTCCTCTCCATGTGTCTGAAATTTTGTTTAAAATGTTATTCATCATACAAGAAGTGTGGGGTTAATGCAAGAAATAGCAGTCAAACACACTCCTCATTTCAGGAGGACTATGTGCTTATTTTTAATACCAACAGTTCACTATCTAAATGCCTGAAAACTTGTTTAAATATTCTGAGCAAGGTTTTAATTTATCTAACACTTGATGAATATGTTTTTTTCCTAATGGCTTCTGTCAGCTGCTTTTGAAACTTGCTCCAGAGGGTTTTGGAGCACATGGCCTATAGAATATACTTAACCCAGATGATATTCATTCAACTGAGGAATAATCAGTTCTGACAGAAAGTCTGCTTCTAAAACTGACCTTGATTACAAAATGTGAATTATCATTACTCTCTAAAACGTAGATCCATTACTGCATTATAAATCTTAAAGTACAAAGGTATGATTAGCAAAATTGACTTAAAGTATCAAAAGTAAAAAATAAAATAAAATAACAAGTTAAATGCTTTTACTAAAAGAAATAATTCAAGAGCTAAATTCAGGTGATTTCAACCTACGGGGTCAAAGAATAAATCTGAGGGGTCATTGATGATTAATGGGGTAGGAAAGAAATATATTTGGACTAATATGTTCAGCTTTTCTACCTTGTAGACTCCTCTCCTCTTTAGGCATTCATTATTAAAATCCAACAAGTTTAGAAAATGTCTCTTTGATTGGAACTGCGAACAACTCATAGTAATCTGAAATGTGGGAAGCACTAACTTTAATCTTGAACTCTGTTATATTTTATTACCTCATGATTTGTCTTGTTCATGTCTTGATCTGTAAAGTAAAGCTCTAAGATAATTGTAGTAGAGTCAAATGTAGAATATTTCCCCCCTGAAATGCAGTGGATTAGAAGTATAAATAGCATCTGATGGAAAGTAAATAAACCTTCCATCACTGCAGAATCCACACATAATCTGAGCAGCATATACACAATGTAAAGAAAAAAGGTGTCTGACCTATGGCGGTCCACACAGCGCGCCGTCAGCTTTTCCCACAGGTCACTGGCCACGTTCGCTTGCTTCCATACCGAGCGACTCACATTCAAGATCCGCCGGCGTGGAGAGACCTCTGCAGAGGGTGAGAGAGGTAAGACTGGGCCACGCAGAGGTTAAGAGGATAAGGTGCGGGGAAGGAAGCAAAAATATAGAAGACAGAGAAATAATGGAGTGGAGAAGAGAGCAGGGGTTAAAAGTCAGAGAAAGAGAAGGAAGGTGTACCAACTCCATGAAATGAGAAATATAGAAAGGAAGGGGGCATACAAAAATTAGACAATATGGAGAACACAGTAAGGTGGAAGTGTGACCAGAGAAACACTGGAGCTCACTGTATTATAGATCTATTAATGGCACTGCAGAGCTGGTGACCTAGAGCTAATTGGCACTGACCCTGAAACTTTCCCTAAACTTGTGACACCAGAGGACGGATCACTGCTAATAACTACGAATGGAGGAGTTCACCTGCATGGGTTCAACCAAATGATCTCTGGGATTCAACTGAGGCAGTTTGTGAGTATAGGATATTTTGGCAGGGGCATCAGTTGGCACAGAGTATGATGGCAGCAGACCTTTTCCATCAGCCAGGGTCTCCTCTGGCTCCTGGAAGGGGTGCTGAGCCAGAAAAGCCTGGGCAGACTCCAATACTGAGTAGATGAACGGCCCGCGAGACTTGACATCTTCCATGAACGCCTGCCGGGGGAAAAACAGAGGTGTCTCTTAGTGGAAGAGAATGAAAGACAAAGGCTGTTTCTGACCAAAGTGACAAACGTGGTTTCTCCAAACGATGTAGTTGAGAAAGATGAGTCATTTCATTTCACAAGCAAAATTACCTATCATTGTGTGGTCCCAGCTTCTCAAGCGCAAGAATTTGCTGCTTTTTTATCATTGTAAATCATATTATGTAGGAATTTGGACTGTTGTTTGGACGAAACAAGACCTTTTAAGACATCACCTTGGGCTATGAAAAAATATGGAGGACATTTTTTCACTATTTTCTGGCATTTTCAAGGTAAAACAATCAATCAATCTGTCAAAAAAAAATCTAATCAGGATAAGTGATGAGGAAAAGTGCATGAAAGCATTTCTTCGATCCAGCTTTATTGACAGAGAGAAGCCCTAAAATTATGGACAGATTTTAAATACCACAGAGAAACTACAAATTCTATGATCCTTGGTACAGTTGTTGATATTTCACTTCAGCCACATGGTGCACAACTGGCAAACAGTGAAGCAAATTAATGGTAAATTAATTTTCCCATATGTCACATGTGTGACTAACAAGTAGGGGAGGCTATTCACATGTGCACATTGTCAACATTACTTACAGACAATGCACGATAGTTGATCAGACACACCAATGGACAATCAGGAGAATAGTGATATGAGGTAGAGGGTGTCTTGTAAGAACTCATCAGCTGTAGAAGGGTGTGGTCACATGACAGCAATACCAGAATCAGTAGACAACACAAATTGCATATTCATATCAACTGATTCTTACTCATGAATTAATGAGATTAATTGGATTTACTAGATCAAGTGTTTTGTGTTGATTTTCCTTATCCACATCTAAGGTCTAAAGATAATGGGCGATGTACCATATACAAATTATATAACCTGTCAGGCTGACAATTTTTTGAGCTGTAGAAATAAAGGTGACTTGATTTGGCTTTTATTTAATGGTAAATCCCAGTGATTAAGTGGCAGCAACAGCATAAAAACAAGTGTAACAGTATAGCACAAGAAAACTAAAGTGACTCTGTGATGTTACACAGTGACAGACGATCTAGTTAACTTTTACTAACAATAGCTTTACCTCATACCAGGGTCTGTTTTCACAAAGACATTTCAGACTGCTGTGAAAAGGATGTTCAGTATTCATGTGTACGTAAGTTCAACAGTTTCACCAAAATAGAGACTATTTTCGGGCCTAACAGGTCCGCTATCTCCGACCTAAGAGCCCCATTTCCATGGTAACCATCTGTGACTGCAGACCAGTGGCACCACTATGGCACACTGTAAGACTTGTTAAAATGTTACATAGGCTTTTGCTGAGATGACACTATACCACACAAGCTGAAGGACTTGTGCACAGTGCGTTAGACGACACATACTTCACTCAGCCTCCCGGGGGGCCTTGAAGAAAGCCAGTGTGTCAACCGCCTTCATTCTTCTACACTAATCTTTGTTCAGTACAAAACACACTGCAGGTGTGTGAGCCAATGCCAGGGTATTCCCTCTCTTCAAAGCAATTAATGGAGGCGAATCCAGCCTCCTCAATCCTTTTAGGGCATGAAGAGATTACAATTTTAGCTGGAAATCTATATGACTAAGTTGAATTAGCGAGGCTGTGCAGTTTGCAGCGGCGACAGTGTTTCAGTGGACCAGAGCAGGCAGGCCTGATAATACCCAGCAGGAGACGTTAAACAGAAAGCGCACATGAAACAGCAAACATCAGACGGCACTGGGCAAACACACAAGTGTACGGTTTACAGTGAAGGAAGCTGTGGCATGAGATTATATTACCCCTGCAATGGTCGTGAAGAAAACCTGCTGTCTGTCTTTTCTCCTCTTCCTCTCGCAGTTTTTTCTCGAATCACAAATTAGCTCCTTACATCCTCGCTCTTACCCTCTTCCTTACACTTCTTTGCCTTATTCCCTCATTTCATCCTCCTCGGCTCTCTGTTCTCTCCATCCCCTGTTTAGCTGCTTTGCCGCCCAAAGAGGAGCTCAGCCATGGATTCCCTCAGCCAGCTGTCATGTTAAAACTTTAATTCCAGCTAAATTTCACACTCACAGGCTTCATCTTTGGTTGAAGGAACATTAAGAGCGAAGCCTTCAGATCAGATTAAGATACATTATGCATGGACTCGAGAAAGTCAGGGAGGAAATGACTTCATTGACTTTGTCTAAACATGTTGATGGCATTCCATTCATCTCCTCCCGTCATAGTCCCCCCCTCAATATGCTTTTGACAAGAGAGGAAGATACACATTTTCACTTTGTTTTCCCGCTTGCATGGGACAGAGAGATTTTTTTCCGCTGCAACATATTCATGTAGGGCTGAACGATTAATCGCATTTGCGATAATATCGCGATATGATAAAACACAATTTTGTAATCGCAAGGGGCGCGATTACACGGGTCACGTGATACGCGAGCGAGTGGAGCGCTCGGTGCAAGGAAAAAACAGAAGTCGAGCTGCACTTTAACCTGCTGCGCAATGGCCTCGTGCTCGACAGAAACAGTCGGAAAATGATACAGCGGAGACTTTAGTGTCCGAAAGGAGCAGCACGTCGGTTTTGTGGAAGTTCTTTGGTCTTAAAAAGGAGGATGGTGCTCAGCGTCAGGTAGTGTGCAGAACGTGCCGTGCTACCGTTGCTACTTCACGGGGCAACACCACCAACCTGTATCAGCGCTTGACACAGCGCCACAGCCACAGCCACCGCCACGGTTGTGGCCGCGTTGTACGGCCAACAATCTGTGACAGTAGTGACGAACACAGAACCACACAAGAGTTGTTAGACACTGTGACTCCGTATGAAAATGTCTCACGTGGCACCGTGAGGTGACGGACACCGCGACTATTCCCTCGTCAAAGAGACAGACTGCTAACAGAGAGAGAGCTCTCTCTCCTTCTCCTCTTCAACACATCTCGCTCTCTGTCAGTGTGTGTGTGTGTGTGTGTGTGCGCGCTCGCACGCTAATTATAATCGCAAATCGAATCGCAATTGCAATATCTGTTAAAAAAATCGCGATTCGATATTTTCCCCAAATCGTTCAGCCCTAGATTCATGTACTGTAGACGCGCTCACGCAGAAAAAACATACATGCCACAGAGGGAACTCCCACTCCCACACACAGAAATTACATCAATAATTCACATTTCTTAAAATGCTTAAATTCTCTATGGAAAATCGGGATGCATTTCCCTCTTTGCGTGGTCAGGAAAGTTTTAAGAGCCATCTCAGATAATAAAGGTGTGCTGTACTGAAAATGGGACATTTGAGTGGAGAAAGGAGGAGAGGAAAGCATCGGATAGGAGAGGAAGCTCAATGATGGGAGACCCTCAAAAATGAGTTATCAACCTTACAATAAATCTGAAATCTGATGTTCAACAGGGAATAGTGCTGAATGAGCGCTTTTTGAAAGTTGTGCGGACGGAGGGGAGGCGTCAAAAATACTGTGCGAGGTGAACATGACAGGTCCATGCTGGGGTTTTAAAATAATAGGAAATTACTTGATGTAGTTTGGCCCAATTTGGGCCACAACTCATAAGTTTCAGTGCGACTTCCAAAATATGTCATTATCTCCAATCAACCAGTGCAAAAACGTGTCCATAAATCTATTTCGAGACAGAACAGGACACCTTATGACTCGAGAACTTTTCCTGGGACGTATACGTTTCCAATTTTAATTCAGCCACAAAGTAATATAAACGCTAATGTGGCACTTCCAGTGGTGCAAAATGTACAAATTGTTGGTTTGTGCGTCACTGAGTAACACTATCAACACCATAGGGACAGCTGTGGAAGGACGGAACTGCAATGGTGAGAGGAAGAGGAAGGGAGAGAGAAGCGACTGCCAGCTGGTGTGAAGTACGAGTGTTTGTTCAGTGTTAATGGAGAGGCTGATTTCACAGTGCACAGTCCACACCGGAGTGGGAGATGAAGTGAGGTGTTGTGGGAGAGACAAACCTCTCACTGTCAATACAAGTTGCTTTTCAGAGACACTGCACAAACTGACAAGAGGGGAAATTGAAAAGGAGCGTGGAAAACCAAACTCTACTGTAGTTACAGAACCATGAGTGTGCGTGACTATAGGCTGTGTGTGTGTGTGTGTGTGTGTGTGTGTGTGTGTGTGTGTGTGTGTGTGTGTGTGTGTGTGTGTGTGTGTGTGTGCTTCTGCATGCCTGCACCAGTCCCAGTTTGTGAGATTCTTCACCGGAAAATTAAAGAACATCCTGAACATCGCAGCTAACGTTTGGTCCAAATACTTTGTGTCACACAGAAGGAAGAATCCCTTTACCCTTTACGCACACACACACACACACACACACACACACACACACACACACACACTTGTCTGTGCCATCTTTAAGAGACTCATTGCACACAGTGGGTAGACTTTGTTCCCTTGAGGAGATCCTGGATTTTTTGTTGTTGTCCCTCCAGTGAGTATTTTTCTAACACAGCGTGTGTTTTGTTTTATTTTCCCTCCAATATAACAAATGCTGCTGACATTCAAACTCTCTCCAATCATTCTGTCAGCCAGCTGAATTAAGGAAGCCTGGTATAGAAGCCCTTGCAAATAAACTGCATGCACGTGTTCATGTTAGGAGACCAGAGGCTTTCTGGACGGTGTGATAACAACGTCGCGAGGTACGGTTCAACCACAGGGGTGTGTTCACCCTTCTTCAGTATGCAAAGGCTGAAACACAAAAGGTAGAAACCCATAAATTATGAAATACTGTAGCCGGTGAAATAAAGTAACATGGTAACATGGCAACTTCTGTGAGTCACAACAGTCTGGTTTCACCCACAGTTTGTTTGCTTCATTATCATTTCATTCGATAAAGGCTTTCTTGAGAGGGGGGAGAAAAGGCTCCAGTAGTTGGAAAGCTTTCTAATTATTATTGAACCATTTCTTTTTTGTGGAGCAGCTCGATCAACGGTGAACTCAACGTGAAAAATGTGCAAAGGTTCACCTCATCCCTGCGAGTGAATCTATTGATTGTGTAATATCATTGAAATTAATGGAAATAATTCTGTTGTTTTGAATCTTGATGTGACCGGGCCTCGGCCCTAGACTAACACTTTTACGTTAGTATTGTGAACAACTCTCATCACGGATTCAACTATCTCCAACATTTAAACGGGTTTATTCAGTGAGTAATAGCGAACAAAACGTGTGTGCCGGAGATTAAAAGATAAAATGAGAACCCCATGAGACCAAAGCACCTCATTGATGTGTGTATAGAGAGTGATGAAAAAGACAGTGTAAAAGACTTAGGAGACAAATGTTTCTGTAATGAGATATGATAGGAGATGTAAGGTCGTGTGCGTATACAGTTATACAGTTTCCTTTTTTATCACTTATAAGAACAGACCCATTCAAGATGAGTCAGACCTGCGCAAATCTGATCTCTGCACAACACATACCATAACAAAAACATATATAAAAACCTGAAGACTTATAAGAATAATTTATTCTTATTTATTCTTACTTTATTACTATAGCACTTTTAAAAACATAGTAACAAAGTGCTTAACAAATAAATCAAATACTACAATATAACATGAACAACAAAAACTTTGCCACCAGTTAAGAAAATAATATGCAACAAAAGTAAGTTTTAAGAAGAGATTTAAAAGATGCATTATTTTTAAGCTCCACAAATTCCTCCTGGGTTTGATTGTTCCTTATTTCTTCATCACTGTAGACAAAATAATCTCCCAACTAATAATAAATGAAAATGTAGTTTTAACTATGTCCAACTAGCTGTAGCTTCTAACTGACTAAATTAAATTCCATTATAGCACACAACAAAAACTTCAATGTACAATTTTTGAAAATGTGTTCACTACATCAGCAATATCTTTTGGTTCTTTTTAGGGTGAACACCTGTATCGTTCTTAATTTCGTTTTAGGAATCAAAATGGTTTTATAATAACTTAGTTGCCTGTTGCTGCCAAAGGGTGAAAATCAAAGCTGTAAATATTTTGCCACAGCTTCCGACTCCAGCAACTTCTCTTTGTGAAATGGAATGTATTATTTGAACAAGCTGTTAAAGGTCTCTGACCTTTAACGCCAACACAGACCTGTCTAGGAAGACAAATGAAATGAAACGTGTGGGTATGTGGGCAGGAAAATTCAGTTGTATTTTTGCAAATGTTATTTGGTCAGTGATCCTGAAAATGAGAATTAATAGACAACATTTCTGTTGACCTCCTGTCACTCTACCTGATGACTCTGTCCTGCTGAATCAGCTGACAACCAGTAATTCAAATTCTGAATCCAGGTTTAAAAGGCAGAATTGTTTTGCTGCTTTTCATGCGAAGGTGAATATATTTATAGGACATTAAAAAAAGTGCTGTCCCTCTGAGTTTGTGAGCATGTGTGCACCTCTATCCACTACACGCCCTTGAAGGGATTTAAAGGCCAGTTGAAATCACTGAACCATGGAGGAATTATCTGAAAAGGGGAAGAGGTGGCTCTCTCCTCTGTCAGCAGCTCTAACTGATGTTCTCTAAAGCCTTAAACTTTAACACTGGGGGGAAAAAAAATGTGGCTGCCAGTTCCACCACTTTACCATTGGGTGAGGAAAACATAGCAATTTGTATCGTGTTGAGTATGTGGTGTGCAATTAGGGTTAAGAGATGATTTAAAAAAAAGCTAATTTGTGGCCTTTATTCAAAACAGACCCTGAGAAACTGAGGTGAAAGAGCTAATCCTCATTTTCACTGAACCCCTTCAAAAATGATGGTTGCACTGTGTAGATTGTGTGTCTGTGTACATTATGTGTGGTCCATTGTCCTGCAACAACTAATCCCCCAGGACACAAGGACACTATGAATACACATGTACTCAACATCTCTGGTTCAATGAGAGGAAAGCAAATCTGGGGAATGATAGACGCATTCAGTTGAATGTCTTGTCAAATAAAAACGGATCTGCTGCGACAATTAGTTGATTAAGAAATAATGTTTTAAGTTTATGTTCAAGTAAATTTTTGTGTTGGATGGTTCCACAACTGTGAGAATAAGCTGCTGATCTTTCGTTTTAGTAAATTGAATATCTTTGCCTTTTGTGCAATGGGAGGCGGCACCATGCAGGGCACCTAAAAAACAGCTCTGCATCGTGTGAAGAAAAATTTAATCGAATTAAAAAATTTCTAGCAATGCCACTGGTGTTATCGGGTAATGTGCTGTGTCATCACGTAAGAAGATTATTCTAACACCCAGCATTGTTGGATTCTGCTGTTCACCTAGAAACTCTCGACATGGAGGAGAAAATGATTGCGATTTATGATTGTCTCTCCAGAGTTGTACAGGCCTGACATGAAGAAGTACAAAGACATCAACCTCATGCCAATAGCATTTGCTGCCACAGATCCCTCCACCAGCCAAGTTAACAGGGATTCACATTGATGTATGAGGGATTAGCTCTCTCAGCAGAATTCCCGTCACTGCTCAGATTCACTGAGTGTTCCCTCAAACAGCAGACTGACCTGAGTTCAAGATGACTCATAGAAATATCTTAATATTTAAAAAGAAGGAAAAAAAGATCGATTTTACATAAAAATACAATAAGGTATATGTTATTTGGAATATACAGTACCAAGACATACTGTAATTGAACAACTAACTCAGGAGCAAAGTAGAAAAGACATTATTTTAAAATCACTTTATGATCTAATCCATGGTAATCCCAACACACTGCAGAGCACAACGCCTCACCTCCATCTCTGGTATCCATGACAGCTGATCTTCAGGGAAGTTTAATCAATCGGGTATTGACTAAGACTAGACGATATTTCAGCCTTGATCGATATCTCTGATATTTACACAAGTTGGCAATCCGCAGACTCACGTCAGATGTGTTTCTGTTCCTCACCTTTGTTGCTGACCTGCAGAAGCATTAGGACCAATACAATACTATGCTGCGCCACATGTTTCTTTACCATGTTAACTCTCTCCAGCAACAACAGATACACCAACTCTACAAACGAAATCGCTGGCCTCCCAACCCCCCCAGCCTCTCAGACCTTGATGACAGAGCCATCACACGCGTTGCACAGATCACAGCACATGACCCGGGGCACGCCCTCAAACCATTTTTCCCCACTACCGCCACATGGATGCAGTTATATGACTTAAAACTGAAGTGAAAGAAAGGGAACTGTGGAATTCCCTTCTGTCACGCACAATACAGAACAAAATACTCCTGCGAATACTTCACGTATATGTGTATGACTGCTTGTATCTGTAGACTCAGTCTATCTGTGTGCATGTGGTGCATTTCAGTCTGCGTGTGAGTGCAAATGTCTTTGCCTTCAGAGATTAGGCATTCTGCAAATATTTACTCCTAGGGAGCGCAATCGTTAAATTCTCTCTCATCAATATTTGTACTGCATAAGATTAGCACTCAGACACTTTACCTGGTGGAACTCCCTCTGGTGCTGGACGGCCCCCACGTCGCCACCTATGGGCAGCTGCTCCGACAGCTCCTCATCCTTGGCTGTCAGCCACTCTATGATCTCCTGTAGAGAGAGCTGCAGCTTGCCGCTGTTGTCAGAGAACGCCTCTAGCCGCACCCTGCCAACACACACACACACACACACACACACACAGTTAGTCAGTTTGTTCAATTTTCCTACACACAGACCAAATACTGCACATGACATATGGTCACTGTCTCTCACTGTCCAGAATGTCAACACAACTTTAGCCTTATTATCATCAAAAACATAAAGGTTCTATAAGTAAATCTCCTCCAAGAGTTAATATTCCCTCCTCTGAGCAGAGCTCCTTCTTCTGGGTGAACTGGATTCTACTGTTAAATGTTCCTGAGGACCAAAACTGCATTTAGAAAAAAATTAGTTCACGTCACTTTGGACAAAGCTGAGCGCTGTATTTTAGCAAAAGCTGCTTTCAGACATGAAATATTGAATTATTTGTTTTCTATTTTATTGTTATTTATTTTATTTTGCGAGTGTACATTCATGCAAATGGTTTGACACTATTGTCTACTGATGAACAGTTGGCGGAAACATTCCAACCATTACATCAGACAGGGAAGAAGAAGCCTGCCAGGACACAAAATGTGTATGTTAATAACCCTGGATTTAAAACACTTGAAATAAAAATCAGCTTTGAAAATGATTTATGTGGAAGGAAGTGCATTCAACATGTTTGTTAGAGCTCAAGGATACACAGAGCAACTTTGGTTAGTCACAGAGAATGTAAACAGAACTTTTGTTTGTTTACATGAATGTTCCTCACGGCACCTTCAGTTTGTTCACATCCTAAAAGAAATTCCTCATTAAAACTGAAACAAGCTGTTCCGAAAATATGAATAATAAAGCAGCCTGCCACGCTTTTCGGAGTGTTTAAGAATCCAAACAAGGGTTAATTAGAATTAAATAACAGGCTGATCTTACATTTCTCCTTAACACCTTGGACTGCTGATACGACTCTTCATTTTTAACGTCTTCTACATAAATCACCAATAATCAGCCGTTTTGCAGGGTTCTCCTTTTGAAATTAGTCAGCCCAAGACAGCATTTTCAAAACAAGTCACTGGGCTAATGTTAGTTTAATTATCTAGCTAGAGCTCGTCATTTTTATCAGCAAAACGAGTCATTTGAGCTGGTAAAAAACAACTGTGGCCAACATACAAATTGTTTTCCTCCGTCTGGAATCAGGGGCTTAATGTTTGAAAAAAACATGACTAAGCATTCTGACGGTAAATCTGCCACTGTTTGCTGTGAGCTGTATGTGGGTTGTGCAAGAATTGTATAGCTTGACAGTATCGAAAGAGAGCGAGCCTTAAATTGTCATCTGCGGTGAGAGTATTTTGTGCATAAGTAAATACTTGCAGAGTTGAGTGACATCCAAGCTGAGTCATGCTTCATAATCAAAAAACAACCTGTATACAACATCACAGTATCTTTATAGTTATATCCATTATATATATATATATATATTATATTATTATTATATAGTTATATCCATTATATATATATATATATATATATATATATATATACATACATGTTTATATATATAAACATGTAATTAGAGAGATAATAGATCTTCTTGCCACCTGCCAGCATCATGAGAGATTTCTGAGGGAACCACTGCTCTTATATCAGCGGCACAGCTGGCAATAGAGGGACTGTTAGAGGGACTGGTGGAGGGGGGTATGTGTGAAAGTGTCCCACTGTTTCAATTACACAGCAGAAGCCGGCACTCAAATATCATTATTCCTGCACATCACAATTTGCCAGCACTGTCACATCAGAGGCGATGAGTGGGAGCGAGAGCAGAAAGAGTCGGGAAGAGTGTCGCTGCACACAACTGTAAATAAGGGAGAACATTGCAAAAAAAGAAAGAAAAGTAACAGAATTGATATTCAGACCTGAGAGTGAAGCCAGAGGAACTGTGTCTTTGTCTGAATTCAGTCAGACACAATATTCATAATAGTGCAGATCTGGAAAATATAGGGTTAACATATGTACCACATTCATCCAGTATGTCCGATCCTGAAACAGGCACCCGTCGGCAATGTCATGTTGGTGACTAGACAAGATATTTAAGGCAATTTTATGCAAACTGAATTTGGCAGAGATGAGTTCTGACACATGAGGGAAGTATCACTTCAGGGATACCGGATACAAAGGATGTGGTAAAAGATTTCAGGCTTTAAGGTAAAAGGACGGACGGGTGAAATCGAGCGTGTAAGCACACATTTAAGAATTGATGAACCTCTTTGTTCAACACTGTTTCAGCAAACCTGCATGAAGCTGACCAGGCTGTCCTCTAGCCTCTTGTTGGCCCTTCAGCTCTGCTCACGGTGGTGATTGAATAAAAGAAGAGCTTTTTGTCTCTGTGGCTCCTGCTGAACAGGCTCTCAATCCATAATAGGCTTGAACACACAGCAACACAAGCGCGCGCGCAGTGTAAATGGAGCAAAGTTTCTGACACAAATCAGAGCAATCCCAAGCCTCGGATATGTCTAAAAAGGGCATCCATTCGAGCATTGACCCGGGCAATATTGCAGAAAAGCTTCAAAACCTCTCACACCACACAGCAGAGAATCCCCCCCCCCCCCCCCACACACACACACACACATGCATACAGCTTACAGCACACTGACCCATCAATGCTACTTCTATTAAACACACACACACACACAGAGGGTGTGACAAATGGAGCACTGCCTGCACTGGCTGTAATGAAATAGTTGTCACATGGCGGTTGCTGCCAAGAACAACTCCTGCCCTTCTAAGCTGGGCCAGGCTAAAGGTCTGCCAGTATAGGAAGCTGACTAAAGCTTCTTTTTATCTCCAACGGAAACACCATGGTGTTAATTTATGAGCTATTTATGGGCCATTTCCTGCTGCGTTAATTAGGAGATAACGGGGATTTTGAGTGTCTCCTGGAGAGTGATTTTTTTGTAAGCGGGTCTGGGTGCAATCGAAGCACTCAATCCACGGAGAAGTGCACACAGTCTGTTTTCAGAAACTGTGCATCAAAAATGTTCATCTTTTATGTGCATAGACTGTATGTAAAAATGGATGTAGAAACCCGGGTCCGGGAAGTGAAGCTGAAGCAGGAAATGTTTGTCAAATGTGTCTGTCTCTCAATACTTCTTGACTTCCTCAGCCTGTCTCCGGGACTCAGCTCATTTGACCATATTGCAGATGTAATTTTTTTAAAAAGTGGGTCATGAATATATGTTCACTTTAGAACCCCCTTACTTATTTTTATATTTTCTTTCAAGCTACTCAATCTAAGGGAACAAAGTATATGTCGGGGAGTTTTTGCAGCTGCAGAAATGTTGCACCACGACTGTGTGTATGTGGCAGGGATTCAAAATAATCCACCGTGCCAATGTTCATGGGAATGCAGAATAGTGTTATCCAGTGCTACTGTGTGGATTGTTGGCGTGTTCTAAGGCTGGACACAAAGACAATTCTTGTCATTGGGATCAGCGCATTGTTGGTTTGGGTCTTTTCATGCGATTTGTTGGCAATAAAAAAATATAGATCATCACCAGACCTATATCCTTCAAGATTGAGGTTAGAGGCTAGGTAGTATAACATGATAATAAAACTCCTCACAAGTCTACAAATACAAACGTGTGTTGTGTGGGTGAGAGAGTGACTAACCCCCAAACCTTCACTGTATTAAGCGGTAGGGTTATTTCTTAAGTGCTCCTCGGTGTCCGTATCTTTGACACCGAGGCATGTATCTGTCTGATAGTGACAAAAAACCAATCTCACAAGAAGCAAACACTGTTCACAATTGTGTTTATGTTTGTTCTGTGTGTGTGTGTGTGTGTATGTGTGTGTGTGTGTGTGTGTGTGTGTGTGCGTGTGTGTGTGTGTGCGTGCGCGCGCATGCGTGCATTCCTGGCTGCTCAACAACCACCTATACTGTAGGCATGATGATAACACCAGAGTAAATCAATATGAATGGGTCGATAGGATCCTGACTAGAGTGCATGACGCACTGTTTCCTGTGTTTGTTATCAACAGAGGACACACTCAACGTACGGAGTCATCAATTCGCTATCACAGACGGCAGCTCAAACATTAACAGACAACCAATCTCACCGGGAAACGGATAATGAGATAATGAGAAACCGAGACCTGTTGTCAAAATCAAAGGTATTGTTGTAGGGATCGTAGACCTTTTCCTTTCCTGGTTTCGGCTTCATGCAAAGAATTAAATATGCTGCCCAACATTTCAGAAACATGAATACACTGATTCATGCTGCTTGGAGCCGAGGTACATGTAACACTCAACATTCGTGTGTCCTTGAGAACGACACTGAACAAAACTGCTATCGGCTCATCACTGATAGCAGCAGTGGATAAGAATCCTAATCACAATGTTTTGGGTGTAAATACAAAACTGTGTGGCTGTCAAGCAAACCTTGGGTTTTGTATTCAGCGTGACTCAACGAAAACTCTGTTGCATGCTAATTGCCCTTGTAGCCCCAAATTTCTTGACAGTTAACATGCAAAATAAATAACATTGTCAAATAGAAATCCAACTCCCCAATCAGTCGGAGAGATTACAGAGAGAAGCTTAGAGCTTGGTTGGATGATTAATTAATGCATAGGAGATAGGAGCAGCAGTTCCGCTGTTTTAGGACAGAAGAGCGAGCTAGTGTTTTGCCTCGGGGCCAAGAGAAGCTTTGAGCATCCCCCCCTTCTCTGTATCGTTCTCTTTCAATTGCAGATGTGTTGCGAGTGCTGACAAAGAGTGCGAGGATGTGTGATGGGCCACAATGGCACAGCAGCACTACATTTACTTGAAAGGTTACACATACAAAGGTCTGTATATGTTTTTTCATCATTATGTTTAATTTATTTCTCCCAGGAATGCCACAATGTGAAAGCGTGCAATCAAAGTAGACTGAGACATGACACAATTTCAGTGTCATACTGGCGCTCTTAGCCAGTTTGTTAAGTCTAGGTTCAGACCTGGGATGACTGAATGAGTCACAATGAAGAAATTGGCAAAATGTTGAAAAAGTGGAACATCACAACAAATCTGTGTTGATTTATATTAAACTGCTGTCTGTTGTCCTGCGTTGCATAAGGGTTGCGTTGCATTATATTACGTTATGGCACCAGAACAGGAAATTGCAAAGAAACTGTGGAACGCAGACTTTGTGAATGCAACTAACACAGTATGAAGAATAAGTACAATGTCTATGTACAATTTACATGAACATTTTATACATACTAAAATAATTAGAAAGTAGTTTGTGTGTTTCTCTGTGAGTCTCTCCATGTGACTGCTCCATCCTGGAAGCAGCTAGGAGCATGAATTTTTGAGTGAACCTATGTCTTAATGAGGCCTCTCAAAAAGCACAAGTTTTCTTGGTTGGGTCATTCCTGGTTCCTGGTTGTTCAATCCATTTTACTCTACCCTTTTGCATATTCTTAGTTTTATACAGTATGGTAATATTGCAATGTCTCAACTCTCTACACCATAACTAAAAAGAAGCCAACGACAGAATCTGCACAGGTGGCAAGACGTAAAGGTGCCAAGCGCTGAGTAGCAAATCTCCAGAGGTTTAATAATTCTTAAGTATATTGTTTATTTATTCATTTATATATGCTGCTAACATGGCTTCCTACCTGTGTAGTGCAGCATATGTTTCAACTTGTGGTGGTGGTCATCAAGTGCATCAAGTTTCTCCTTGACTTGGGGGAAGGCAAAATTAAAGATGGGGGAAATAAAGTTCAGCTCCAGACACCTCCAGAATATTTAGTTACAAGATCTCAACACTCTGATTTCAAAGAGCTTCTCTGAAAACCTTCTCAAAGGCACTGTACACTCCTCTGAACAAAGACATTTAAGCTATCAATGACACGTTTGGCTCTGCTACCTGGAAAAGAGATTTAGTCAATTAAGTCGACTCTAGATGCCAACTACTGTACCAGACTGCAGTACCTGTTGAGTTGGTGAACTTGTCGACTCCCTTGGGAATGCTTAATTCAACAGAAAAAAGGAACTCAAATGATGCTGCTTTGAAACCCTAATGCAGGTCTTGACTGGACTCTCAAAAACGACACCATGATTTTGGTGCAAATGATGGTGGCTGAGTGCGAGATAAGGCACAAACAAGGTTAAAAGGTCTTTCTACCAAGGTATTTCTTCCTCACCATGAGAAAAAATGATGAGCTTCCCTTCACCTTTGTCGGGCAGCAGTTACCTGTCTGGCTGGCTGGCTTTCTGAGTTATCGGCATCAAAGGTTAGGGACAAGAAAATGAGCCAGCTGGCATCTACCTTCCACAAACAGTGTTCGCCCACGGCCAAGCTCTGCACAGCCTTACAGAGTGCCACCAATGTCAAGATATTTAACAAAGGACATGAGGAAGGAACAACAGACAACGCTGTGTATGAGGAGCTTATATAGACTGCATAAACAGCTGTTGGCAACGAATGTCATATTAGCTGTCAACTCTTATCTTTTACCATTTAACTTATATAATAATGTATATTCCTTTGATTCACCTACTCTGTAGGTGCCTACTCTTCACAAACAGTGTTTGGGGTGAATCAAGGCACAAAATGTGTATGTGATAAATAAGGAATGTATATACAATACATTTGTTCATGTATGTTTATTTCAAACATGTGTCATGCACATTTTGCCACATCCCTTCCGTATCTAAAATGAATACAATACCGCTTCAATGTCCGCCCTTTACAAGAAATATTCATTATGGGCAAAACAAGATTCAAGGGAAATCAGGGAAAGGGGGGCTAAAGACACACGTAACAAAATGCACGTTGCTCTACACTAACTTGAGTGTCTCCATGCTCGCCGCTAAAACATTATTCATATCCCATCCCAACCTTCAAAAAAGAATGTCTAAACTGAGTCTAAATCAAATATCCGTGGAAAAATAGAAGGCAGAATTGGGCCATATTGCATGACTTAAAAAACAAACAGATTATGGCTGTGTGTAATGCAGTCTAGTTCAAAATAAATCTCCTTTGAAATGTCTATTTAAAAAAATAAGAAAGTTATTGAAAATTATACATGCACTATGAGAGATGCCACAGTCACACTTTGTGCAGTCTTCATTATTCAGTATATACTATGAGTTAAAAATGTGTAAGTATCGGCAGTTTTAACTTTTAAGCACAGGTGAATCTTTGTTGATTGACAAAATGATCAATCAATAAAAATTATGCTTTTTCATGCATATAAATTTAAAGCAGTGTGAAACTGAAGGGGAAAAAAATCGACTCCGATATCAATTGACAACACAGTGTAATGGCTGATAAACTGCAAACAGCATGTTCATGTTTGCCAGCCTTTCCTGAGATTTCTTTGCTTTCAACCTCCATTTCTTATTTTCTCTTTTGTACATGTGATGCTTCTCGGGACTTCTCTAGCGGCTGAGTTTTGTTTTTGATGCCTTCCCTTAAGCATTTCTTCCAATGGTCATTTTAATGAGACTTGAGGGAAACATATGTCATGAGTGACAAGAGCAAAAGTTTATAAAAATTTATAGCAGTTGAGATTTAAAATATCTTTACACTAAACTTCACACTGCATGCCCCAGGCTAATTATCTTACATTTGTTAATCTAACGTTCTTATGATTGTGAGTTTGTGCAGCGATATTTAAAAGTCACTTTTGACTTTGAAGTTTCAAATTTAAAAAAAAAAAAGATCTCAGTTCAGCAGCAACAATCTCCAGTGAGGAACGTGGGGACTGTTTGTTGTTCTGATTCTAGCTTGTGATTTTAAACTTTACCATTTGAAAATGTTTCAATATTGTATCATTGTATTGATGTAATGCACTTTGTCATTTTGTATTTATGCTAAAGGTGCTAGGCAAATAAGCTTATCAATTCCCTTACAATATCAAAAAACCTCTAATGTCTGAAGTCAGATGCAGTGAAGAATACTCAACAGTAATCGCACACACAAAAAAATTCTAGTTTGGTGTATTTATGTCATTCATCGTTTAGTTTTTTTCAATTTTTTGTGCCACAGCAGTTATCTGCTCTGGGACTGTTCATCCAGACAAACTGAGACTTTGGAAAATGTTTCTTTGTCCGTTCCAGCAGGTCTGCAGCGGCAACAAGGCTCCTTCACAAAGTCATTTTCTACATGAAGTTCCAGCTACTTAGCCATTAGCTCACTCACCAAAAAGCTGCATATCACTACCTCTGTCAATATGCAGTCTTGTGAAAGCTTGCTGGACCATCATGACCGTGATTAAGCTTCATTGTTGCAGTGGATTTCAAAGGGTCACTGTGGTTTAAGAAAAGATTTCAGGACAGCACTGGTGTCAGCTGCTCTGTAAGATCAATACTCTTAAGACAGCAACACAGTCTCTGCTGTCAGATTATCCTCTATTGAGTCAGTTTAACATTGTGTTTTTCATCTGCCTTCAATCATCACAATAATTCTTCTGTTGCGTACCTTTATGAAATAGCGAGAACATTCAGGGGATTCAAAGTGAGAGTAAATGAAGCATCGGGCTGCAGGTGTCATTTTGGAATTGAAAATATGTTGGCGATTCACAGTTAGACAAACTGTTAAATTGTGCCTAGAGAGGATGAGTTAAAGTGGGTGGGTAACGCGCCTGTCTGTGAACCAAGTTTGCAAAATCCATGATACTGCAGCAGCAGCTGTTTCAGTGTAGGAATGAATTAAATATTTGTTATTTTTAATGACAAAAAGACATTTTTTAATTCAAATGTCCCATCCTAACAAATGAAAACACAAGACTGCGGGACCTGCTTTTACTCTGAAATTGATTAACCAGGACAAGGCAACAACTAAGTTTTCATTTTTTGACGCCCTTAAAGGTCTGTTTACATTAGTAATTCATAATAACAGCAGTATGAAAAAATCAATTAGGATCCAGTGACAAAAATAAAACCTGATTTTTCATTTATAACTCAGGTAACTTGAGGGTCATCAAGTAAACAGACAAACATATGTGCAAAGCATAAGCATCTCCAATATTCACACCCTCCATGTTCTTGCAGCTTCACTCCTTTGGGGACTTGATTTGCACCAAACCATTCAGCATGCCGGGGCACAGCGTTGGCACAACACCTAATTATCTTCTCCTGCTAGTCAAACAGACACTGTAGCAGTCCAACAAGTCCAACACTGTCTCTAATTTGTGCAAGACCACCTCTGATTTGTTCTGCACCAGATGATGGGTAAGAAGGCACAGTTCAGTGCTCTCCTCACAGCTTCACTCTTGTTTAATTTCAAGCTCTACATACACTCACCCGCACACACAAAGTGGCGATTCAAATTATTCATGGGGCTCCTTATTCCCCAGTGGATTGTTTTATCATTAAAGTGTGTCAAAGTTTGTTTTCGTCAGCCCTGTCAACAGATATGATTTCCTTCCCAAAAGTATTGAAGCTGCGGCTCCTTCTATGGAAATTTTTCATTGGCTGTTTTACCCGCCTTTACCCAGTGTGATACAAACTCAAGGAAAAGAGAACAGGTATTTGTGTGAGGGTCGTATCCATTATTAAAAATCTGGAGTAAATGATTATGAATCAAAATGTAACTAGCTTAGACATTTAACATCAGCTACAATCCAAAACCTAAAATGTTGGTCACATTTGATATTTGGCCTAGTAGCTAAAATCACATCATCAAATCAAAAACACATCACAAATCAAATCGTTCACATCCATTCAAAAATCTGTCCCTTCACATGGTTGAATGATTAATGGCTGAGTCCCACACACTTGCCATCCCATCACTAACCTCTATATATCAGCACCAGGTTTTCACCCCTGACCTTGAACAATGGAATCATCATTAACATGTAATTGGAGCTTGATTAGTCCTGCAGGTAATGTACTGTAACTTGCCTGAGGATACTGTGGGGAAAGTGGGGCATAGAATCACCAAAGGGCATTGCGCTAAACCTGGGATATCTGTAGCAACCACAAGCAAAGATATGAGGATACGGAAAAAGAAAGATGGAATGGTGCAAGAAAAGAAAATAGTGGAGGCCTTGAAGAAGAGAAGAGGAGGAAAAGCAAAAGGCATCAACTGAATGGAAAAGTAACTGGGAATGGAAGAGACCGTGAATGAGAAGAGTAAACACATTGGGAATAAAAACAGGAACATTGTGGTGATGACAAAAACAGGCAAAGACAAAAGCAGATTCCGAGGCCTCCCCCTGCCCTCGGACAGACGCTAAGCGTAGGTGGTTGGCTCTCCGCTGTTATCTGAGCCATGTGGAAAATAAATTCCTTGCATGCCACGAGCCACCCACACCGGCCCCGGTGGGCATTCCCTGCAGTGCAAGACAGTGGGCACCTCCCTATGTGGCACAGCCCGAATCTCAACAATGCCTGATTGTCCCCGGTGTGGTTGACACCAGAAAACAGCTGTAATCAGCTTTGCTATGTGGAAAATCTAAGAAGTTAGTTCATACCTGCATCTGACTAAGACACCCTCTTAACTGATTTTTCACTGGGTGACACTTTCACTTTGTGATTCTTCCGCAACAAGCTGTTTTATTTTTGACACCCATAGTAGGCGAGTGCAAGAATATGATAGCTGCTCTCATTACCAGCAAGCTTTGGTCACATCACTAATACGAACGGATAACGGGCTCGGCTACAGAAAATGTGTTTCACCTTGGAAACTATGCACCTTCATCTCAGTCAATTTCCTATTCTGAAACCAACCGGAAAATGAAAAACCAGCCTTTTTTTAATCATCAATCTTTGGAACAGTATTTTAAAGATGGAATCAGAGCAGTTTTATGTTGTATTTTTTCCTCAAACTATAAGTTTATATTCATTTCCTATCACTTGGTTTTTGTGATTGTAAAAAAGAGCTTTTGCGCCCCTAATTTCTATTTCCCAATGCAATGTGTTATCCTTTTGCAGTCAATTCATGTGGAAGTTGGAAAGATACAGAGAGAGATGAATAACATGAATGTGGATGGGTGCACTGTTGTCTTGCACTCTGGGCAGATCATTATGTGCTTTAACAGGACACATCCTACGTGTCAGTGAACTGTTATTGTTGTAGCTGTTGGTAGCAGCGTTGAAGGGTAAGTTTTAATATTAACCCCCAATGGGAATTTCATTATCAACAAAAATGTAATTTGTGAATGAGAAAAAAACAGAATTCCCAGCCTCTTTCTATGAATAAATTCATAGCATGTCGCACATAGCACATTGAAGTGACAAATAGTTGTGTTAAGTGAGCGTGAATAGCAGATTGTCTGTTTCTGGAAGTTACAAGAAACTGTCACACACAGCTTGTCAGATTAACATTTTCTTTCATTCTTTGAAATGCATCATTTAAGTCGGACCAAAAGAATCGAATGTGACAGCTGAGCTTCACTCATTTTTTTTTTTTTACAAGCTTTAGAGATGTTTCTGTTTGAGGGTGTTGCCATGAGCTTGATTTTTCTCCTTTTTCAAAAGAGATAAAGCTTTGTTCAGCCCAGGTGAATAGACACAAGTGATAGACTGTCCTCTGAATGACTTACATAACCTGTTGTAGAATAATTCATGCTTCTCCAACGAGTCTCTACTGAGCAAATGGCAGAAATTCACTGAAACCACCCACACTCTCAAACAGTATTTTCTTACACAATAGCTACAGATGGCTGATTGGCCTCAGCAATATGCTCGTGGTAATGAATGTTTCTCTTATATATATTCATAATCATTCAATGGTGATTATGATAGACAAAGCACAATGCACTTGCCGTGGTCTGCTTGTTTTGGGGTGTTATCTCAATCTTTCATGAGACGTTAAACCACAACTTGATATAAGACAAGAACAGCACGTCTACATTTTTTTTTACCAGTTGCTTCAAAGTACTGTTTTGCGTCAATAACACAAGCAACACAGCCGGTGGGTGTACGTACAGTGGTTAGTTTTCCTTTACATTTTTATATTAAAAATTGTTTAGAAATTGGAACCAAAATACAACATGAGGACATGGGATTATGCAAAGGAGACTTAGAAAGATAGAAGGAAGCAGCCGTGACTTTTATTGGATCAGAGCCTCATCTAGCTGTCGATCACTGCCAGACAGGCTGTTATAGAGGCAGTCGTCTGCACTTGTCCAGCCGCTGGCATTAAACGCACTCAGACGTTTCCTCTGGACAGCTCTCACCCACAAGGTTAGACAGCTTTGCAGTGAAGCTCTTCTCATTCATATTCTTCTTTCCCTCTGCCCCTCCCATTTCCCAGCATCCCATCTCTCTTGATGATTTCATACCATTTCTGCTCGCTCCCTCTCTCTCTCTCTCTCTCTCTCTATCTATCTCTCTTTCGTTCTTTCCCTCCATTCCGTTTTTCACTCACAACCACCCCCCCGAACTTCTCTTAGCCTGATGAAGTCAGAGTGCAGCTCGGGTACAAACAGCCACTGCGGGCAATCATGTTGATCTCATTACACAGGACTGCAGGGGAAGCTGTCTTAACCAATTTCACAACTATCCTTCCTCACCCCCCGCCCTCCTCTATTTTTCCTAGATAGATCAGGGTCAAGTAAGCAATTACAGGGCCAATTGTCTATGCCAGTCAAATTGCAGAAATAATAATAATAGATGCCGCAAGCCTGGACAGTTTCCAATTAAGCATCAAAGAACAACATGAATGCCCTCTAACTGTTTTCCTCTCAAGTGTAACTTGCTTAATGGTAGTATTAGCCCATAATATATCAATAATTAAGTACATGACTGGAAGGGGCACTGAAATATGCATTATTGTCTTTGTGCACTTAAATTATCTAAAAACTGACCGTGAAGAATCGTACGGAGGTAAATGACACGGAAACAAAGACACCGACAGAGAGACTGTGTATATGGATAATAGACATTATATAGGCTCTATTCCACTGTGTGACTAGCTGGACATAAACGTACACATATTAGCCTAATGTGTCCTTACACATACAGCCGCAAACAGCCACAGTTATTAAAAGTACAGTAGGCTATTCACTTATTATTCAATTCAAAAGAATTCATGAGACATTGAGAGCCCGTAAATTGTGACATTTTTAGTAGAGCCAAAAGCCAGAAGACCCACCCAAAAAAAATTTAATCAATGATCTCAATAAAAACATTTTTTTTCCTCAGTAACATAATGATGGCAAGCTGCTACGAACCAACACGTTATATAAAACTGTAACAGATCAAATGTGTTTAAATGATCCCAATTAAACCCAATGTACCTTGACAAAGTCATTTTGTTTGAGCTTCAGAAGTGCCATTAACAGTGTTGTTGCCATAGAGCTGAGAATCTATACTGCAGCTGACAGAGGCTGCTTCACCGGACCTCAAAACCCATCCACTCTCATCTCTCAGATAAACACAGCTTCATGGCACTGAAAACATCCATCCGTCCAGGCTGTTTCAGGTTTCGACAAAATGTCTTGTCCCCAGTAAACACCAGTGTGAATGGCCTCTTACCGTATGTTGTGGGACTTGCGTTTGATCTCATTCCAGCAGAGGTTCATGTCTCCTGTTTGGTGCGGGCCACCTCCTCTCAGCCTCCGGCACTCGGTCCCGTCCTCCTGCCCCTCACCGTCCACCGTGGACTGGCACGGCACACAGTGGCATCCCGGCCACGAGGGCCGCCCCGCAGCTTAAACACACACACGAACCACAAAGGGAAAATGCAAGATAAGCCCCAGTGAGTAAAGGCAAAAAGCCCAGCAGTTAAATTCTCCTGATTGTTAAGCCAGCCATGGAAATAGAAGGTGCCTGGACTTCACCCACGTTTCATGTAGGTGATGATGCTTCACCTAGACCTAGTTTTTTTTAATTTCAAATTAGTAAAATCACAGACACAGTAAATACCTGTACGTGCTTCCTTCAATAATAAATAGATGAATAAAGAAAAAGAGGAAGAAGAGGAAAATATCAGTGTTTCACCAGAAATCTATTTTTAAGTACAAAAGGAAATCCAGCAGAACACAAAAATGAACAGACAGGACATTCACCAATACCTAAGTGCCTCTTTAAGTCGAGACCTGACTCAGGTCTGGGAGAGAGGGAGCCTTGGAACACATTAATAATCTAATGCAAGACTAGAAAATTTATAGACCATCGAGGGCAGAGCCTCCAACCCATCTGCCACCAAGTGACTGATAGTTAATCAATCACAATCAGTGAAACAATAAATCAGCCAACCGATAACTCTCACACTCTCCTACAGTCACGTGTAGTAAATGTATCTACCTTGTAGAGAGAAAGACTACACAACGTAAGCACATTTTGCGGCAACGCTCAAAAGGTAAAGCAACATAACTTTGTCCTATGAGTAAGATAGAAAACATAAATCACCAGACAGCAGCACTTTTATCCCGTTATTCCATTCCATTAAACTCAAAAGACGAACGCAGATGAAAAGCCTGTTTTTCTCACAGACCTTCTGAGAGAGGGGGCACGTGAGGCGAGACTTGAACATGGTGCAAAACCCCGTGGGGAGGGCAGCCCACACACACACAAACACACAAGCGAACATCACATACACACACAATGTGATAAGTGGCATTCAGGGCAGGAGGTCAGGAGGTGCTCTTCCAGGTTCACAGGCCATGATAAATCTTGTGTTTGGCCACCGGGCTGCCACAGCATTCCTGTCTTTTCTGTTCATTTCACAACCTTTACCTCAGCAGCAGGGCTTCACACACACACACACACACACACACACACACACACACACACACTGTTTGGTCTGAAGGCTCAAATCGTATCTTCCACTGGTCGATCCGTTTTTTTCTCCGCAGTAGGTCACAGGCACAACCTCTGACCTTTGCAGCAGCACTCATCCGTCCAATGTAACAACACACACATAAAATACTCTCAGTCGGATGGTGGAAAACACGAGCAATTAACCGTTAAATGGTTACAGTAGAGCACGTGTTGAGATGTAAGTAGGTTGAATTAAGTTGAAAATCTTGGGGTTTTGGATCATTTCTGGGGGGTAAAAAGATTTTCACATTGTCCATTATAAGCCATGTTGAACTGAAAATGTGTGTTATTTTACCTAAATGGGGAAAAAATATGCAGATTGTTGAAAGAAATATTTTACTGTAAGTATTATTCTGTTACGATAATGCACATTTACCATAAAAGGGCATCTCAGCTTAAAAGGGAAATTTGTTTTTTGGTTTAATTTTTTATTTTTTTTTAATTTCTGGGAGGGAACATTAAAAGATTAACGTGTTTTACACACCACTTCCTTTCGGGTCGTTCTCTCTCTCTCTCTCTCTCAGGTTTAACGAAACAAGGTGTCCAGACTGAACCAGGTATTAGGAACTTTTTCTGCAGTGTCAACATTTGAGTGAACGGCTCCCCAGTGACAGGGAGGGAAAGACTTTCTTTATCTACTTCTTCCTCTTTCTCCTCTGACTTCATTCTTCTCTCTACCTTCCTGACTTGTTCCGTAGACCACCTCACCTCAGATTGCCCCGTTCCCTTTTTTTTAATACTGAATTTCACATGAATCATCACCATCTCGTTCCCACTCCTGTGTCCCGTTATCGCTCCATTTCCTTCCCTCTCTTTTCTTACTCAGACAGCTCCTGTTAGTGCAGGTGAGTCTTGTATGAATCAGCAATATCTGCACATCACTCTCACTCTCTCCTGCTCTCACAGACTCTTTAACTCCGCTGGTAATCAGAGGTCACTTGAGATCAAATATCCCTAAAAAAAATAATAAAGCAAACACATTCACACAGTGTGCAGCAGATTTGATTCACTTCACTGTTTGTGAATAAAACAGGGATGTGGATTCAAACAAGGCAGCAGAAGCCACACATGAGCCAATAAAGTTTAAAAGCAGAATAGCAGCATGTTAGACAACCATCAACCACACAACTGCTAACACCAAGAGAATACCCTGCGGTTGATAGATAGCTCTGAGAGAGGGAACTAGTAAAGAGGGAACCGAGTGACAGACAGCCCTGTCGTCAACCGCAAATTTCTTTTTCCTCTTTAACTATTTCTCAGATACTAACAGAATTTGACATAAAATAACGCATCATTGCACCTGGAAGACTTTTTCAGTCCTCATTTTCGATTGCAAGAGAGAAGTGATGTCTCCAAAACTCATGCAAATGTCTCCATTATATCTGTCTCTTAGACGCAGATCTGCATCCCGCAGGCATGTCAGCCCACAGTGCAAGACATTAGGTGGCTCTGTCTCCCACTTCAAACCTCTGAAACGTGAGCTTAAAGCTCAAGCTTTAAACATTCATTATTTACGTCCCTGATTGGATGTGGCGTTGCTCATGCAGTCAAGCATATGGAACTCCAGAGATGTTGAAAAATACCAGCAAAGATTTCCCCGACATGCCACAAAATGACGCCGACAATACTCCTCTCGCTGCTGTGGCTCCGGCTCTCACTTCCACAAACTCATGACTATTTTTCTATATTAATCCTGCCTTAACACTTCTGCTCAATTATTTGCACAGCACAGAGAGAATATCTGCCTCTTGTCTTTCGTCTGCTCTTTTTTTTTCTGACCGCTCAAGCCAAGGCAACCTGAAAGGACATTTTTCAGACCATGTGTGAATTTTTCATCAAAGGAACTGAAGATTATGAAAGATAGCACACAAAAGCTTTTCTGGATGTCACAGCAAAAGAGAAGAGACAGTTCAATTGTGCAGATGAAGCAGCAGAGGATCAAAGCCGCTGCACCGCTCCACCCATGTCTACACATTGATATTAATCTGAGGGAATCAAAACTGTTTCTCAGATATTCCAGAGATGCAGTAAGATTCATTACTGGAGCTCTGCAGACAAATGCAATTATTTCACAGTGTGCAGTGCCTACCTTGCTAGATAGTACAGACTCGCAGTGACGTTACAAATCCTGTCTCAGCCTCGTGTTGTTAAACCTGTCACAAAGGGCAAATGAGTGTTGACATTATTTATCCTGTCTGTTGGTTGGCTTATCAGAGAATGCTGAGATAAGTTGGGCCTGCAGAGAAGGATAAATGACACAGACGGGCAGAGAGGTGGAGGTAGGGAGGCTGAGGAGGGAGAGATAGACACTGACATATGGAGAGATGAGTGACCTAATGAGCACAGACTTCTCTCTTTGTCAAAGACGTCTCTGTCCTTGTACATTCCTGCTCACACCTACATGCCCCCCTACTCTCTACGGCCAACGGGAAGAAAAGGCCATCTGCCCAATGTCCTTCGACCCACACACGCACTCTGAACGACGCAAGGAAAAAAAACCCAATAGTGATTCTGCAAGGCACATCAGAGAAAAATAAATATAAAATAAATTCTCATATTCCGACAGCAGAGGCTTTCATTCCTACAGTATGTTCCCACATTATACAGTGAAACAGATGGAGTGCAAAAGGTCAAAGCCACAGGACAATGAAAGAATAACTGCAAGGCAGGAAGCGTTCTGTTAACAGATTTTTAAAAATGAAGAGCAAATAGAAATCTTTTTTTGGGGGGGGGTGAAATAGAAGTTATCGCTATATTGGCATGAATCCAGTGAGGCAAATTTTTGATTGGTGTTATAGGTATATATAAGTAAAATAGATCTAAATTGACTTCTTGTGCTGTCTACTGTTGTAGTCTGAAAGTTAATTCAAGGAATCGATCACTGTCAAATGTGAAATGGACACAATCTCCCCTTTGTTCCAGAGTTATGGTGTTGAATAGTGGCCAGGAAAGTGTTGTCTGGAGGACTTATGATTTCACAGTGATGTTGACCTTTTGGATATAAAATGTCAGCAAGTCATAATTTTTCCCCAGACAGACATTTGTGCGAGTTATGGCCAAAAAAATGTTTTGTGCGGTCACAGTGTCCTTGACCATTGACCAACAAAACCAAATTAGTTCATCCTTGAGTAAAAACAGGTGTTTGTACCAAATAAATTGACTAAAGGCATTTCTGAGATACTGCGTTTATCCGAATGGGGCGTATTGATGGACAACTCCCAAAAAAGAACACCAGCCCAGAGGAATAAAAATGACCACTCGTTATGTGATATGGTCAGATGAGTCATCTCTCACCATGTTCTCGACAAGCTTCCACCAGACAGAGAAGCTGCCAGAAAAAGAAGCTTCAATGAGAGAAGAAGCTGGCACAAGAGAAGCTGCCACACTGTGTGTATGTGTATGTGTGTGTGTGTGTGTGTGTGTGTGTGTGTGTGTGTGTGTGTGTGTGTGTGTGTGTGTGTGTGTGTGTGTGTGTGTTGGATGACCCAGGGTGGCAGAGATGCGTGCCACGTACAACTATGGAGGATGCATAAAATGAAAATATACGTTTTTAGGGACACAGAGGGTTATCCATCCATCCATCAATCCATCTACAGCAGATTTATGTATCGCAGCTGACAGGATTTGGTCTTGCATGAGTTGTAAGGAATTCAAGTGGGGTTTTTTCATCTCAATTGCCTATTTTATGTTGCTTCTTTTGAAGGTTTGAAGAGGCCTAAAGTGGAGAAAGTATAACACCTTTTCATGAAAAAAACCATAATTTGTGTATCATGCATCAATGTTATTGTTTAATTGATATTAAAATGTACATCAGCTGTGACAGACACAGTGATTGTTCTGACATTGAAACAATCCAATTCTGTAATTGCGACCACACCATTCTGTCAGCAGGCTGAAGCCAGCGACAATTTGTCATGCTTTTACACCCACAATTACAGCACTCTATAGAAGTGATAAAGCCATTATGCAGCGTCTAAGAGAACTGGCAGGCGCTGATACGGACGCCCAGAACTCAGCGACTGGGCTTCACTGAATGTGTCAAACACCAATTTAACTTCAACAAATAAACGCCAAGCCAAAAATGACTCAGAGTATCGGTGTCCAAGAGGCCTGCTGGTAAATGAATACAAGCCGGCGCAAGTGAACTCATGCATTTCTGTGAATGTGTGTGTGTGTGTGTATGTGTGTGTGTGTCTGTGTGTGCGCGTGTGTTTGTGTCACGATTTGTTTCTGCTGCAAGCTCTTGGCTTTGTGCCTGAACAGGGTTAGCGGAGGTTGGACCACTGCCTCCTTGCTGGTATGTCCCTCTGTCCCACAGCTCCCTATCATCTACCAGTCACGAGAGAAAGAGGAACACACACACACACACACACACACACACACACACACACCCTACAGCTCTCAGCAGGATGAGTGAGCTGAGTTTCCCACCACAGCTGCAACTGTCACACACTGCTGGAGGAGCTCCAATGACACAGCACACAGAGGTATTCACATTGGCAGTCTTGAATATCATCTATTAAATAGTTGACACACACACAAACACACACACCAGCTATAGTCCTACCCCTCCCCTCCCCTCCCCTGCTGGGCACCAGCAGCAGTCAGAAACATCCCCACACTTACCCCAAGCTTGACTCCTTTTGTCTGCAGACATGCGACGCAGTGATTTGTGATATGAAGCAGCCACCTCAAACGGCGTGAGCAACGAGACACTTTCACGTCGCATTCCTCCTCCTCCCTAAAATCTTCCTCCTGTATTCCCATCACGACTGCACATCGTCATGCTCGCAGTGTTTTGCCCTCCAACCAGATATTTCATTACTCTTTGCACTTTATTGTCTTTTCAATGCCAAAGTAATTTCCCTCTGGAGAAAACATGTTATCCATACACACTTATTTATATTTACATGCTCTCATTCCTTGCTGTTGTTGTTGTTTTTGTTGTTGTTTGTGTTGTTGTTGTTGTTGTTGTTGTTGCTGCTGCTGCTGCTGCTGTTCTTTTTTGCCCTGAAAAGATGGCACTGAACAGCTCAGCTCAGCTGACACTAACATCATCTTTCCAGGGGTTGGAAGTAGGGAAGTGTTATTTGAATTGGATACTCAATATGATTCTGGCATCAGGTGAGTGATGGTTATGATAACTACATGAGGAGTGTGTGTGTTCTTCGACAGCAGCAGTGAAGCATCAACTGACTGTCGGAAAATATCCTTCTGTAATATTTCATTTTAATTTTGTGGTCATGCATGAAGCAATATAGCCATACAGCAGATTCACAGAACAGAACAATGAGCCAAAAGGCACCACCTACGTAAGAAGGGAAATTAATTCTGTCAGTTTGACACAACAAGTCACACAAGTAGTGGTATTTGTTCCACTGTTCATATAAATCTACTGATAACACCAATCTAGCTGGCTAGTGCTACTGGCTTCTCATTAAAGCTCCAAACATTTTCTAATGATGATTTTTTGAACAGGAGAGTTTCAAGCGCATTTAAGTGCTTCAAATGTCAGTAGCCTAACATCAATCAATCAATCAATCAAAATGTATTTAAAATGTAAAATCACCATTAGACATGGCCCTCGATGCACTAAACAATTAAAGGAACACATGAAATAACAGACAGCAATAAGACGATTGAACAACATTAAAACTGTTATTAAAAAAAAAGAAGTGATGATGTTCTATGGTCGGCTATAATATAATGAGTTGAGGTGGGTTTTCAATCTAGATTTAAAATGTTCTACAGAATACGCTCCTTCGACATATAATGGGAGGCTATTCCAGAGATGAGGTGTATGGAATGAAAAAGCTCTGTGCAAAACATGCACAAAAAAATGGACCTTACGTCAGGTAACTTTCAAGATGCTGCCACCCATTTATAGAAAACTATTTGATTTGTCTCTGAAAACAGGCTGAATTACTCTGAATACACTGACAGATGTGTTTTTTTCACAAGCTTGTTTGAATAAAACAAGACTTTTAAGGCTCAATAGCGAACAAAAATGTCTTGGTGAGATGGAAATATTTTTCCAGTGTGCCGTGAAAGGTCTTTGTTTGAAACAGTTCCCCCAACAGGAGATACATCACAAGCAAATGTCCACTTTACTTTGGTTGATGCCACTGGAAGAGACAGCATCCTAATGAGCTTGTTGTGAACCCTTTCCATTTTTATTTTACACAGTCACTACAGATGCTCTTGCCATCTTTCTTTTTTTTTTTGCTTCAAGAAAATGAATTTTACAGCTGTGCAACCTTAATGAAAGATGGAAAACTTCAGCAATTTCACATATGGGTTATTTTACCATAATGTATTTCAATCAATTTCAGTGTGTGAGTTTCATATGTCATCTGTTCAATTATGTTCATAACTAATGAGCAGAGCATAATGGAGTTATAGATTTAAGGAGCTGTTTTACGTCTTGTATGACAGTCGAGATATTTCATTTTGTATCAAAATTTTGCTATATAACAGTGCTTGAAAATGGCAAGGAGATATGCATCAAAGTTACAAATTAAACCCAGAAGACCACAGGGCTTGAAATTACCAGTGAAGAAATATGAAAATTAACTGAGCTCATTTTAGGGATCTTAGAGCTCATTACTTAAGCAAAAGCAAAAACGGTGATTAACTTCACAGATTGGGTTACTTTTCTCGGGTGAAAGACTTTGAGCACACCTAAAGTAAATGTGAGTGAGCAGACTGAAAATTACATGGTCTGAAAAAAAAGCAGAGGAAAAGCTTTGCGACCGAGCAGACAGTTTTGAAAAAAGGAAAAAAGAAATCCAATTCAAAAACACTGCAATATCCAGTCCACTGTAACCTGAATGAAGGTCCCAAAAATATCATTTTCAGAGTTGTAAGCCCCGTAAAAGAAAGTGTTTAGTAATGCAATGTTGTGCCTTGGCTGTTCGCAATGCTTCTGGTCTACGGTGGTGTAATATATTCAGAGTGTGACAAGGCAACTGGCAAAGAACTACAGCATAGCAACAAAGCATAGCGCCACTAAAGAGGATTTAGAGCATATCAGTCCGTATCTTAAACAGATTATTTAGTAAATCCTTTGTAACTATATCAAAAGGCATTTTAGGGATTAGCCGAGACAAAAAAAATGTATTAATCTCAAAGGAGGTCATATTGTGGACCCGGTTGCATTTTTGAGTGCCGCACGATAAAATGTGAAACTGCGCACAGTCAATAAATTGAGACAGACCTTGTGTTGGAAATACCCATTTGCCAACAAGTGCATCTGTTAAGACTTAATTACAAAAAATTAACACAAAGAAATACCCGTACCGCCTTACAATTACTGTGTAAGCAACGCTGATTAAAAGTAATCCCTGTCGCTGCTTCCTAACACAGTAATGTGTGGAGAGGAAAGGCTTGGTTTAGAAAGTAGGCAATTAACCAAACCCCAGTTGAAATCCTTGCTAATCAAGACGAGATCCTTCCACTGCAAAGACTGGGAGATGAAATATTCTGTTGGGGAAGAAAAAGAGTCGGCTGAAGTTGGAACAAAAAGATGCTTTTTTTTTTTCTTTCTGGTAGATTCTCTCTTTTATAAGTTTTCTGTTCACTCACTCACTTTTGCTTCCACTGTCTCCCTACAACAATGTTTTTTCATCATGCCACATGTACAGTATATTGTACCATAACTGAATTGATTTCAGCAAATTTTTCTACTTTACCTGTAAAAATGCAACAAATGAAAATGATAACGCAAAAAGGAAAACGCAACTGAAAGATAGCAACATCATATCTGAATTTCTGGACTTGCTTACACAGGTGCATTTACTGAAATATCACTGTGCAAATAAAATGCAATGGCTGTGACTCACGGGCTGAATAAAACAGGACTATTCCACCATATTTGGTCCTGAAGCATCAGGTGTTATTAGACTAAAATAATCAGTCCATCCAGACAAAAAGTCACAAGTTACTGGAATTACTTTAGTGATGGCACGGCAGCCAGCAACGCATAAAAATAATGCAAGTTAAAAGCCAGGGGTGCTGTTATAGCCGTGTGTGGCATTTGAGATTAATCGTGCATCTATTAAACAGCTGGCATTCTCTTGCACTGGCACTGCGCTAACATGAAGGTTTTCTAATCCAAGATTTAAATGATTAGAATAACACTCTAAATGCAAAAAAGAGACTAATTTCATAAAAACATTTTGCTTTAATTTTCACAGGGCACAGTAGGCGCTGCTGACCTAGTCTGATTGTATACACACCATTTAGCATTTGTTTCCCAGTAAATGTGTTGCCACTGTTTTCCCCAATAACAGCTTTGTTGACTTGGTAAAATACAAATTGGGCTCAGCTTAAAAAATATAAATTGACAAACATGAACTTACTTTATTGATCCTGGAATATTGGCATTACAATCAGCTAGAAAGAGCCCAGTAATGACATTATTCAGCTTAATTTCAACTGCTAAGCTTTCTTTCTCTCTTGTTGTACATCTTATGGGGATGTAGTGTCCTGGCATGAATACGTTTTTTGTGTTACTGGACTAATGGATTTTGTGGTGTCTGAACTTTCTTTGTTGTTTGTAATCACTACCATTGACATTGTTGTCTAATATTGTTTTTATATTTCACAACCGCATCCAAAAAGCAAAGTCTTACCTGGAAGTGTGTTTAGGCTGTGCACATGCACGTACAGTAGTGAAGACAGAGAGATTGACAAGGAGGCAGTCTATAAATGTTAAAAAAAACAATTACATCTCATTTCAAGAACTGTGAAATTACCTTTTAAAAAATGGACAAAATGCCCTGAGAGATGTTATCATAAGACGGTATGATTAGTGAATATCCACAGCAACTGCGCATCGGATGCTGGTGTGTGCTAATGATAAATATGAGCTGAAATAAAAAGCAGCAGAAAACAACAGGGAAAAGCACCTTAATGGATTCAACACTCCACTGAGGCTCATTTAAAAGCCCAAATCTCATTAAAACAGCAAGAAAAGGGCTTTTGACAGGGGACGGTGTGACATCTGGCTCTCTGCTCGACTGTCCACATTCACTGGTCTGTCAACCTTGTCACTTCCTATTTGCTGAGGGAGCCATAGAGATTCCAGGAGATGGGAATCTGGTTGACAGCTTGGTGTCCATTAAAAAGGTGACACTGAATTCCACAGAATATCTGCAGCCGACAGTGTGAGCTGCAGCTACAGCATCAATCAGAGTTTGACTGAGAAAGAGTAGCACTGAGGAGCAGTGCCAAACAGAGGAGGAGATGCGGAACACACAGGAGACATACAGAGCAAACAAACATTACAAACAGAAATAGGAAATGCAACATTAATGCTTTGCCTGTGTCACAAAACACTGGGACATTAACTCCATGGCTGACTAACTATGTAATTGGAACAGGCACAAATCCAGCGTGAAAGCAGCTGTTTTTGTAAACAGGGTCATGTCTGTTTTTGTCTCAGTGAACACAAATACATTTATTTTAAAAAATGTTTCAAAAATAATTAGCATCCACCAAAACCGCATGGACTAAAAGGAAATCACTGGGATGATATTAGGACAATTAATTCGCACCAGTGTAAGTGCAAAGAGCTTAAATTTTAATTTCCATTCCTCAAAACCTAACAAAAATAGCAAGTCAGATGTGAATAAAATCAATGCCCGGGCACTGAAGAGTATGTTGTCGAGTAGTAATAAGTGGATCACAGGTGTGGAAAAAGAAAAGGAGAGATTAATTTGTTTCCATTAGAGTAAGCTAATGAAGAGCTAATGAGGGTGGAGAGATTTTTTGCATTAACATACCCTCGCTTTATTCAAGGACTACTCAAACGAACTCCTGAGAGTCTACTCGGAGGAGAGTAAATCCTGTTTTAGACCCACACAACATTTGCTGTTCATCATTACACACAGGACAGGGTTGCAAATCTGGTTGGGAAAGAAAACGCTGAGTTGGCCTTGCAAACACATTGCCAAACAAAATGCCCTCTCAGTGAAGGACAGTGGGCAGAGAGCTGCACTGGAAAGAACCGACCTGACATTTGAGCAATATACTGTTGCATGAAGAGTAAACTATGAATAAATAATTTCAACTTACTTTGGTAAGTTTGGCACTTAAAGACAGTCTAGTCCTGTCACAAAGAAGCCCACAGGTCGTCTGTGCAAGATGCTTATTACAACCCACAGTTATGTTTTATTGTTCGGTGACCTCCAGCAGCCGCGTATGACAGGAGACAAAGGACGAAGTTAGTTGACGCAGTATAAAGAGCAATAAAGTGGTCAACACAACACAGGACCTTTTCAGAGGAGACTGCTGTCTGAAATTTGAAATCAATAGTCTGCTTTGTCCATGACAGTTCCACAACCTTAACTGCGGGGAAGCTGTAAGGCTGGTGTGTGTGTGTGTGTGTGTGTGTGTGTGTGCGTGTGTACAATGTGTACAATGACAGTGCAGGACTACTTCGATGACACAGACCGTACATTCGTTTGGAGTCCTGCACGTGAAACGTAATAAGGATGACATACACAAGAAATATCGCACATAAGTATGGTTTCCCATTATAGAAGAGCACATTCATTCAAAATATAACTATAGAAGTCGTAAACCCCTGGGAAGACATAAAACCATGAGATGTCATAAAACCATAACACAATAAATCATAAAACCCAAGTCATCGAATGAACATTGCTGTTTAAGATACTGACTCTGTGATCTTTTTCATTCTGTCTCTGTCTCACCCCTTTTACAAATAACTCACCAATACACGTTGTGGTTCTGAACTATAAAGATATAAAATTGCAGGAACAAATTGACTATCAGACAGGTTGTAAACAAACTAATTGTACAAATTCTTTCTACAGAAATGCCAACTTTGAAGGTATGTGATCATAATCCAAAGCAGTGGACAAATCAAATTTTGGACTTACTGTATTATTATGGCACTAGAAAAAAAATCAGGCAATAATGTTCTGACAATGAATGTGCTACTCATTAATCCAGAAATCTCGATTTTCCAAACAAACACTAATCCAATAGACTTCAGACTTGGCGGGTTGACAATGGGGCAATTTCGCAGTGAAAAAACAGATCGTTGTTTTCGGAATTTATATTAAAAAATGTAATTTAAAAAAGACCAGGCATGAAACAAAGTTATTAATACTGTAAGTGCCACAGCAAGCCAGCCAATAGCTGTTAACGAATTTCACTGAAAACGATAAAATGTCAACCTCAGTGTGGCCCTCGAAGAAGAGTCAGATGATCACAAAAGTCCGTGTGACTCATCCTCTGGGAACCATGAATGTCTGTACAAAATGTCTAGTTCATCCATCCAGTAGTTGTTGAGATATTTCCGTCTGGACCAAAGCGGTGGACTGAGCAACATTACCAACAGGTACATTTAGCTCACTGTATCCCGTGACAGCAGGATGGCCTGAGCCACACTAAGGTGCCAGATTTAATCTTTACCTCCCACCGCTAGTTAATACCACACTGGTGACAGGGACACATTCAAATGCAACCTGACAGTGAGGAGCCAATCACTGTTCAAATATGTACATTTACTGCTCTTTTTCCGAGTAGCACACTTTGCCCTCTTAGTGCCAACTCATTGTGAAGTCAGAACACACACAGAGCACATTAGGCTCGACACTGACACGATCACATGAAATAATAATGGTCCAATTTCCAGCCAAACCTAGACAGAGAACTCTGACAACAAGACAAGGGAATCCACCCAGGTAGTTTCTTATTTATCCCCTCAGGCATCTTATGTAATATACAACCCTGCAAACAGATTCTGTTTGGGGCACTTTTCTGGAGTTTGATCAAGGTTTTCAATGCTGAGGGAGGAGGAACGGAAGGTTAATGACTTAGACTACTGGCTCGGAGTGAAAACACGACAGACTGAAAAGAGCGTTTGGACACTCAGCTGAAGCCGACTACATCGCCGTGTTTCTTCTCTAACACCCGAAGGAAACAAAATGAAATCAATGGACAAGTAGGCCTTTTTCACTTCTCAGATTACGACAGTAAGTCCTGTTTCCCCGAACTCTTCGTGCTAGTTTAAGTCTTACAAATATTGCAGCCTCAAATGATGGATGAAAGGCTTTAATCTCACTGTGGCTGTTCTGCGTTTCATTGCGGATGGAGCCCCAGTGGAAAGCAGGTCCTTAATCAAGAGTCTAAGCAGACTCATAAAACATCCTGAAAGGCCTCCCCGAGGCACCTTGCTGGGTAAACAATGCCATCACTCTGTCAAGATCCAGAATTAAGATATTACCACATGCATGCAATTATAATTTGTAAACAGGCCCAGAACAATATTTCATCTTGACTAAATAAATATTGAGTGACACCTTCATGCGAAATGCAGTGTATCTTTTTTCTGCAGTGAGCAGTAACTGGATTAAATGGAGGGGATTTTCAAAAGCTGAAAACAGAACATGGAAGGTATTTCTGGAGCACAAAAATAGCAAACCCCCTCCATCAAAGCAAGTCCTCTCTCCTCTCTGAAAAATTCGAGGCAGTGGCCCTGCTTCAGATGTGAGCATTGGCCACAGCACATCTAGCTTTCGCGGGCCGGCCGTCAGTGAGGAGGAATGGAGGAGTGAGCTGGTACATGGAGACGCGTCTCGTTTTTTTTTTTAAAAATTGGCCCGTGGGAGACAGGTGTGAGCCATGAAGAAGTGAGGGAGCAACGGACTGTGACTGTTGGCATGGAAACGTTAATGGATGAAACGTAATCCATAGCAGAAAAAGGCCTCACCTCAATGTAATTTTTACTGGATTAATCACAATAGAAAAAAGGACACCGTTCGCACTCGATTTACGGCACAAAGGAACTGCGTCAACCATTGCGTAACCAAACAAAGAAGGGAATAGCGTTCTGCCGGTATGGTGATGGAAATGGCAGATGATGGAACAACCAAATTGACAAAAACAACTCAACCTCAAGAGAAGTTGACAGAGGAACAAAAGTAGGCAAAGAAGGAGTGATAGAAAAAGAGGTAAAACAACAGTTAACCTGGGACGGACATTCACTCCGCGAAGTGAGCTCCAGGACTTGAGAGTCTTCAAAAACCACATGCGGTTTGTTTTCCTTCTACTGGATCAGGAGGGGACGCAACCAGCCTACTTATTAATACCACTGGATGATTAACTCGAGGTAATTTGTTCAAATTGGGTTGTTTTTACGGTTGTTTTCTGCTTTGTACAGTACTAACGCTGCCACTAGTTAACGCTAGGAGCCTGAAAAGGAAGTAGAAGCTTCGGTGTACAAACTTCTTCCTTCTGCTCCGTTATCTCCAAAGTGCTGTGGACAACCTCCTCAGCAGCTCTTGAGGAAAAGTACCCGCGTCCTTACCAGCGTCTCGCTACTGCAGCGTCTTCACGGCAGCGATCGGACAACGATGCCGCCCGGAACCACCAGGGGCACGGAAGTTCACCGTCGCCCCTTTAAACACAAGGAAACGGGGCCTTGTTTAGAGAAGAACACAGCGATGGTTGTGGTGAGCTTTGTTGGCCTGTATTGAAAGGATCACAAGTGTGAAGCTACAACAGCCCCATGCCTGCAGCCAGCTGATATAGACGCTCTCCCAAGAGACAAAACATGCGAGCAAGCGAGTGAGAAGGCACTGAGGGAGAAGAGGCTTTGAAGAGCACACTGCTGCCATGCAGTTCCCCATCAGCGGCCCAGAAAAAAGACACCTCTTTTTCCAGCTATCTGCACCGCTTCCTTTTTTCTTCTCCCCAGTTACCGACTGATCTTTTACCCGGTTCCAGAGAAGACGGAAGACGCGAAGGGGGACGGTGGTGTTTTCATACGTCTCTCATGTCTCTCGTATCCTTTTCATTCCCATTAGCCTCCGGTTGTCGCAAACGACCTGACTCCAGCGTAACTTGTTTGCTACACAGAGGGGGGGGGGGGGGGGGGGGGGGGGGGACACAATTGCACAGAGACAATGAGTGACAGGGAAAAGTGTGGCGAAGAGGGACACGGGGAAAATCAATGAGAAAGGGGAGAGGGAAAACAACAGCAAAATAGTCAATGAGAGACGAGGAACCGAGCGGGAAAGAGCTTAGCAGTATTCGGCGAGGGCAAGCCCCGCTGGAACGCACATTCTGTGAAGAAAAAAATCAACATTTCCAGGAAAACGACTCACTTAGACGAAGTCTTTTAAAGATGACGAATGAAGGAGGAGGAGGAGGAGGAGAGTGACAGAGATAACAAGGGGATAGAGGAAAAAGAGAAAGAAAAAATTAAGCAAAGAAGGACACATAACAGAGTTTCATCGGCAAAATGTGGCAACCTCATTGCGCTGAGAGAGACAGGAACTATTTCTGAAGTCGCCCAAACCTTGCACTGTTCACAGGAAGATTGCCAGCATGTCTCGAGCTGCAGGTCACTGCCACCAGTGCTCCACGCATCCCGTCTCCGACACCACAGCAGGTTTCAAACTTAACCGACTGTGTTCAACCTCACACCATTGTTCTGAGAGCTATGAGGCTCAGCATGAAACAAACCGGCGTCCCATCACCCCTCTGCCACCTCTCTCCTCGCGGCCTCTGTGGTTTTGTCCCTTTTTTTTTTTTGCATGGCTGCTTTCAGACAACCAATGAAGTCCGGAAACTTTCCCGGAGGTGCTGTATGTGAGAGCACAAATCTGCGCAAAAGTGCAAATGTTGCACCAGAGATTTTCCGGAACCTTTCCTCTCAACCCCCTGGTAAAACGTTGTCTGAGGTAGTGAGCCCATGTGAGAATAGAGCAGATCTCTGGAAGATTTGACTGAAAGCTTTTCATCCCGCCTCCAGTGTGGCCATAAACGCACCTTTGCCTTTAGATGTGGTGTAGACTACATTTGGTACAATACGGTTTTGTTTCGAGTTTCCTGTATCACGGCCTTCGGTCTCCCAGTTGACAGTTTTTCTTTTGTCTGTTAATTACCACAGTGATATATCCTGAATGCTTGTAGCTGCTCGTCTCACTTTCATCCCCGATGTTGTGCTTATTCTGCCTTTATTCTCAAGCTTTGCTTACCTGCGCTGACCAACATTTTTTTCTTTCTTTTTTTTTTTTGCCATATCTGCCGTGACCCAGGCGTCTGCTTTTGGGTTCCACTTCATCAAATGTAACAACTGTACGATCCCATTCATCTGAGCAGCGTGGCTATGTTTCTAAACCATCATGAAAATTTCAGATGCTAAAGGAAAGCAAAACAGTTTCACTCTGAAAGCAGCACTCGAGAGACTATGCAGGAGCAGACTGCAAGCTAAATACATCTCTCTCCTGGTAAGTATGTGTCTGTGTTGGCTGGCAGGCTGGTTAAGATGTTGGCCGTCACTGGGGTCTCTGGTCACGCTATTCTGCCTGGCATTGTTACACCAGCCATCACTCAGGCCCACTGTGCACATTATTCATGCCCCCAGAGGAGTTTGTCAGAGGCTGTGACCGCAGGTGCTGTGACAGCGCTCTCAATCACCGACGCCCACGCCGTCTGCTCATCCGACCCCACCGTGACATGGCAACTCGTTGTCCAACTCTGTTCAGGGGCGCAATCAGACCCAGATCAGAAATCCATTCGCCAGTTAATCCAAACATAAAGTAATGAACCTGGGGACTTGCCTCATTGGTGGCTCTGTGTTCTTGAGGGTCTAAGACGTCGGCCACACAAATAACCCCCCAGGCCACACGTATCAGCTCACGCCTGTCAGCCTGAGCACACTCCTGGGTAACAGATAGCCAGGGGATTGTATTAACTTGTTTGTTCAATTTCACTGAGCCACATAACTCCTGCTGCCGTCACACATGCGACCACAGAACTTCTCCAAGCAGCAGAGCCCGTGAGCCGGGCCTGCACACTTCCACTCTGCCGCTCGGATGTGTCCTGTCATCCTTCATGTCGACGAGTAAATTCTAGCGGTACATCTTTCTGCTGACAAAGAGAAGAGACATCTGCAAGGCTATTTACCTGATATTGCCGCAACTGACATTTACATGTGACCCTTCACAGCCGTTCTGCTGCCTGCATTCTCCGTTTAATCAGACATTAGAGGGAGTCAAGGTGAGCTGTCTCTCACCAAATGTGGTGTTATTTATTGCTCTGTCTCCCTCACTGACGATGCAGGTAGCGTCTGCCACATCACAGGCATTTCTCCGCAGCAGGATACCACTCAAATCACCCACTCAATGCCTCACAGAGTGTTGGACCGAGAGCTGCCAACAGAACTTTGCAACTGAAATGATAAACTCAGCAGTGGACAATCTCTGTGGAAATCATGCCAGTAATGAATGGCTGAGGAGCTGGTGCTGACAGATATATATATATATATATATATATATATATATATATATATATATATATATACACACATATATATAAATACTGTATTCTGTCTGTTTGAGGAGAAAATCTGAAATAAATTAATTAGTGATGAGGAAATGCGTGTATTTCTTCAGAGTTCAGTTGTTTTGCTTCCTGGACATCTCATTTGTGCATTCAGATATTGTTTATTATCTTTTCCCCCCCTGCCAAGCCCTGTGACTCAGACAACACTAAAAAAAATCATATTCTCCGTTACATAAGACAACAAATCCTCTGACTAATTGTGGGAATAGTAAAAGGCATTTATCCATGTTATTACACCTTAGAGTTTTACAAGGTTACACAGAGATAAACATCACATGTACTGCTTAAAGTGCTGAAACTAATAGAATTAGATTTTATTTTAGTTTTTATATTGGCATATTGGCTGAATTCCATTAGTTCCTGTTTGTTAATGTGCTGAAAGAGAGATTGTGTGACCTGCTTCACCATGTAAACAGATAAAGTAAACCGATAGAGAACAAACCCAATTCCCATTCCCCACTCATGTAGCTGATCAAAATGATTGAGAGTTTTGAGTTGCCACATGAAGACCAGGAAACGTAAAACTAAAAGTTCTGTCAAAGTTAGTCATCCTTTTAAACCTCTGAGTTTATGGAGAATCACTCAATGTTCAAATTGTTCATGATATTTGTTTTAACCTAAATATAAGCTTTCTCTGGTTTATGGGTTCAGTGTAGAGGCTCTGTTAACCCACAGGAACCATATGAATGTGAGCATGGTGTGTGGTTATCTGTCTGTCTGGCCTCATGGAAATGAATAAATGAACAAAGAATGAAGTTAAACAAATACTCTAGCAGTAAAAAGATTTTGAACACCCAAATTTTTCCAGTTGTAACTGTATATAAAAATGAACGTTGCCACCGGGACCAAAAAGTACAGCCAAAGCGGAAGTGGCTGAAGCCTGTATTCTCTGGAATGACCAGCGGAGGGCAACTGCAAGAGGTCAGTTTTCTATTGAATTCTATGAGAAAATGACTGATTTATAACGTCAGTGAACATTTATGTCTCAATCTCTACTTTCCAGTCTTCTTCTTTTGCTTATAAAAGTGTTATTGGAGAACATTATGTTAACCTTTGACTCTTTGGATATAAAATGTCACCACATGATCGTTTGATAGTATTTGACATTTGTGTGAAATATTGTCATGATAAGTGTATAAATTCTTGATTCATGGCCACAAACGTATTATGTGAGGCTACAGTGACGTGCAACATTTTTGGCCAGATGAAATTCAGTTCCCTGCAGGCATTCCTGGGATATTCCATCTAATGTTTTTGGGGTCATGATGTTGCTGTAGGATGAAACTGTGACCAACCAGTTCATCTTCCCTTGTTTCTTTTCTGCTGTTTCCTGTGGTCCACCATTGTCACAATAATGCATCAGGGGGTGTGGCAACACATTTTGTTGCAAGTGTAAGTCATTAAAAAACAAAGTTAGGGTTCCTGTAGGAATTGTTTGTGTCAACTTTCAAGGCTTCAGTTATTTCCATCGTTGTTGTTTTTCTTCTTTTACCTTGGGCAGTTTATCACTTACCCATTCACTACTTGCATTTCAATAAAAGCTGGAAAAATGAGGGGGGGTTTTAAACTTTTGACCGGTGGTGTGTATAAGAGCTACACCTCTGAAATGCAAAAACATCTCCCTCATTGTTAAACTGCAGCGTAAAACAGCAGACTTGTCCGCATCACCTCATACAAATGCCCTTCTCCAACAGAGGTTACGGAGTAATCAATGTGTTGACTTCTGCAGGGCGCTCTTAGTGTCTACCTCCGCCACTATAAGCAGGGATTAACTTCTTTCTAATGAAGGGAAAGTCAGCGCTGGTATTAGGACCAAAGGATCCCAATGAAAAGACCCTATGCCCCTCACCCTCACAATTAATGTGCTCCAGGATTAGTGTGAAAGTGAATACGCACATGTGCAACCTTGCACACCAACACCCACAATATAACCTGAGAGGTTTGAACAAAAACATTTGTCTTTTATAGGTGCACATATAAAGGCATAAACACCGACATAAACAACAGATCAATGACTGCTCCGCCTGAGCCCCAGTTTCATAGCCCCACTAATGGTTCATGAGAGTGGCATTAAAGTGACAAAACAGTGCTGACAACCTGTATTTGTCTTTTTCCTCTAATTTTTTCAGTCAACAAGTCAAGTAAAAGACAAAATTCACAGCTTGTAGCTGCACGTTCACAGGCAACGAACATTCAGGCAGGCAACGAAGTCGAGCGATCGAGTAAATCAGTTGACACCAGAGATTTCTAGGCCAGCCCACATCAGATGGCTCAACCGATCCTCTTCTATGCATTCAATTGGCAAAGCTCATATCGCACGCTCTATTTAAGACGCTTTTAGCCGGCCTACACTTCCTGCTGTTGCTGCAAGCCACTTCGCAACCCGCCTCCACCCCGCACCTCCTTTTCATGCTGAATCTGACCTAATCCGTGTCATTTGTCGTCATTGATGATGCTCTGTTCTAAGCTGGGGGTCTTTAGCCACTGCCCACCCTGCCTCACATTCCAGGAGACCTCATGGAAGGGGTAGGGAGGTGTGTTCTCCCTACCTCAGGCTTTCCACGTGTGCACATGGAACGGTAGGGAGGTCACAGAACAGAGCCATAACGCCAAATGTAAGTTATCGCAAATGTTGAAATTAATTCAAATTAACTATAGTGGTCCTGACTGAAATATATTATTTTCATGGCGTGACCATGTTATTTCTCAAGGTTTGCTCAGGTTTAGGCATGAACACGACTTTAAAAAAGGAAAAGACAAAACTTTTGTTATCAAATATACATTATTATTATTATTATTATTATTATTATTATTATTATTATTATTATTATATCTGGTTTAGGATTGTGGTCAATTGTGGTCATGGTAAAAATAAACCAAAGTTGACAGTAGGTTGGAAACATTTTTCCTGTTCCTCTTTTTTCACATCAGAATTACTAAGACTGCTGAACAGTTTTCTCACTTGAACATCACCACATGGCACAAGAACAGTAATTGACTACATTTACTCAGTTACTTTTCATCATCAACCTAAGATTTGAACCCTCGCAGTTGCCCTTGCAAGCCAATTGTTCCTTCTCCAGCTGCTTTAAAACACTGATGTTAGTCCTTTTTTTCAATATGCTTCCCTCACACAATAAGAGTTCTTATGCAAAAATGATAATTACATTTCCTCACTGTGGCCCCTTGGTGACATCCATGTGACATCTACCGTGCGCATGTATAAATTATGTCCACATCTATTTAAGTGTTACTCATCAACCCACATTATGGCTCCATGTTCTGCATTTTTGCATTAATCTCTTTTCTTTCACTTTCACAGAACATTAAGCATTTTTTTGTAAACTGCCAATGCAAATAGACATTGATTTACTATTTGTGTAATTATCTTCACTCAATCATGTATATGCTGTGGGTCTCGTGTGAAGTAATAGAATCCATTTTTCAAATCAAATCATAGGCGTTACTTCAAGCAAGGCTGAAGTCATAATATTGTTATTTAGGAGTAAACTGACAAAGCAGCTTGTGATTGTCAGGGACATTCATTACAGACTTTTGTTAACATTGTGCTCACAGAATGCCAAAAACAGCTGTCTTTCCCTAAGGCTTTAACTGAAACTAAATCTGCTGTACCAGCGAGATGGCCTGCATACATAATATCAGCGTTTATGGTCATCTGTCTACTGAGGTGAAAGTGTGTACTCGGAGCTAATTGGCTTCAATATGGCATAAAACAAGCCTTTAATCTGACCCATGTTCTCCTAATCACACAGCCTGTTATAACAGTATCAGAAATCAAATTAATGTTGAGAACAGGTCTTGCTTTGGGCGGGCAGGGTAAGGTGTGTGTGTGGGGGGGGGGCATCGTCAGACTGAAATGAAATGTAATTTGGATGGGGGAATGTTCGGAGGGAACTGGAGCAAGCATCTGTCTCCGACGAAGGAGACGTCAGGTCCTGTTAATCTTATCTGAATGGCTGCCTGCCGACGTGGACTTAATTTTCACGCAAGTGCAAGCGGGTTAACTTGTGTGAGTGTGCACCAAACAGAGATACATATACGTATATTAATAGCACACCATGTAGTCACTGTGTTAAACACAACAACATTTTACAACACAACCGGAAAATAACAACAACGAAATATTTAAAAAAATACACTCAAAAAAATGAAAGACAAAACATTTAAAAAAAACAATTGAGACAATATAATCACAAAAGAAAAGCATTTCTTCCAGAGGTTATTCATTTTTCCGTTTTCCAAAGTGTCGTGATATCTGAAGCGTTGTGTTTCCTGCAGTGTTGTTGCCTTTTTTCACCTCAGGGTTTCATCACATATTCAGGATAACATATGCAAAACACGATCCCCCCCACACCACTGACCCACACCTCATCACTCAAACCATGAGAACACATAAATTCTTGTTTCCTCATATGGGAACATTGAGATGCAGCAAACATAAACAACACATCCTTTTACCTCCCACATATTCCCACACCGGCGTAAATACAAACCACCACCCATTTACCCATTTACACACAGGCACATTCACACACATCAGAAGAACAAATGGAGAAAAAAAGCTGGCTCTGTCAAAAAGCTGTATCTCTGTATCTCTTCCTGCACCACCCCCATTCCCTGAGCATCGCCCATCATTCTCGGAGGTGACAGGCAAAGAGAGTGAGGGAGAGATACATGCTAAGTGAAATGGGAAAAAAAGGAGTGAAGAGGAGGAGAGGGAGATGTGACAGCGAAAAGGGAGACAAGTGAGAAGAGGGAGAGGATGATAGGGGAGTGCCACATTTGCTCATCCTCAGGCCCCGCTGCACCACGCCAAGAGTCGGTCCTCTGGAGGACAACACACATGCATGGCAGCGTCGTTGCAGCACACAATGCACAGCACAACAAGGCAGGAGTTAGGCAGAGGATAGAAACGTAAGAAGAGATGAGAAGATGAAACTGGAGTAGATGAGTAGATGGAGACGGGTTAGAGAATCAATGACGGAAGGAGAGAGGAGGAAGAACATGGGATGTGGAACACGATGCTCCCAGAAGCGATGAAACGGTGTAAACACTTAACCCTAAGTATTAGTTCCACCACGAAAAAAGAAATCTAGAAAGTATTTTCTACAACTATAGTCACGTGATTTACTTTATATTTTCTTTCCTTTTTTTAAGATGTGTTTAGTATGGATGGGGAGGAATACTGATTTGGAGCTAAAACGCCTGTGTGGACAGACCGATTTAGTCTTAAAACGGAAACGTAGTAGTGCGGATAAAGCCTTTGACACCGTGACACACTCCGGGACGTTCAGGGTGGGTGAGCAGGCTTAGCTGCCTTGAACGTAGATTAGGGGAGAGCCATCAGCCAGGATGGTGATGTTAACACTGAGCTCTGCAGAGGTCCCTATATGGTCACATGGGAGTTTTATAAACCTAAAGCACTTATGTGATGTTGATATATTTAGCCAGTTTCAGATGCACTAAGTAATGATCGGCTTTATACTTTATTAACACACGGATTATGATATAAAGAGGACAAAATACGTTAAGGTTATATGGTAATACGTGGGAATGAGCACAGACAGAGGAATTAAAGGCTGGGAGCTTTGGAAGGGATAAACCACTGGGAAGCATGTTGATGTTTGCTGGTCATGCTACTTTGCTGTTGATTAGCATAGGAATACAGTGGTGTGGGTGCTGCCACATCGGCTCATTGTCGTACACACTTGGCTGGGGATGTTCTGTGACACGGGACTGCAGCGGCATGAGGAGAGTTCTAATTTCAGCAGTTGAACAGATAAACCCATAGTGCAGTCGCTGCAATGGTTTGTTTCAAAAATAACAAGGGGCACGAATTACATTTATAGACTGTCAATCATCGGCCCTGGCTACAATGCAGCGGCCCACTGATAAGAGAAGAGAAAAAAAGGAGAAACGGAAACTCTCCCTTGCTGAGAAGGTATCGTGAACCTTACTCGAATGACTGAGACCAGCAACATTTTAACAGGCCGAAAAACTCAGGAACCAGATCGTGCGCAGCAGTTGAAGCGAGGTCACGTTCCCTCGTGCCCCAACAGTTGGATGACTGAGTGAGCACTGCACAGCACTAATCTCCAACGGCAAACCAAAGGCATTGGGCTGGACTCACATCCTCACAAGCACAGTAACCTCATTGTATATGTACACACAAGCGCCTGACTTTTTCTTTTACCTTTCATGACCTTCTCTGAGCTCCCTCCTTTTTCCCTCGCTTCCTTCTGTGGCACTCCGATGTGCAGACCGGGGCTGAAGCTCAGTAATTTGGAGTCAGAGATAAGGGCAGGCGGAGGATATTACTTGTGGGTAGACAGTGATTGAATTTGCTCCAGATGGTCAAACACACCTAAATGACAACTCGGCGGAAACCCAAGACGCATTCATTTAACTCGGAGGAGCCTCGAACGATGGGGCCAGCGGCAAAAGCTAAGTGTAGGCGGACCTGATGATGAAATGCACCGCAGCAGAAGCTGGAGGCGAGAGCAGGGGAGGAAAACAAAAGGATGTCATGCTTTGCGTTTTCGTCGCAATCATTAGAGCCTAAACAGACTAAATGAACCCCACAGGGACATCATTTCAGTCAGGTCATTTAAGGGCTTTCTGGAAATGGGAAGCCGGCAGAGACAAATGGACAATGGAATGTGGCATGGAGAAGGAGAAAGAACGCTAGAAAAAAAGAGAGGAAGAAATTACATTGAGACACTACATGGAAATTGAAGTCTAGTTTCTTGACATCCACTGAAATGAGCTAAGGAATAAGGATATTGGGGTCAGTGGGACATTTCAGTGTCCATTGGACCGTGCTCTAAAATTGTCTAGGATGCACAAGCATAGGTTTGACACTAATTTCATCCAAACATACAGTACAGGGTCCCACATAACTGATGGCCTGATGGCTCGACGGCCTGGGGCCCGTAAAAATGTTTTGCAGGGTTAAATGCAAGCCGATTAAGAGGTCACTGGCTCTGCACGCGGAAAGATGGTCGCTTTTCTTCAAGAACGGTGTGTTTCTGCACGGCACAGAGTTTTGTTTCAGCTGCTCAATGCACAGTGACATTTCCACTTTTACTGTAGCTAGCTTTTTTTTTTTTAAACAGGCAGTTGTTTCTTGCACAATTCTGCAATGTAGAGACAAAATAAGTCATGATGTTTCATAATAATGATTCTTTTCTTTTCTTTTTTCAAACAACAGAGACAACGGTGTAAACGCGCACTCTGACGCCCATGAGCCGTGACATGGCATCTGATGACGGAGTTGTTAGCTACTTCCTAATCACACAAAGTTTGTGGAAGGGTGCATTTGATTTATTGTTCCCATCTTTGCCAAATTTGTGGATTGACTCACTATTAAAGCTGCTGTTTGCATCAGGCAAGGGCCGACAACAATAATACAAATAAACAATCATCATAGTAATAATGTCATCCCTACAATAAGGTACTGTTTAATTAAATGTGTGTTGATGACGGAAATATGTATCCAATGTCTTATAGTGTACTGTATCACTGCTATAATGATTAAATTGTTGAATTATGGACCAAAAAAAAGGTTAACCTATTTGTTGTTGGTGCTGCCAGGCCAGTATAAATATAAAGGGGTCATTAGGACTCTGATCTACTGACCTAGTGGTCCGACATACACAACACTGGACATTCATTTAAAGCAGCAGTAAGCTCCTTTTTGGTCCGGCTGAACAAGCAGTAAACACAACATTGGCGTTCATATAGCACTGTTCCACCACTCAAAGCGCTTTTACACATTTACTCATTCACACACATTCACACAGGGCTTTTTTTCACCGCGCTTTTTCTACCACACACTATTCACACACTGCAGTATCAGGAGAACCACGAGACCTTCTGGTAAGTGGACGAGCCACTCTACCTACCCGGGCCATAGTTGCCTATTGCAAATCGAGGAGACGTGGAGCAAAATGCTCACACGGGATAAACGAATGCTAATGAATTTCTGTTGTTCTTCTTCAACAGCTGCCTGTTAGTGGAAACGTAGCTGTGAGCGTGAACCAAGGGTCACATTCGAGGCTGTGAAACCAAAACAGAGGGCTGCACATAGTTGAACTGTAGAGCTGAGTGGTAATTATCTGTGGGTTACATACGGGCAACTCCTCTCACACTGCAGATTGATTCAGCTTTGGGAACATTAGTCCTGAGATACACAATGTCCATCGGGTCATCAGTAAGTGTAACGGGCTTGTTTGACTGCAGAGCTGCCTCTGAGAGATTTCACACACACTGCTGGTTCCTCTTCTCCCCTTCTCCACCTCAGTGAAACTGTAATTTGAAAAGCAGCTGCTGAGTTTGACATAGTCAGAGTATATGACACCTGGAGCCAGAGTCGAGCGAGGCAACCGGTTCATGAAAAGAAAAGGAAAAAGGACAAAGACACAGCAGCTCTGGATCAAACCCCTGGAGATTCCTCCTGAGCCCTCTGGTGCCTCTGTTTGTGTGTGTGTGTGTGTGTGTGTGTGTGAGTGTGTGTGTGTGTGTGTGTGTGTGTGAGAGAACTACTACATGCATGGCTGAAGAAAATGTTTCTTTTACTTGAAAATACAGTATGTACACATGAGTGACCCCAGAAGTCACCAACAAGCACAACAAACTCTTGCGAAAAACGAGATCGCCTCAAACGTCTGTGTGCCTCGTACCAAAAAGCATTCAAAGGCAGGAGTTGTCCGTGGAGGAGCTCGATAGTTACCCAGCGGTGAAGACGTGATTGACGTGGCTGCAGGATCAGCGCCCCCCTGGAATCGAGCCAACGCTTCTGTGGCTGCCGTGCGCTGGTGGAGGAGGGGTGGTGGGGGCAGGACGCGGAGTATTGGCAGCGGCAGCGGCAGCGTTGTCCTCAGACTGTGGGGGGACCTACAATAGAGGGAACAGGGTCAGTGAATCTTCCCTGGTGGACTGAAGGAGATTTGATAAGAGGCAGAAAAAGGCCCCGCCATTTAACAGCTGTCTTTAGGAGTTTAATCCTATATTGGCGCTGGGCTAAATGCCAAAAACCCAATCCCTCCTCGGCCCTCCCTTTCCGACAAGACCAATGACATTCAGACTTTTGGAGCAAAGCGTTAACAGCAGGGGATTTTTGGAACATGGTGACATTGAGCATAAAGTAAAAAGGTTTTTGCCCCACCTTTCAAATGGCCCGAGCAGGGTGGTCAGAATCTAACAGCAAACCTCTGTGACTCTGGCCCGATTGTTGGGCTGTTTATTATCAACAGACAGCACCCTCCTGGAATATAGGGCCGCTGGCCGCTGGGAAGAAACAGGGAGCGGGGCGATGCAGGAGGAATGCCAATGAGTGTCCCCTTTCCTCCCGGAGATTTCATTTGCCTCTCTGGTCACAATAGTGCCCCGCGAACCAACTCCATCCCGGATTGGGAGTGACAGCAATGTCGGCGCACTTTCTCTGATTCCAAGCATGTAATCCTGACCATTAACCAACAGCGATAGCCGCATTAATGCGCTTTTGATACGGCCCATCCGGGCGGTTTGCAGGAGAGATGGAGCACAGACAGGCTATAGCAAACAATGGCTTTTTAAAAAATAAGAAGATGGAAGATCACGAAACAGCTTGGCTTGGAGCTCTGTTACATTTCCAATAAATCTAGTGGGGGGTGCAGTGCAGAGGTTGGCGGGGGGGGGGGGGGGGACATTCCCTAACAGTTGAAAACTGATATAAAAGTTTAATGCCAAGCTGGCAGCAAGCAGCCCACAGACAGGGAATGAGCTGAACTATTTTCAGAGTAGCAAGTGCCATTCATAATTCACATTATAGTTTTATATGAGCAAATACAAGACTGCTTATTACTTATTGTATTCCTCCTCAGTGCCTGTAACAGTGTGCGGCTCTGATGGCTGAGCTGTAGACGCTGTGTTTGCACGTTTATTTACAGTTGCGTGAACAACAGAATATTTCATTTATTTAAATGGACTCAATATGCAAAATTTTCAAGCGACATCCTGCGCCGGTGTCAAAATGAAATCTAAATGAAACGTTACATCACCAATGACTGCAGCAGACAAAGTGAGAGACGGTTTTCATTTCCAAACCAGACAGCAAAAGCACAGCGCAACTGCTATTTCAGACTCCCAATCTCAACAAATTAAATCTTCTTGTTCACAGCGAATAAAGAGCTGTAATAATGTGCGGACATTAATATGATCAAAGGTTGCTATAGATATTCATTTAGTTAAAGCTGGACCACCCAGAGGGAGGAAACAGCGGGGGAGCAAAAGCGATGGATGGAGGGTGAGAAAAGACACGGAGTGGAACAAAAATGTTAAATGCAGATATTCCGCACGTGCCCGCGAATAAGGCCAGACAAGGTGAAAAACAGAAAAACACAGTGAGCTCTTTCATCAATGTTTGTCTCAAATGTGAGCCTGTTATGAACTACGAGGCTTCAGTAAATAGAAGCGGATCAAATGTGAAATGTCTCTGAAGAGCTAGACTTCACAGACAGCAGGTACACACAGATATCTAGGTATGATGCAGCGAGCATCTTCAAAGTCTGCCAACGCACTGAACAAAAGTGTGGATAACAAAAACCAATGTTAGTTAACACGAGCATGTGACTTGGATTGAAAGGCAAATGAGAACATAAGCCATAACGACAGTAAAGGCCATAACATACCCCCAAAGAACAAATGTCCACTTTACTGAATTAGACCATAAAACCACAAGCAATCACTGAGCTTTGTGCTGGTGACAGGAAACAGCCTGTGTTTTAATTCTGAAGCCTGTTTTTTTTTTGTATCTTCCATGATAAGATGATGGAAACGCATAGCAATAAAAAGCCCCCGAAGCAAGTCAGGTTTTCAAATGTCAAGGAGGGGGTTAATCCTGAGCATGATATTCAAGATAGGCGATTGAAAAATATATTTATCTTTATCCCCTTTTTGAACAAAGCAACGATTTGTATACTCTGCTGCTGAGAATGTAAACAAATTAAAGCATGATGTTACTGTGCTGTAAGTATGAAAACCCTAGATAGTGACATAAAACTAAAACAAACAAAGCAAAATACAAAATCTACTGATAAGACCCTCGTCCAGGGACTGTAAGGTTTTTAGTTTGTTTGTTTGCCTTTCTTATCCCCGCAGTACTCTACTATCAAGTGATCCTATAAGCAGCCATTTCTTCCAAAGTTGTGGCAAATAACCCATGAATATACAGAGAGACAATGGCATGTGTTCAGACCAACAGCGGCCCAGCATAAATAGAAAAACATGGAGCTAATCGCCATCGCATATTCCTGGTGCTTAACCTTGGACACGTATCTCTACTGTTAGTGGGGCAGATAACAGCAGTTTTGTCGAGGAATCGTTAAAAATGCGAAACAAGCACCACATCTGGCACGATGACTCTTGACAAATCCTCCAGACTGGCCATTTGAAATTCCAAGATGGAAGCCATGTTTTTCAAGATGACCCTACCACGTACTTTGCATGTATGCGGTCGATTTGAGTTGTCTCTTCATTGCTGAATGTGATTTCCATAGTTTCAACAGGCTAAAGTGAATATTATTCAATATTTGTGATGATATTCCTTTGGTCCTCGCTGCCTATACAATATTTATTTTACAGAGCGACACAGTCCTGTCAGGGACTGCAGACAAAAACTTGCCTGCATGTCTACATCTGGTACATTAACCAGCATGTTATTTTAATGTACATTGTCCCTTTTAAATAAATAAACATTAACCTGAAGAAAAGGTTATTGAAGGTTGAATAAATGAATCCAGCATTCCATAAAGCATAAATATAGACACCAAGATGACTCGTATCGACCAAGTACATGAATTCCATAAGAGAGAATAATTTGGATGGTCATTGTGGCGGTTTTTCAAATGGCCAGTCAATTTCATAATAATTATTCATCATCTGCTTCACTATATTTAGCTCGCCTAAGATAAAACATTTGCCAGCATCATAATTTTGTTTCAAACTCCTGTTTGTGGGTAAAACAAACTTCTTTGGTTTTGGTCTGAATCAGAAAGTCTCAGTGTCTTCAAGCTACAAGCCTTGTACGGTGCATTTTTCCCCAAAAAGCTTCTTAATTGACATTTTTTAAAACCTTAGACATGACAGTTCGGGTTATTTTTTTCCTGGATGGATGTCTACTTCTGTTCCAGACGAAATGTAAACACATTCATTAATTATGTAGGATTATTTTGTTCATTCAGCAACTGAAGCTCCAATTTGGTTTGGGTTTGCTTCCACTTGCTTTGCCTTTTCCAGTATTTATGTAGTTTAAAATAAAACTAAGTAGTGAAGTACTGAAATGGGACACGCAAAGTTGTACAGTGTAACAAAGGGCTTAAAAATCTGACATATTTGACATTTGACGATGATACTGGAGATCAACCTTGAGCAGAAAGTGGGAAGCACTGCCATTATTTTAGGCACGTTTCAAAAAGTTAATTGAGATTTTCTCTGGAGTCCACACAATCATTTGCGTCAGGAAGGCGTGTGAGTCACATATAATGTCCTTGGCCGATATTAATACGGACAGACAGCGAGACAGAGAGTCAGATAGGAGGACGGTAAGACCTTAAGTGCAGCTCTGTCACTCTTTCACAGATATACGGTACAGCACTGACACCAACGTGAAGTGTTACTGAATGCTAACTTTCTCTCGCTGTTTCCTCCTCACTTCCCCCGCGGCCACCCAGTGACCCCCGAGTGTTTAGCCGCCTCAAACAACAACATTTCAAAAGGGATCCAGTGTGTCCAGGCTTCCATGGAGTTGTCAAACCGCCTCTCTCTCCAGAGGGCCCTCGTCGCCCCGAGCAATTCTCACGTATCCCCCTGCCAGCTTCACCCTACCGGGATAGGGGTGCGAGAGTTTAGTCGTATAGCTGCATGCAGCAGCTTGTCAATTTAAATAGGACAGCACACTGGAGTTCACTTCAACCGCACAGCGCAATTCATCATCCACAGTGTTAACCCCCCTCCGTCACATGCATGCTGGCCAGATAATGAAGCATTCTGCCATTGGGAACGAGCGTGCACTCATACAGAAAAGTCTCCGTAATGTTTCAGAGGCATGAAATAGCTTTTGGGTTGGTTTGATTTAATTGAATTAAATTTAAAATCTGGTTGTCGGTCAGGGGGAGAAGTAATCAGAACGCGCAACCTACTCGCACCTACAGTCACACAGGCAATCCTGGACACACGCAGTTAATTCCCCGAGAATAGAACTAAATTAATAGAAATGCGATTATTCCAGTGGATAAAAAAGCAAAAAAGACGAGGCAGGAGAGAAAATTCAAAACATTCGAGGTAAATGAGGTGGTTGCATTAAGTGTTTGTACATTCAAACATAGCCCATAATGTAATTATTTTTTACAAAAACCACTAAACTAAAATAGACTGCCCCACACAAACATGGTCACGTATGTGAAAGCTCAGGGAATTTTTTCCAGCGTTTGGGACTGATGTTCAGACTAACAAACAAAAACATTAGGCACTAGATAGTTGAAATATAGTTAAAAATGTGACACTAATCGTCACATTAATTCATGATGAAAATAACTGTTGGCTGCAGCCGGTGGAACCCCGTGCAGAGGATGAAAAGAGGGATTGATCCAAGAGAGAATGAAAAGAAAAAAAGACAGGAAGAATTCATGATGAGGCAGGAGGGGAGAAATGGTCCACTATTTCTGGAAGTGGAAATGGGGGAATGAGGAATCAGTGATAAAGAGCATGACAGACGAAGAGGCTGGATGTCTTATATTCTGGGACAGAGAGTTAGAGACAGAGAGGTGCAGAGCACATCCAACAAGAGATCCTGGGAACATGGCAGCGGTCTCGGTCCAACACTTCCTATTAAGCAAAGGTGTGTGGAATGTGAAGTGAAATGCTGGGAGGACTCGCTGTCACTCTCGCTCATTTCAAAAGTACGTCAGCGATCCCAAAGCAGATCCCTGTTTGGAATAGGAAATATCGTTACCATTACGCAGCAGCTGGGCCCCAGAGCACAGTGAAACTCAATCTTCTCCACTTAATAAACGGAACATAGCTGTGGTGCTTGACAGGACCAGGACTGGAATAAATAATAACTTCAAATTGAATATCAGGTCTATTGTTTTGTTGTTGTTGTTTTTTTTTTCCCACTGTAACTTGGTTGTGGAGATAACACTGTTGTCACTTAGGGCTGTGGCTTTATGTGCTGCTAAGCAGACCTTAATAGAGCCAGCGGTGCGGGATCGTCTCTAAGCTGGTGGCTTGCAAATAATTGTTTTTCCGAAGCGAATGTTCAGCTCAATTCAATACAGTTCAATAACTATAGTGTATTACATATTTGCTGTATTACATATGTGCTGCAAAGACCCTGTTTCAACATGACAACACTCCCATACACAAAGCAAGGACCATGAAGAAATGTTTATCTGAGTTGGTGAAGGCCAGCGAAGTTCTTCCACAGCGGAGCGACGTCACCCACTGGTTTGTGCATTCCCGTTTATTGAAGCCTTGAGCTCCATCTTGCTTTTTCTTTTTTTTTTTGTAAACCAGAAGTAACACCACACCGGTCTAACAGCTCGGTGCCCGGCGGACGTGGCAGGAAACAGAGTGACCGTCTCTGAGCATGCCCCTTCTATTTTCCGTGTCCTTGCTTGCCCCATCGCTGACACTCTATTATTCATACTCGAGCATGGCGTAAAGTCAGCCAAAGGTAAAGTCAAGACAGTCTCAGAGTTTCTTGAAGCTGCTGAAGCCATATAAGCAGAGCGGCGGGGGGGGGGGCTCGCCCTCGGGGTACAGAGGCAGATGAATAATGGCAGCATGGTGCACACACTTCGGCATAAATAGCTGCAGTGTGAATCACAATCACGAGTGTCGGTGTTGTGACTTACACATAGAGCTGCAGGATCGCCAGCAGACGGCTGTGACGCAGTGACGGGAGCGTCGGGTAGCTCAGTGTCCTACAATGCAAAAACACGGTGTCAGAGAAAAAAGTATCGTCAGAATGAAAAGGATTATATGAGAAGACGTGCGTGGAAGCTGTTGGTAAGAGCGTTGAGGCAGCCCACCTCCTGCGAGTCGGTGATCCTCTTTTGCTTTAATGCCAGATTTTCTATGACAGAAGCTTTTCTTTTTGTCTTTTTCAGCTTAACTTGTAATTCAGCCACGACAAAAAACAATCTCACACGAACAGGTACATTTCCTTCTAATTAGAGCAATTGTTACATCTTCAATGGGCAGTGGTGCAACGCAATCATCACATTATTCATGTCTGAAACAAGTGATCTGTTTTCATGACTTGGAGCTAATTGCTCTTGATTTTAGGAGACAGTGTTATATTTCATAATTATACCTCAATCTCTGGGCAAAGATCCTCTGAGCAGGGGACTTAAACTGCCAATCGTGAACTCCGAAGGAACACGGCTTTGTTCTGGGTTTTGTGATTGTGAACATAGCAGCTATACAGCGAGAAACATTTAACGTGTGCAGTCGCACTGCTTCGGTTGGCGCCTCCATCCCACACGCCCCTGGGAATTTGGTGACCCGGGCCGCGGCTCTGCTGCGATACAGTGCCTGAACTTTGAACATTTTCAGTTTCCAAATGTGAGGACATCACACGCCGGCCACGAATTCAGTCAGACATGAAGTTTTTGCCCTTGAGTGTGTAGCGACTGGGGCTCTCCGGAGGGTTAAGTGTTGAGATTACTCTCAGGACATCTTCTCTGGTAATGAACCCTGTCTGGGTACCAAGTAGCTGAGGGGGCACAGTAGCCACAGGAAACTATAGATACATATTTTTTTCCACTTCTGAGACACAACCAAAAAAACCTTACAGCGCCTCATGAATAATTATAATGACACCATGTGTTATTGCAACCACCCGTCTCTAATACCTTGGCCAGTAAATATGACCGTTAAATCTGTTTCCAACCACAATAACAGCGCCCCTGATACACAGCAATTGAAAAACAATTTAACTGTGCGGCAGATGTTTATTAAAGTTGCCCGGCTTGCTGAATGTATCGAGTGAATCCCGTTTTGTCACCTCTTCTTTTAACTCTCATTTAATGAGTTTCACATAAACAATGTGTTCTCTTCTGCACAACGTGGTGAACGTCTCCCCCCCCCCTCGCCTTCTCAGCCTCTGGAAGATGTTGCCCTCAGGCACAGTTCCAGTATCAGCTCACGCCGCCTACATCTCTTCATTAACCATCACAAGGAACACTTTAAGTTCTCCTTTTCTTTGTCGTCCTTGACATGCACCTTTAAGGTGAGTTCTAACAGCGTGCAACACAAACCTTGACACAGATAAGCCCCTCGTGTCAGCAGTATTCATTCCTATACTGTAAGAGCCATTCGATTTAATTGGTTTTTTTATGAAGCTCCCATATAAGGGTGCAGTGTTTAAATCCGTGACAAGGATTTCATTTTTTAGGAAAGATCACGGGCCTTGTGTGAGGTCGTCCCACAATCATCCTTGAGAGGTCATCCAGGTCTATTACCCTGCAGGTCAGCGTCACACGGCAGCCTGATGATCGCACTCAGGAACAGGAGGAGAACTCCTGTCTTTAAGACCCCCTATCTGGTCTTATTATCACCGAGCAAGCTGCTGTAATGGGCTTTCTGTTGACTCTGGTAGACTGTTATCTGGCTCCGGCTGATGGGTTACAGCATGTGACACTATCTCAAGGCTGCATCGACCCGAGCGGTTGGGGTTAAAACTGAATGCATCTTATTTTCCTAAATCTGGAACAGATGGGGTAAGGAAAGAACAGAACATAAACCAGTGAAATGATGAGATAAATAATCAACCACGCTGAACTCACTATGTTCCTCTGGAGTAACAGGCCAAGGCGTTACAGTAAGAAGCATAGATTCACCATGGCTATTTACCAGGCATGTCCAAGGGCGTTGGCAGCAGGAAAAACACAGCTTCTGTCTTACGAGGATTAAGTTGTCGCCTGCAAAAAATCCAAAACAAAACAGGAAAGCACTTCATGAATCTACTTAGCTCCTGATTGTGAACAGAAATCAGTAAAGTAGAAACACAATTGTGCCTCCTGTGATGCTTTCAGCTAACAAGTGCAAATCAATATTACTCATATTTACAGTATTTACCTCTGCGGTTTCCATCAGCTCAACCCAGTTTCCTTAGGAATTATTTTAGTATCAGACAGATTCTGCACCTTATGAATTATGTCCATTGCCAAGGTTCAGTGCTCACGGGGAAGGATCTTTGACCTAAATCTGCAAGGTCAGAAGAAAGGTTGTCAAGGTCATGGTGCTGGTCGGATGTTCATACAGTCTGTTATTTCTTTGCCTTACCCTATTTTATTTTCCATAGGTACAATCTTTCCTTAACCGTAAACCAGGTTACTATGTGCAGAAATTGCAAAGAATTTTTAAAATGTCGTTATTAGAGATAAAAGCAGCTGGTTTTGAATAAAATTCAAGGTTTTGGTGATATCATCCGATGTTGTTTATTGGCTCTGAAGAGCATTTTAGCCCCTTTCGGCCTATTGATTTGGTTTTCCAGCCTGCAAATGCCACTATCATCGACCTACATTATTGAAGCAGACGAGGTGTTTTCAGCAAAAACTACTCTTTTAAAATGACTGAACATTACCCGCCCTGTACCAAACAGCAGGCAGACAAAAACAATTTGAAAATGTTCTCAGGACTTTGGTGGAGACCAAAAAAAAAGAGTGAATATTGTTGTTAAACAGGTGAAATGTGTGTTTGGCAACACATTGGCCATAATAGCTTTATAATAATGATAATATCACTATGATATTTAAAGCTTCCACACCTAATGAATTAGGTTCAATGTAGTCAGTGCCAATGCAGAAAGCATAGGATGCCCCCCAAAAATTGTTTGAATAGTTGCACCTACTGCAAACTATTAAAAAAAATATGACATGACACTTGACATTAACACCTGGGTCATTAGCTACAAACAGCAAATATTCACCACTTGTAGAGCAGGATTCAAGTGCCACGGTCGAACCATTTGTACTCCACTTGTTTTTTCACACTTGGATTTAGCACCAGTCCACGGTGGCTGATAGCCACATTTCCCACATATGCAGGAGAAACATGGCAGTTAATAACTTATTGCTGGTATTAGTTTTCGTTGGAAATGGTCAAGAGCTCCCTTGCATGTGACCGCTGTTTGTGTTTGCTATATACTAGCAGACCATCTTAATTTATTATCATGGTCACGGCATTAATAAGAACCAGGGCGTGATTTATGCAGGACACAGACAGTCTCCTCAGCCCCGGAGAGGGAAAACAAGCAAGTGTGAAGACGTTGTCCTGATTCCAGGAATTAGATGCTGAAAATCAGTCATCGTCCTCCTCCACAGAATGTAATAAAATGACAGAACAAGATGTAGGAAGTGTTGTTGCACTAGTGTTGGATTAATCCGGGCCAGAGACAGCCTCCTCCTCACCAGACAAGGGCAGAGAGAGGGATGTAAAATAATATGATCTAATTGCCAAGGAAGCTGTCGAACTAGAAGCAGAGAAGAGGAAAATGTCCGCACATCTTTCTCTTATGATTTGACCAAAAAAGGAAGACGCCTATTTTGGTTTGGATTTGATCAGATGTCAGTAAACATCTCCCACCACACACACACACACGCACACACACACACACACACATGCTGTAGATACCTTGTGATGAATTTGTTTGGAATATATTCATGTTAACAGCAATTATATCATCCAGGAGTAAAATCTAGGATTGTGTCCACAATCCCTCATTCACTGCTTCCGACTTAACTCACATTTCATTGTTAACTTCATAGGGAGCAGTAAATCGAGATATTCAACACTTGATGGTCAATGTCATTCTGTGTCACTGCTGACAGGTGTGTCGTCAAAGGGGTAATTTAAACTTTTCAAAATCCTGCTTTTGTCACCATAACAAAAAGGAGAAGGCTGTTGGTTTTTCAGCCACCATTTTTGTTTACAGTTAATATTCTCTTAAAAAGGTGCCAGAATTGGACATCAGTCAAAGACAAGACAGTGAAGAACAGTGCTCTGTAACAAAATGTAAAGGGTTAGTGCATTAAAACTCGAGGTTAAGGGGTTCACAAAGTTTTTCTATTTAGGTGTATATATATCGCCACTATTACAGAAAGCACAATTTCATTGCTATCACAGTTTGTTTTTACCGTATATACCTGTATTCTTTGCTAGAAAATAGGGAGTCATTTTGGTCACAGCCTTAGACTGTGTTCAAGAGAGAGAGAGAAAAAACTACAAACCAAAAGTAATTCTACATCTATCAACCTCAGCTGCTCTCTTTCAAAGGCAGGCGAAATGAAACAGGGGCAATCTTAGCACACAGTTCATTTTTTAAACACACATGTGCACACACACACTCAGAGAGAGAGAGAGAGAGAGAGAGAGAGAGAGAGAGAGAGAGAGATTTCTTGCAATGTGGGATTTACAGTCCTTCTCCTATATTTACTTTCTAACGTCTGAATCCAATCATGGCTGTCATGTTGAATCTGAAATGAGCCACTCCTTATCAGGGCACTGCACCTCCATCCACCACCTCCTGCCGGAACCTGTCAGGAGTCTGGCTTGAGACAAACCGATGTCTCCTAACCTTGTCCTTGTGCTAAATGTGCTCGCCATCGCCAAAGCACGGATGTTACAAGACTTCCTGGGGGCTGCTCCCCCTCCACAAATCACCAGGTTATCTTCCCCGTACACCCGTCATATGTTTTCCAATGCTTCCCCTCTCCGTTCGGGTCCTTGAAATGCCAGAGTTCAAAGAGAAACCAAGGCGGGGCTGGGCTAAATGTGGCTGAGTAATGTTGACAGACACGCGGCTCCCTCGGTTCCTCAGCTTACAGCAACGAGCAGTTATCAGCCTCCGCGCTCTACAACAATACAGCATTCCCTTCGGTCAAAGTCGCAGTAGACATTTTATTTTGCTAATCATTACAAAGCATATACTGTGTGTATATATAGTGAGTACATTGTCTGTCCATTTGGAGAACAATGACACCATTGTTGTTTAGATTGGTTCCCTATTAGCCTCGCTTTCACTATGCAATTCGGCCACATGGGACAAAATCCACCGGGAACATGAAGGCTGGATTTACAGCACAAAGGAAGTGGGTCTGCCACCGCACAACCAGCAAAGAGATGTAATGATACAGTATGGTGCTTTATTCTTGCCTTAACCAGAGGACTGACATTCTGGGTTTCTACTTCAAATTGGGATTCTTACGATGTTTCTTGCTTTGGACAGTAGCCATGCTGTTATCTGCACCATTAGCAGGCAGAAATAAACATATTGTACGCGATTCACTGTCCATTGGATAATTTTTTTTAAAAGAACACATTTTCTGGTAGCGGCCTTTCTAAATGAGCAGAGGATCCAGTCTTTGTGACTGGACAGCAGCAGTTTTACAAAAACAGATTTTATTTCTCTATGGCTTATTCAAACTCACACCTCTGGTGAGTCCGACGAGTTTCCACCTTAACGCTTAAGTCGTCCTCCTCTCTGCAGGGGAACTGATACCTGAACAAGCTCAGCCACCGGAAAATAACAACCTGTCCTTTTTATTATTCATGTCTTCATATTTCTGTATCCTGCTTTTACTCTAAGACGTAAAAAGAGAAATACAATTTGTATCAACCCCCAATGAACCAATAATACGTTTGTTTGCCAAGATGGCGAGCTCTTCCGCAGGCTTACCACACTGTATTTCAATGTAACATCTCAGCGGTACATCTGTAATTTGACTACCCTATTCACCATGAAAAAAAAAAACTATCTTCCTTATAAATAGGTCCTGGTTTGCAGATTTACATATTAATGTCACACTTCAAAGTCCTTTGGTATCAGTGAGCAGCGAGATTGACATCAAGCATGAAACAACCCTTCCGTGTCTGAAGGCCCAATGAGATCCACATCAATAGGCTTTTTTCATTTGAATAAGAAATACATAGCAAGCAAAGAACGAATGGTGGCAATTCCACACCCCTGAGCCAGACATCCTGAGAAGAATAGACTTTGTGGACGGCCTGTTTAGTAAAGCCTGCACAGCAAATTTCACACAACCGTTTTGCGCTCTGCTGATAAAACACTATGAAAGCCCAATGACACAGACAATGCCTTCAGATAGGAAAGACATTTTGTCCCCATCCCTTTTCATCAATGTGCCAAATACAGCCAAGCCTAACTAGCGGTTGGAAAAGAAATACCCAACGCGAGCCGCAGCGTCAAAACGCCGCGCACACACTTCAAACAAATCGCCCGGCGTGCACGGCTGAAGGATCCTGATTGCCTGATTTTATTGTGCTTAAAAAAAGGTCTATTACGCTTGTGAAGACGAACAGGCGCAATGGCACTAGAACCCCTGCACCTGTCGCCCCCGTCATCCACACCCCGCTCATTTTCTGTCAATGAGTGCGGCTCACTTCTTTTCCACATCTCACTCTTCCTCGATGAACAAAAGCTTGATTTTATCGCCTCGCGCGAGAGGCAAATGAGATGGATTACTGAGGGAGAATCCCGTATATCACGCCGGGCCTCCACCTCATTGTGCTTTACTGATCCTGTGAGGAACTCCCTTCCTTTTGATTAAGATTTCACATGTGGAAACCTCGTAAAGTACCCAGTGCCATCATCTCTACCTGGCGGAGCAGAGAATATACCCACGACCCCTGGCTGGTGGACCATTTCCCCCAGGGCCCGTTTTGTCGACCGAAAGGAAAGGTTTAGGCCCAATCTCGACAACGGCTCATTAAAACAACTGTTCAGTGAAAACAACGATGAAATAAAGAGTAAAGTCTTTTGACCGACCGACCGCCCACTGTTCACTGAACCCCTCCCATGAATAGTGATAACTTAACGAAGAGAGGCCCAGCTTTGATATCTCCTCCATAATGTGTAATACTCGACATTAAAAGTGTTTCGAGGATGGTGTCTGTTTTGGGGGGGGGGGGGCCTTTCCAAAAACAAAGGAGTAGAAAGTAAGAAACTGATTAAACAGTGTGTTGACAAATGGGAAGTGTGGATTATTTCTACCTCTGTCAGAAATCAAGGAGCCTTTGTCATGGGGTTTGTTTGTTGTTTTTTTTAAATCTGAAGAGCTTTGAGTGGTAAATCACTTTAAACCGTCATACCTGGTTATGTGACAACAATAAGCCTGACAGGTGGAGCAACAGGCTTACCAAACACTCAATTCTCCCCCTGCTGCAACTGATGACACCTTGTATTCTGTTAGCGGCAGCAGGAGGGAGAATCGAATGTGGCCGGACAAAAGACAAACTGTCCTGCCGTTAACTGCCCATCGCTGACCGCTGCGCTTTCCTACAACAGCAGGGCTAATGGAACGAGTGATTTTGTGGCATGTTCAAAATTATAACCACAATTATTTGATGTTGGATTTATGCTCTTCTGGGAGACAGGGTGGTGACGCTGCGCCGCTCCTGAGCCGTTTTCAGACATGAACTGTGGAACTGGTTTGCCCTTCACACATGACGAACGCAGCCGGAGATTGGAGAATTCGCGGGAAACATTCTGTGGCGCCTGGGTAGATCACGCAGGAGGCCGGACGTGATTATAATCCTGCTGCCATTCCAAAATGGGTTCACTCTGACGTTTCCCGGGTATTTCACGTGGGGGCTGGCGGGAGAAGGGTTTTCCCCTTATGGAATGTTTCAGGGGAAATGAGCGGATTCAGTGCATGTGTGAAAGCGGTTCTGTTGAGAAGACCAGCGGCTCACCACCACCACCACCACCCTGCCGGCTCCACAACCATCACAGTCAGCGCAATTCTGCCTGATCCATCTAACAACACCCTCCCGCCGCCTTGTCCTCCCTTTCACGACTTCAAAGCACTGCTTCGCCCATTACCCTTGGGCAGGAGCTGCCCTATTGTGGACCACGCTGACATTCAGATGCTATTTAGAGCCATTAGGCCGCCAAGGTCAGCACTTAGCTTACATTTTTCACAGCTTCGGGCAGGGCTGTTTCTTTCTTTTTTTTCTTTGCATCCATTATTTTGGTTTTTTTTTGCGGCACGCTGCACACGGGGCAGTGATTTGGTCATTAGCAGGGGGGGCTTCTGCTGCCACAGTGTGCTGAGAAGGAGACAGGTTGCGGGGTGTTGTGCAGAGGTTTGGGTCAGGGGGAGGGGAGGGGAGGCGCAGAACATTGAAGGTGACATTTTCAGCCATCACGGTTACAGCATTTGACGAGCTGGCAAGCACCGCAGGCTATCCTTGTATCCCAGAGAGGAGCATCTTGATTATGTAGGGGAAAGATGGGATGAGGGCTGAGTATGTGAAGCATGTTATTTTAGTCACAAAACTTTAACAGGATAAGACATTGTAACTCTGGACGGCAAGAGATGACAGAGCATCAGGCAAATTCTTCTTAAAAGTTTCTTCTGATGGAATCGTCAAGGTTAACACATTTCTTGATGGACAGGAGGTTGACTTGGTTCAGGGCTTTTAGAGAAAAACATAACTTGCCAAATCTGCCTGTGACAGTGCAAAAAAGTGAAATGTCAAAAGTCCCTCGCACAACCTGCTCACAATAAGAAAAGATCACACAGTTACCAACAATCCTGGCGGAAGAAAATCCAGCCATACTAGTCCATTTATCTTCTTTTTGCAATCACATCCTCCTTGCATGTAGTGTGCCACGAGGAAAGCAGCCGAATGTTTGGCTCTTGGTCAAAACCAACAGTCAGAATTAATTCAGTTTGCTTCCTGCTTTCACTTTTTGTCAGGAACCTACACAGAGCATTGTTAGATAAGCATCATATTGGAGTTACACTGTAAAATGTGTTCAAGCTAATGGAAAATTAGGTTTTAACCATCTGAGTATTAGTTGGATCAAAATAATTGACTTGTCCTTTCCTTCAAATTGTGCAGCTAATGTGTTTTGTTACGGTGCATTTTCCGTAGGAAAGGTATTACAAATGTTTGTATTTTAATTCCTCTTCTCCTGTTTTTATTGTATCACTTTTATATTGTATTTCTCTTTGTGAAATGATGAGCGTGTATAATGGAGAGTAACTGAAATGAACTCAGCCCTGACAGCTTCAGCTGTGAGCAGAGTATTCAGTAATTGTGTTGAGATAACGTTAACATTTTATTTGCTGTGTGTTTGTGTTCAGCCCTGCAGCCATGTGCTCTTCTGTTTGTTGTTGGGGTTTTCTCTATTCCCCATTTAAGACGTTTGCCAGTTGATTGGTTCTCCTGGAGCGAATCCCAGTGTCACATCCCAGCCGAGCAAATGAGCAGGCTGTAAATTAACTTTAATTTCCTAATGACAAATGCAATTCTGCTGCAGCAGCAGTATGACATTCATATTTGATAAGCCACTATATTTCACTTCAAAGGTCTCGATAAACCAGCGAGCAGAAGCTTTTTTTGTAAATATACAGCACTGCACCGAGTCGACTGCAGCCCCCTCGCCGCCTGGCAGCTCCCCATAGGCCGCTATTGCTCATTCACAGCTCTGCCAGATGTCAGGGTTTGGCGCTTATGAAAATTGAACTCCAAACTCATCTTTACTCCCGGCCCAAAAATAAATAAATGCTGAACAATTGCCTGTCATATTCACACAGTGCAGAGACTAATCTGTGAAGTGAAGCAGGCATCAACTAATCTAATGTCACTGCCTGACTATTGACAGATGGAGAAGGTGTGTGGTGAGGAGGAGGAAATGGAAAGTGTATGTAAGAGAGAGAGAGAGAGAGTAAAGGGTGAAGTTGGAGGGAAGGACGTGGTGAAGAGAGAAAGGGGGACGTCTTTATTAAATTCCACCAACACTTATTCCAAACATGAATTTCACTGCGCTATCAGAGCGGTTTCAGGGTTGTGGAGTGAAGGAAGAGCAGGAACGAATCGCTTTCAAGTTCCACAGTGCGTTCCCCCTGGATGGCACAGGCTGGGACGCCTGTCCCGCTAATTAAATCCCCCCTGTTGGGTTTAAAAGCATAAGACGTAATTAGAACATTTAGTTTCATTTAAAAAACACTTGAATCTCTTCCCCTCCTACATGCCACAATTTAATTATATTCAGCATATCGCGGAGTCCTGAGAGGAACAGAGAGTTGCTATAGAGATGACCACGGCTGAGCTGTGCTCGGAAATCCTTCCACGAGTGGTGAGCCAACCGAGAACTCACACACACGCACGCACGCACACACACGCACATACAAAACCACTATACGAAAACAAGCTCAGCGGAGAGACGGCCCTCTCCCTCTTCATCATTTTGTGTCGAAGATGCATGCAACCGTCAAACACATGTATGAACTGCCACATGCTCAGAAGTTCAGCCTGCAACGCCCAAACCAGGCAGCAGCAAACAGGCACATGATCCAACCAGGTGCCACAGATACAGGCCACAGGAGATGCACCTTTATCACCGGCAGCAGAAGCTGCTCCCCCTTTTTCTCCCCTTCTCACCCGGCCTGAACCTCCCTCCCTTCCTCCTTCCCTGCCTCTCGGTGGCCGTAGGTGTCTCCTCCTCACAGCTCCCCCCTTTGCTATCTTAATTGGGGCTTAGAAGGCAGCGCGGCAGAAATCAATGGGCGATGCGATGGCCGCCGTCACAGTCATTAGATACCCTTCTCTGATGGAAGAATGAACTGCATTCCTGGGTCCTCAGCACAGATCAATTATCCTGCACCGCTCAAAGAACAAAGTCGCCAGGACACCTCACACACACACACACACACACACACACACACAATCGCACCCACTCGTTTCCAGACCCGTTTGCCCTTCCCTCTTCATTAGCTATAACCTCCTGTACTAGCCGCAGTAAGTCACACTCTTCTTCCAGAGGCCAGTTCGTGGTGAATTTCCAATTCAGTGCTAAAAAAAAAAAAGCATTTCTGCAGAGATTCACCAGTCATAAGAGCAATTTAGTCTCTGCTGTACAAAGCCATAGTCGTAATGCCCTGCCACTGGCATGAGGCGAGGTCACGGATTTTACAGGGACGGGTCTTTGTGTCATGCAGAATAAACTTCAGCGTGTCATAATGACATGGCTTGTTTACCACCTGGTGAGCAGGGAAGGAACAAAACTCAAAGCACAATGCTGAGAAAATAACTTTCAAAAGACAAACGTGTCATCCCTGAGTCACAGGGAACCTCAAACTTTACTCATTGATCCTGGATAAAAGCAAGAAAGAAAAAAATGTAGAAGCCACAATTTCAAACTCAAACTTACTAACTGAATCAAAGAAGAAGAAGCCAAAACTTGTGTTTGATGAAACCTGTAAAGATAGGGCAACTGAGCAACTTTTCACGATGAATCTATGAACGGAGAAGACTTAGAAGCACAAAATAAAAGCTGGTGATCACTATTTATGACTATCATGAAGCTGGTGTCTGGGATTTTTTTTTTTTTTAAGTTTTCTGCTGGGGTTACAGAAGATTACTGGGGTTTTCAGAAGCTCTCAGTACTGTGCCATTAAAGACACTTCGTGTAGCATTCTTATAATGATATTAGTGTCTTTTTAAGTTACAATTATATATTTGAAAAAAAAAAGAAAATAGGACAATCCCGTGAAAAAAAAGGAACTCAAATGAGTCTCCCCAGCTATTATCTGCTTCAAAACACAACATACCGTCATCCGCAAAGCTGAGAAAGAAAAAATCACTGGGAGCGTGTTCTGACGCTTCCATATTTTGGCGTTGTGTTTCCGGTGGTTAAACTCTTTAATTAAGGTGCGAGAGGGATTATGATCAAGGCCAGAGCTTCTCTATCTCCTTCACTGCTTCACGCGAGCCGTGCACAGCTGGATGAAAGGATCCGGGGGGGAGGTGGTTTTCCTCTCCAGCTCTGTTTTCCTTCATGACACCACTGTTTCTGCCGGTGTTCACGTAGGCGACTGGATGCAGCACTTTGAATGCCTTCCGGGAGAGACCGTCTGAAAGTGTGCCATTTCTTTTTAAACAATGCCGCGTCCCTCCTCCTTCTGCACGACAAGCGCCTTTTCACTCTGCCTTTGACCGCGGTCGCTGTGAAAAAAACGCCCGTCGTCCAAACTGGTTCTGCTCGTCCGTGACCTGAACCCGAGAAACCGGCTGAAAACCTTGTTTCTGTTGACCGCGTGCTATTTTAACTTCTCGCTCTTATCACAGAATTTACGTCGGGCGCCGTTATAGCATGTGGCAATACAGATAAGAGAGCCCCCTCGCGGTTTAATGGAACGCCGACCAGTTTCGACTGGCTTCGCGCAGCGACGACAGCCCGTCACCACAACTCTGCCGGCCATTTCTGCTGCGGGCAGAATCTGCCGGTTGCCCCTCGCCCACAGATGCACTCACTTAAAGGTGTGCTCTCTTCGCTTCCATGCCAGATGTTCTGTCACTCTGCAAAGCGTTAAACCCCTTTTAAACCAGCGATGCAGAGAACATGCAACTGTCCAGCCACGCCGGCGGCTCTGTGATACTGCTGAGGCTACATCCACACTGATGTAATTTTTGGTTTTTAAAATAATCTCCGTCCAGATGAGTGCGTTCGCCGTGTATCAGAAGCAGTCACCGTCCGCAACCTGCCGCGACGTCACTCCTTGGTCCATGAGCTGCCATTTGGAATCCTCTGGATTTGCCATGACCAGTGCCATGTTGGGGTTTTTGCCAGACTTGAAACTTGCGATTGAGACAATAAACTCCTCAGCAAAATGTTTACTGACGTTATAAATCAAGGTAGAAGTAGAGACATTTTTCTCTTGGACTTCTTTTTGCAACCAGTGGAGCCTCTCTCTGCCGTTTTCCGAAAAATGTTGGAGCGAGCCCACGTGAAAATGCAGCAGAACAATCTTCTTTTTTCGATTTTTGAATCAACAGTGAGCGAGGGGGCGTGTTGATGACAATAAACAGAAACGCCGCTTTGCGCAAGGGAACTGCCGCCATGTCCATGTCTCCCGCGTGCTCGACCTGAACGCCGCAGAATGTTCCAGGAAGCGAACGTCTTCGTGAGAGCCTCAGATTTCTGCCTGTCCGGCCTTTCATCGCCTGACTTCGTCAAACAGCGCGTTGTCCCAGCTGTTTCGGGCGTTCCGCAGCCTCGAGACACGCCGTGCACCTTTTCAACTTAGGGCTCTGACATTGGAACTCCCTCGCCCCCGCTCATGCGGCCTGCTCTGGGTGGCTTTGTGAAGCTGTTGCGACTGGAGACGGTTAGGGGAGATAACTGTGAGAAGAGAGGCATTCACAGGTCTAACACCCAGATGACAGCGGCGATCTGTGTAGCACTGGGCCCGACAAGCTCACGGAGACGTGGGGAGGTGTTGGCGAGGGTGCACTCGCGAGCTGTAGTCGTACCTGTACGGCTATAGTTGATCTCATGCGCTTGTGAAATATCTAAATGGGTCAGAAAGTGTTCCGAGGACCCGCGGTGGGCGAGTTGTGGTATGATGTCAGGTCTAATTAGTTAGCCTTGCCTGAGGCTCATTACTCACAGAGCACAGGGAGAAGGAAATACGTGGAGGAGGAGGAGGAGGAGGAGGATGAAAAGGACACATGGGGAGCACTCACCACCATTTGAGCTTCATCTCCGAGGCTCTCTTCCTAGAAACGCGACAAGGGTTTGATAAGGGCACATGCACCCCACTTAAGACCTTGTATCCTCCTCCTCTTGCTGATCCTTTGTGCCTCCCCATCCTCTACACCCCTCTCCCATCACACAGCTGCCTCTTGGAGACTCAGCCAGGGGAGAGAAGTGTGGGCGGAAATTATGCTGATGTGATCTGAAGGTTTAAAAAAAAAAAATAATAATGTTTTAGGCTCCGATGAAGTCATTTGTGTCTATGCTTACTGTGACTGACGAAGAAAAAACGCACCTTAATGATGAGGTGGTTTGTCAACTACATATTTGTGATTATTAACCTTATGCGGAAAGTGTAAATCTGTCATCAGAATGATCAATATTATTAGTGAACGAATTACAATGTTTGCTAATCAGCTCCATAAATGGGCTGTGCACGTTCAATTATAACCACCTTCACAATGACCTGCTAAGCAAACAGTTCATGAAACAGCTACAGGATCGAATCCCCTCCGTCTACACCAGAAGCTAGTGCAAAGAAGTCAAGAGGTCGAAAACGAGGAGAGTTATGGGTTAGAATCTCAAACACTGCAGTCCAGAGCTCCATCTTTCTCTACTCCACCTCTAATATTTGTCAATTCTGTCTGCGATTGTATTCACTGGGAATAAAAATAACCTAAAATAACACCCCATTTCCCTCTGTGCGTTTTCATTTCATCTGCAGCCCGTGTGTGTTGCCCTTTGGGTCCAGCAGATGATTTAATCATCCATTGTAAGCCCTGCTCCACCTCAGAGGTAGCGGGACGAAAAGATGCGTAATGCATCACTTTGCCTGGCATTGGGGACCAAACACAAACCTCCGCTTCCCTCTGCTTAGTCTTTACTTAACATATCTGCAGTGAAAGGTACCAGATCCTGAAAAGAACCTCTCCGAGTCAAGGTCAAGGGCTCAGGTGGGTATGACAGAAAAAAAGGAGCCATGCGACTCATGATGATGTGATTAATAAACACATGAACACACTAGAAAAGTGCCAGACATCTCTAAAATGAAATTTCATTTAAAACCTGAATACCGGCGATGACCTTTACATATTTTTATATGACTCTGTCGTGACAGTAATGCTGCTCTCGCCATTTGTGGCTGCAAGACAGAGGTGTGAAGACAAGCAAGCCACGACTTGGATCACACTCCACTAAAAATGAAGATCATGATTCGTTAAAAAATGATGATAAATGACCAGTATTTCTGATATAAATTAACATTTAAAATCTGGGTAAAAAATATTTTTGAAGAGAGATGTATGATTTCTTGTTGGACAGATTGGGCAGAAACTATTTTTCCTAGAAATGGAAATTCAAAGTACAATGTGTGTAATCAGTAATCAGTGTGTTGGCTTCAGCTAGTGCAGAATGATGCTGCTCGCATTCTAACCAACACCGAGACGCCCACGTCCCCCCAGTTCTTGCCTCCCTCCATTGGCTGCCAATTACATTTAGGATTGATTTAAAGTTTGTTATTTTAATAACATTTAAAGCTCAGCATGGTCTGGCCCCTAGCAGTATTAGGAAGCCACTAATTCCTACTTACCAACACTTGCTAGTAGTTCCTAAGTCAGGGCCGGTTACTTAGGTTGAGCATGTTTTTGCCATCAGGACCCAGAGACTCTGGATATTATAATTAAGAAGTTAACCTGTTTTTAAAGCATTGCTTTAAACATATTCTCAAAAGAAAGCCTTTTAATGCCTGATTTTTTAACTGGTATAAACTGATATTGTTCTTTCTTCTATTTGGTTTTGCTCCCATGGATTTTGTGAAGCGCTTTGTAACCGTGTTTAGAAACGTGCTATTGAAATAAAATGTTCTTGTTATTATGATTACCATTATTATACTTCTGTTGTTAAGGTTTTAGTGACAAAAGTGGGGAAGCGGAGCAAACCAGACATACTTTTCCTCCAACGTCAGCATGTGGACTTTAGAGGTGCGGCTGTTGTCCCTCCAGCATGTTGCGTGTCTGCCCTGGAGTCCACTCCCAGGCAGGTACTGGAAAGAGGCAGTCGGAGGGGCCTGCACAGCAGGTGGGGAAAATCACCTGGTGGCATCAACTCGTAACGTAATCACGGTAGATAATGTAATGGCTGTGTATAACATAATAAAAAAACATATTAAAAAAACTGATGTTGTAATAAAGGAGGAAATAAAAAGGTTGAGCAAATGTCTTTTCCATTTAAGTGCAAAACATTGCCATAGTGTGAGTCCTGTAGACATCTGTAGATCGGGACTCAAAGACAGTCTGGTGGTTTAATTACAGCGTCTCCTGGGCGGAATGTCGTTGCCGAGTCAAAGACTGTTTTTGAATGACTTGGGATGTTGGAGCTACTTTGGCATCTTTTTTTACTTCCTTGTTAATTTCTAGTTCTGTCCCTTCTTTTCCCTTCCGGTCAGTGTTATTCAAATGTTTCCAAAGAAACAAAAACACTTGATTTATTATGAGATTAAAACATGGATTTCCTGAGTTTTCATACAATTCTATTATGTTTATATATATATATTGATGATTTTCAAAAAACAGGCATATTATACATATATGTATATAAAAATAATAATAATATTATTATTAATAATAATAATAATAATAATAAATTTGTCTCATAAGGGCCCACATCTGCTCAAGTTAGCCAGGAAGATTGACCTTTTGATGTCTTTTAGTAGACTTCTTAATACATTTACTCTTAATATTATTTAATTTGTCCAGAAAAGGTAACTGACACCGTTTCACTCATTTTTAGTCGGAGCAACATAAACAGTGATCAGAGATCCATGTTATAAAATCAAATGATTTTATTATCCCTTCTGTTTTATTGCAGAATACCACGTCATTTTATAGTTTTTTATGCTTATGATTCTTGTGGGTCAGTTTACCACTTGACAAAAATAAAATATGCTTGTTAAATCCTTAGTATTTTTTTCTTCATTTTCTTGTCAGCCCAGTTTAAGTAAAAAGCCCCCAGAATTATGACCTCTTTACCCAAGTTGTTCAGTTCCTTTTACGTTGATTTAAAGTCTTCATAAAAACCTCCATCACTGGACGGCGGTCGATAAATTCCCACACCAACATAAGACGTCTGCGGGGACAGTTTAATCATTCCTATAAGATATTGTAGATCTTGCACTTGCACTGAAACTGGAGTTCAATTTGATTATAACAAAACTGCTTTTTCAATTTTTTTGTGTTTCGTCAAAATATGATACCCCAATACCACAAAGGCCCCTTGAGGTGACGTTTGGTTCAACCAGGTTCTTCATTAAAGAGTCAAAATGGAATCTACTAGAAGTTTTGTCAACCTCTTCCATGTTCTGGGGAAACACTTCTAATAGTGATGTGACTCCCTAACAGTCCTCTGGGTTTACATCTTGGATCCCAGATGAGTTTTGCACATTTTAATGTTTTGAGAAGAGCGACATCATATTTATTTCCTTGTGTTTTTATTGCTTGGTTTTACTTCCCATGTGTTCCACAGGGTTTGTTACGGCTTTCTCTCCTGTAACACTAGGCATAACGTTCCTCCTTTAAGGTTTTCTGGTACCATATCCTTCATATTTATAAGCAGCCTGGAGTTTAAACGTGGTGTTTATAATGGTCAAGTCCTACAACTCACTCTCTTTTTTACTGGTCTGATTGTGGTCACACCACTAATAGTGTCCGAGTCAAGATGAGCATTTTAGGTAAATCCTCTATCGTCAGACTTTGACTGCAGCTATCAGATCCAACTACATTTCATGAATAGGAGTAAACCACTATTATAGGTGAATATATGCAAATAACAGCTTTCCTCTCTGCTGGCTTCTGCAATCCACAACATCATCCATCCACCAGTCTGTGAAAGACGGAGCAAAATAATCCAAATAATAGCCTGGAAATTGACATAGCGTTTATTTTCCAGCGCCATCCTCTGAAGTGTAGCAGTAATCCAAATGTAATTAAAAGTTTAGAAATGGGAGAGTATGCATGGTCCGCGTACTAATAACTATAATATCGTCACCGTTGCAGCTTCACATTTTTATCTTCGCCCTCCCATGGACGACCTCGTTCTCAATCTTTATCTTTCACCTGGACAACCCGAGGCTCCCGCTTGATGCAGATGAGCTTCCTCACGCCACAGTGAAAAACACTTGCATGCCCTCTCACTGCTGCACCGGAGTCTAACCAAACATGACGCATGCAGTCCCACAAGCAGAGACCAGGAGACCACTCATCTCCCAAGCAGCGTGAATCCAGGATTGTCCCTGCCTCCTTTTCTTTGTCTTCTTTTTTCCGCCTTCTCTTTCTATAGATGGTGCACACTTGGGCACAAAATCACCCCTTGCTGTGTCTTTGGATTTCCTCTCAGGACCATATTAAAGTGCTGGAGTGAAACAGGCCTTGCTATATCTTTTGTTTTTTTGAGGAAGAGCATGAAAGAGTACAGGGATAAGGACTGCCAGTCTGAGTTCCAGAGATAAGTTTTGATGTTAAGGCTGTATCTGTGGAAGACGCGACGAAGACAAAGCTGGCATTCAGGAAAAAATGGCAGGCATGACACCTTTAGATAAACAGTCAGGTACCGCCGAGGTCACTGTCTTGGCTCAGCACCTAACTCACTCTGTCATCTATCCATCCTCCTGACTGCAGCTCCCGCAGCACTCAGCTGATTAAACACCAGCGATTGATCTATGCATCGATCTAAAATGTACGTCTTTTATCAGTTTGGCTCATTTGCACATAGACAGAGAACTGAGAACAAAGCAAGGAATACAAATCAAGAAATAAAATAACATAAGAAGTGGCATAACAAACCCTTTCTAACCCAGATGTGATATTACTGGATTAGAGTTTAATTAAAGGCGATGGCAAAAAGACGAGTGAAAACAATTGAGGCGAGTCTCTGGTCTAAACCAGATTTTTCACTAAAAGCAGTTTCTCCCACGTTTCAATAAAATTGTGGGACCAATCTTCAGGCCAGAGTCTTTCCGCCTTGGTGGGTTGATACTGTGACAGAATATCAGAGATGTATTTTTGTCCTAAAGCATTAGTGGTTCACAAATGAGAAGCATATTTTAAAATTGATTCTCTGTCAGACTGGAACCTTAGCGCGGAGATTTCAGACTTGGAATAATCGATTCAACTTTTTTTAAGACATGAACAGCAGCATTCTCCTGGAGCTGCAGGTGTCTGGGTGATTTTTTATTTATTTTTCTTAGATCTCAGAAAAGCTTGTTACAGTAGTTCAGACAACTACGGACAACAGAATTGATTCCTTTTTACCAATAAGTCCCACCATTTAGCATTTATAAGCAATATGCAGACATTTAATGAATTGCAACCAGTGCAAATGACCTGTGAAGTTAATATAAACGCCCCCCCCTCTAGAGAAATAAATCCCATCTGAAAGGGTCTTAGGACACACATCTCATCAAGACTGCTAAAACACTCTGACCCCGACTAAACACAATTTTCATCAGATGCAGTACTCCTCCGGAGAGTCATAACTTATTAAAATCTCTACGCACAGACATGCTGAACATATTTTCCCATTCACTGTGACCTACACTTCACTACGTCATTGTCTCAGATGTCCATCTCAAATAAAAGTCCTTTTTAACTGCTTACATGTCAGGAGACATTCCATATAACTTCAGTACGTGAGAATCATCACATTTTGATGTTTTCTCAAGTATCAAAGTAATATGTTGATAGCTGATTGTACACCGACCATTACATTGCAAAAATAAGGAATTCAATAAGAGGGTATATAGTTTGATTTGTCGTCGTATAAATTGTTGGATTTATGGCCTAATATATGTTTTGTGAGGTCACAATGTTTTTCAAAAACTTGATTATCGCCCCCAAATAAAAAAGTGTCAATTTTATTTATATAGCCCAATATCAGGAATAAGAAATTTGCCTCAGGAGACTTTACAATCTGCACAGCATACAACATCCTCAGTCCTCAGACACTTGGCACAGATAAGGAAAAACTATCCCCAACAAAGAAAAACAATGGAAGACACTTTCAAAAGAGCAACATAGAAAAAAAAAATCTTCCAGGATGGATAGATGTGCAATAGATGTCTTCTGTGTGTAAGATAACAAATAATAAATAATAAAATCATATTAATTATATTAATGTTAACTTTTTTATATTTATACTAGATTCCAGATATAAGAACCCAATAAAAAATGTGAAAATCTATAAAGAATTTGACACAAGTGTGGTTTAGAAGAAATTCACACTAACAATATCTTCAGATGCTTGGGTGGTGAGAAGCAAATATGACTCAACAAGAGAAATAAGGCACTGTTTGATGACTGAGTGGGTGTATTTAGTGAACATCCTGCTGCAACTATAATTTGTGATGCAGAAAGCCCAAAGACTAATTCAGTCCTCACCCAGAGTCACACCACGGCAAAACACCATAAATCAAAGCCGGTACATAATCCACCAGGATGTTTACTGATCAGAGAAATGTATCGCATCTTGTTGAAGAAAAGAAAGACTATTGACACTACCGAGTTTGGCAGCTCACATTCACTGGTTATGACACATCTCCTCACTAAGACAGAGCCCCAACAGGAGAGGGACTTTAAAAATCAATTAAAAGAAGCAAGCACCATCAGGATTTCGTAGCATGATGTTCATCTTTGCCTTGATACTGACACAGCCGCCGAGGTGTAGTCCATAAAGAGCCGGTCAGAACACTTCCTCGAACTTGGAGCTTTGTGAGAGCCACATGAGGAGACTGATCTCACTGTTCACATAGCCACAGAAGCTTTATGGAGTGGTGGTATGTCAGGGTTTCCTATGTTAAGGCTAAAGGCTTGCAGCAACATCTACCGGCATATGGAAAGGTCAACATGATTGGAGAGAATCTGAAAGGTCAAGTCGGTGAAATGATCGAACATCGGATTCGTTTGTTTAGTCGAGGTTTGTTCCACAGCTCCTGGATGTTTGGGAAAAAAAAACTAAGTAAGGAAAACTGCTTGCTAAGAGTTGCTGCTTTCATTCAGTGACCTGCTGCCCTGTGTCAAACTGCAGGATTTAATATTAAGAATCGCTGTGTACCACGGGTAAAGAGTTCTCCCGTCTTGTAACACTTCACCAACTCCTGGATGGGTCTGCATAGCAATAAGTTTGAACTCTTAACACCGCAGTTTCCATAGGAACTAAGGGAGGAGGCTATCAAGGCAGGCGGATGAGACGCCTTAAGAGCAGAGGCAAGACTATTTATGTTCAAAACACAGCCACCAGGCACGAAAAAATTATTTGGGCATTAATTATGAGGGATTATAACCTAGATTTATGAAACATGTTGAAATAATTTGAGATTTTTTCATGATGCAAGCTATTTCCACTGCAGAAACAGTGGAAATAAACACTGCCTAAGGCAAGGAGCATAATTTAAGATGGAAAGTCTTTGCCATCAAAAAACAAAACTGTAAAATGAAAAGAAGCAGAAGAACACAGCTGTTTTATTAGCTGAGGGGGGAATCCACCAACAGACAGTTAATCTACTTGACTTCTGTGTCTGAATTGTCATTATAAATATCGCCAAGGAGGTCATGCTTTCGCACTTTTATTTTGGGTTGTTGTTTTGTTTTGTTGGTTTGTCAGCAGGATTATGCAGAAATTACTAAAATGATTTCTACCAAACTTGGTGGTGGGATGGGACAAATTTTGACAGAGGGGTAGATCCTGATTTATTTATTTTTCCTCTTTCTTTAACATCGCGAAATAGGGTGTTTTTTGGACATTTTCAGCGATTTCCCAGGATATAATTCATGGCTCTCGGTGGACAAAAAATTCCGTCATATTTAGCGGACTGATGTCTATGAGTGTGTGTTATGCGGTGCAGGTTGATTGACTTTCCAAACAGTTGGGCCTTGGCGGAGGTAAGTGCTCCACTGAGTGCTCTGGTTTAATGTCACAATGATTTGGAAAACGCCATGTCTTATCATTACAGCTGGAAAGACGTAGCAAAATTGAATAAATAATGCAAGGACAAATGTCCTTCGGACAAAAGTGACGAGTCACGAGACTGCACAGGCGACTATTGTGGAGAGCTAATGGCCAAGAAGCTTGCAACTCATTCAGGAGGAGAATTTGTGAAGCAGTCTCTTGTTGCCTCTGCAAAGCTGCTCGCACTGCACAAAGGAAAATTATTTCATGTAGTGGCTGTTTCTCTCGAAAAAAAAGAAGCATCGCAAGGCAGATTAATAATTAGACAACATAAAACACAGAAGGACACAACTAGGAATTTTCAGTTTTTCTCTCTGGCCTGTAATGAAACAGCAGACACAACACAGTTGGATATGAGGGAGAATGACTACATTTTCATTTTTAAAAAGGCATTTTAAAACTGATATGATCTCCCCCCACACAAGCGTTTTAGCTCCGTATCAGTATCCATCCATACGAACACACCTGAAAAATTGCCTCACGTGACCATTCACGTAGACTGAGCACGTGCATACCGGTGCAAACAGGAAACAGATTGGCGGTTTACTTAGTAACAGAAAATACTATTGACCGAGAAACAACAATGGCGAAGAAAAGCAAGAGGGGGGATTTCTTTTCTCGGAACGAAGAAGAGGTGGCTCTAGAACTCAAAGTTAGTATTTCCAACGTTCAGCCTTCACTGCAGGTAGTCGAGTCGTGACTCATGAGCACCGATCAGGAAGCGAATGTTGTTAACGGCGTCAACGATTCCAGATGACTTAGCAGAAGTGATGCATTTTAAAACGAAAACTTTTTCCTCCGTTGGTTCTATCATCTTTTAGAGAAAGTTTAGAGAGAAAATTTAAAAAAACTCTTTGTCAAGGCTGCTCTCAGCGGGTCGTCAAACAACTAAACATTCACGCACATTCAGCCGCTGATATAGAACATTATGTCATTTCATACAAATACCGCCGCTTCCTGTGCTCGCATCTCGAAGACAACCCCTGGAATGACATATGTCACTAATGGAGCAGGCACTGGTGAGCAGCACCAAATAAAAGCAGACAGAAATAATTGCAGTCTGCCACGGTGACCTTTGTCGTTTGATAAATCATAAAGCCTAAGAGACTGCCATTAGCCTTGTAGATGGGAAATACGCAGCTTTGAGAAATGATGTCAGATCTCAGGATCTGGAGCTGTATCGACCTGGCCAGTTTGTGCTTGCGGCACGCACGCACGCACGCACGCACGCACGCACGCACGCACGCACACACGATAAAAATGTGTATGATTCTGCCCCTTTCCGCTCAAAATGGGCTTATTGTCTGAGGAGAAGTCAAATTCCTGTCATCATTCAGTAACGAGGAGGTTTCCCGTGGCGCTCAATGAACCCTCGGCAGGAGGAGCCGGACTGGTCCCTGGCCTGTGAATAATGTAGACAGTCATTAGGTTCTTTCCTGGTTCGTTTTAAAGAGGAAACCACATTTCATCGGCTTTGTGGCACAATGTCAGGGCAGAGGCTTTTGAACGCAGCAAGTAGTTCACACTCAAATCCTCAATTCTGCAGCTTTTGAATCCCAAAAAAAATCAAATGAAGAGCAATCAGGAGCCAGACAACACTTATAACTAATAACAGATTCAGAGAAGAGCAATTATTTTCAAGGTGAACCACCGGGGTTACAGAGTCAAATGTGATTTCCGAGTGACTTCATTACGATAAAGCAGTTAGGATTCATCATCTATTAAACACTGTAAACTGTGAGGTCATGAACTCAGCGTGACTTGTGTGAAGTTGCTCCGTCAAAGCAGCTGAAGGCTGAAATGATCACCGACGGCTAAACATTCAATTCATCTCAAAATTGTTTTGCATGCCAACAAGCCCTCTAACGACATCACATGCCACCCAGCGGAAAGGTACCTTTGTCGTCATGGGAACAGCAACAAACATATAGTTACGGTTTTGGAACATTCATGGATAAAAGAAACAACAATGGCTATTGGTTTCACATGTAAAGCGAGCAGTGGTCTGCTGACTTCTGTCATAATAACCACGGCTGCTGGAGGTCACTCCTCCAATGAAACATAATAATGGGTCCAAAGGAGCTGCTTGCACAGACGACCTATGGGAGTAAAACTGAGAGAAAACAGGGAAAAAAAGAGATGAGAGAGAAGACACGTAGCTCATCCTACAGATGCTTTAAGTGAGGAGACTAAAGCAGCCACAGTACAATGTGCTATCCAAGAGGGAGAAGCAGTTCAGTAAGGAACTGGACAACAACAGCCTTGGAAAGATCACATAAGACGGAAAATTACACCCAGAGACTCATCATGGCACCGGGGGATTTGTGTTCTTGTTCAAATGTCAGTTTTGAATCTTGTGTCGCATGCACTCAATGCCCGCTCTCCTATAACTAACTGAAAATAATTGAGATTCCTTTCTAATGAGTTCATCACCTTGTATATAGCATGGGGGGGGGATTCAAATTGCCACAAATACTTCATTATGTCTCTGATATGAAGCCAGAAGACCCACAGCAGTTATCCAAATTACCCCAGACCATTTTCTGAATCTAAAAATAAGAGATCACCGAAAAAAAAGAAGCTCTGGCTAAGCTCAACAATGTGATACATCGATTTTAGTACGAGACCTGAAATAGACACTGAGATGGAGCTGGAGGAGATGGAGGACAGCCGAACCCACCGGGGGGTCACCGTGCCACACATGACACTGTGCTGATCAGAACATGTCGCCTTTAATTGGACATTGTGCAGAAGCTGAAGGGTGAACGGCGGAGAGCAGACACTGCATTAGCCTAACTAGACCTGACACACACAAGAGGAATCGGTTCACTTGCACATGGGATTTACTGGAAACAGTCGAGCACCACTTAAGTCACTCAGCACAGTTTGGTAAAGGAAGCTGCAGCCAGGGAGACACACTCAGCGGTAGCTACAAGAACAATGTTGAGCTCAGTGTAGGAGCCCTCAACTCCAGTGAGAGGGGCGCAGTTTCAAGGGATGTATTGACCAGAGCGTCATCGACAGGCTGAGAATCCACCCTGAGCCACTGAATGTATAAATTTCCATTTGAACTGAGTAGATGTGTTGTTTTTCATTTATTTAAATAACACATTTGATTTTGTGTTGGCATGGACCATTAAAGCATTGCAGAATTCTACAGAAATTCAAAGAGCTCTTTGCAAACAATAGATTTTTTAACTTTTAATAAAGCATAAATCGCTCATCACAGGCAAATTGTCACGTGTCTAATCATTCATCTGTCGTGACACGCGGCTGTCAGACGGGGACACTGGGTGTTATCAGGCATAAAAGCAGAAACGTTCAGACGGAGATTTCCTCAAACCTCCGTCCCACATGCTGCCAAATGCAGATAAAAGCAAAACGACGACAGCCAGCGTCTTTAGTGCAGAGGATGACAGGATTAAGATAAAACATCGACTTCGCAACTGTAGCTCACTGAACTGCGGCCTGATACGTGGCAAAACGTGTGATCTCTTTCCATCCGCCCTTCAACAGGAAAATTAGAAGGGGAAAAAAAAAGACTTCTGTAGAATGTACAAATCATTTCCTGGGGAAGAGGAATTTACAAATGTACAAACATTTTATTTACAGTCCATCCAATATCTGTGGGATAATTCAGTCTGGACCAAAGTGGTGGACTGACTGGCTCTTCCATGGAGCCCCACCCCAAGGCTGGCTGAAACAGGCGAACATACAGACTTAAATATCCATCACACGCTTCTTTTCTGACACACTGACAACAATCCCTCATCTACGCTCAGTAACAAATTGTAAATCAAGCAACTGGTTGCTGCACGCGACACCCCTCTCCCTCCCATCCAGCCAAATTAAGAATGAGTTGCCATGCGGGGCCATGCTGTGAGCTGGCCCCCCGGGTAGCTCCCAGAGCAAGGCCTGCGTAGCCGGGCAGTAAATAACCAACATAAACGTGTCGCGGGAGACAAGCCGCAGACACCAACCCATTTCATGTTAATAGGAAAGCATCGTTTACCAGATTCTAAATAATAGCTCGCAGTCACCATGGCCGAGGAAAGGTACCGCAGGCACAGGAATTTATGGGGTTCGCAAATTGCTTTTCTATCCCCATTCTTCCCCCATTTGTCGGTTTTGCCATCTCCCAGTGCAGGGCGGGGATGATGGAGAAGTGCAGCGAGATGATGGGACCGTTGCAGGCTTGCTTGACTGAACACACCTGTCCCACCGCCACATAGCGCTCGGGCTGATGATACTCCGAGGTGCACAATAACTACCTGTACACCTGGGTCTCAGGAGGAACAGCCACTCGACAGGACACTGAGATATTGCTATGCCGGCGGGGACTGAGGTGTTCGCTTGTGATCGGTGGTATTTTTGTTGGGACAGGAAATGTGGATGCACAAGACACAGCAGGTCTGTGGTCAGCGGTGTTAAAAGGCTACAGTATACTACAGACATTTAATACAGAAATGTGCTGTAAGATTCTACATTGTCTTTTTTAAAATAACGTTTATAATAGATTTTTTGTAGAGAAATTTTACAATGGCCAAGCTGGTTCAAAATGTAAGAATATGGCTGTAAATATTTTCAGTTTTAGTTGTTTTAACAATACCTTGACAAAACAAAAACCCACATCATCTGTGCAAGTGTATACTCGAGGACCATGTGAGATCACCGTTATGTGTGGTTACAGGTTCAAGGCACAAGCGATCGTTTTCTTTTATTCATGTCAGCAGGACAGTGTGTGAGATCACTCAAAACAAACGACAGTGGCCGCATTCATATTAATGAGCACCAGTGTGGCGTATTCATCTCGCCTTCTCAATAGTTTTTGAACAATGGAGGTCGATGACATGGAGGACTAAGAATCAAGCTTTGGCTAAATTTTGGTTTGGGTCTTTTTGCATTGTTGACAATATAGTATAAAATATCCTGTATCTGTGCTGCGAGCAAGCCCAAATAAAAGGACATGGAGTGATGGGATATTTAGAAATGACTTCAATTACGTAATTAACAGTAAGTCGACCACAAATTATGCCAGCACTTAATTAAGTGTGTCTAACTATTGCCACAGACTCAATTTACTTAGAATGTCTGATGTGCAACTGTGCATAGTTTCAAATGAAAACATCTAACTACGGAAAGATTAACTGACACAACAGAGAAACTTTGGCCAAACCTAATTACGGCTTCATGGGCTACAAAGTCGGTTGGATTTTTATAGTTTCGTGGAGGTTGTTTATCATTTATCAAGAGTGAACAGCAAGAAAAGGAAGACGGGAGAAAACTGAGTCCTGATACCAGAAACTATGCTGACTGTTTGCTGACTCCACTAGGAATACAGTACATTTTTGCTAATAACACTCATGTAAAATAGAAGAGTAGCTTGGACAAATGTCAACAACAAAAATCCTTAAAAAGAATCCTTTCATTGCAATTATTCATTCTTGCCATAAAAGGCAATATGTAAACACAAAGTCTGTCTCTGCCCTACTGGAGAGCAAAATCAATAAGGTCAAAGCAGGGGTCATCTGTTATTAAATCACCACAGCAGATTAGTGACCTCCATAAGGTCTCACTGAGGTCATGCTTTCCTCAAAATAAAATATGGGACCAGACTAATTGTTCATGATCACAGCGCTTCCTTGAAATCACAGCATCTGACCTCCAATCAACTTTTCACTATAAATAATAGAATAATCTTGTCAGTAAGAATATGCAATGTCACCGGTAGGTTTGCTAATTCTTAACGCTCCGCTGCAGTTACTGAGGACTGCGGGCAGACTCTAACAGAGGATGACATTTTCAGATCACACTCCTGAATTAAAAAAGGGGGGGAAAGAAAATCATGCCCGAGACCCTCTTTAACACAGCTTGCTCCCTACATAACAGTATAAATAATGCAATCCCAAAATACATCTTTAGCGTTCATCAGAGGAGATTAAAACTTGCCTACTAGGATCAAACATACAATACCAACATTCTCTCCGGGGACAATAAAGTCTAACTAACTCACTAACTAACTAACATTGTGGAAAACAGTCGTGCTACTGTAGCTCAACAAATGAATGCAAAATTTGAATCTGATTTAAAAATATATCCACAAATTCAAACACTTAAACAACACTTGTTGCAACTGAGAGTGTTGGGGTTAGCAAAGAAGCAGAAAAGGGCTAAAGTTAGTCAAAATGTAAAGCTAGCTAAAAGAAATGAATGAACGTGTCACAGAGTTAGCCTGAGTAAATGGTTAACTTTAATAAATTGGACTGTTTAACTGAGGCTAATTGTTAAATATAACTTAGCTCAGAGTTATGAATTAACTATTTAAATACCTAGCACTATTGAATAAATGGTTGAATGGTAGCTAGCTAAACGATAAAATCGTTTGCTAATAGCTAAAAGCTGATTGAAACAAATGAGCTAAAAGTAATTAAAAAGCGGGAAAAACAATAAATACACGGTTGAAATGGTTATTCAAAAATAAATAATTAACGGTTGAAATAGTTTACTAAAAGTAATGAGAAAAACAATATGAATAGCTAAAGTAGGCTAATATATATATATATATATATATATATATATATATATCGTTGAATAGGCCTGTGATTGCTATATATATATATATATTTTTTTTTTTGAATAGGCCTGTGATTGCTAAAGCTAGCTAAGAATGGCTTGAACGTTCAGCTAACTAAAGTGTTAGGCTACTGCAAAAGCAAACATGGCCAGTGGATCACATGGACGATGAATTGCACCAATAGGTATTGCAACAATATTCACTTTAGCTGTATTCGTCAATAAAGGGTGAATATGGTTCATCTAGTTAATCTGAAATGACTGTGGGATTACATCACACAACACTGCCTTAACACCAAGTGACAGTGGAACTGTCCTGATAAGAATAAATAAAGGACATTAAAATGGGATGATGCTGTACAACTTGATCTATATCCTACTCTCCAAAAGAAACAGCCGGGGGCATAGTTTTGAAAATGCATAACATAAAACATGACCACGGGGCCTGTAGATGGAGATAGGCGGTGACACGAGGAAACATCCTCGTAATCCGTTTAGCGTATTCTTCAATAATAGTGTGTCGCCCTAAGAGGCCCTCCTTCCCTTTGACAAATCTGTTTACAAAGAGCGACACAATGTGCAATCGTGGTGATCAAGCTGCACGTTTCTCATTATTCCCCTAATTTCTTTACATGTTCAGATGTTGTGCAGCAGTCCTCCAGATCAAAAGACGTGTAATCCTATCATCACATCAAACTGGACTGCCTGAAGAAATGCCCTTGTTCGGCTAATGGGTTCTGAGGAAAGTGATCGGTACAGGAAGATTACTGTCCATGAAAATGACTAGATGAACTCAGATCGGTGACAGTGGCAGGTCAGAGTGACAATATAAAAGTCATTTCTGGAGGAATTTCTCTGTGGCCACTTCATACCCCCTTCGGAAAACTCTGTTTTACACACCAAAGAAAAACCATTTGGTGAGATCTTGACTTTCATCCTGGACACCAAGAGTTACCAGACTCATGAGCGATGAAAAATATATAAGACAAGCCTGGCAAGAAATAGAGAGAGAAAGAAGGCGTCTGATATTCAACACCAAGCTGATTACATCTCCATGAAGGGGATAGTGTTTGGATTGATTGATATTCCTCAGGATAAACACAGGCTTTACTGTCAACATTTGGACACAACAGCCTGACACTGATATACGAACTGGTATGTGAGATCATTCATCACAGTGCTAATATTTTTGCCAGCCTTCGAGCAAAGGGCCATTCGAGGGCCAATCAGTTATTGTGCCAACTATACCAACATGAAGGATATCCGCACATTGGCTTGAGCTGAAAGAAAAACATCTAAATGTGTCCAACAGCGTCTCAAAAACGCACGATGCAGCAACGCTCTTTCAATATGTGAAGACAAACTTTAACACATGTTGCTGCCTGGTGTTAACACCCATCCCTGGCATTGGGAGTGAGTGGCCTACAGGTTCCGATCACGTGTTTTAATCAACTATTGGATTGTATATGAAGGTTACATCCAGAGAAGCAGACAGGACATTTCACGGTGCTGCATGCTTGAGGCCCTCAAAAGAAGAGAGTCCTCACACTCTCTCACACACACACACACACACACACACACACACACACACACACACACACACACACACACACACACACACACACACACACACACACACACACACACACACACACACACACACACACACACACACACACACACACACACACAGAGGACTGAAAAAAACTGAAAATCCAAGCGCTCATCTTTTTCTTTCCAACAGGAGATGAGACTTGCGGGGAAACTTGCCGAGGAAGATCTGACGGGCTTCTCATCCTCTGGTCTCCACAAAACACCGGGGCGCGCACACTTGATCAGTGTCGGTACATTTACTTCCTCCGAACGGCAATTAGTGAATGGAGAAGGTGTGTGTGTGTGTGTGTGTGTGTTGCCTGGTTCATTCAGTGGGCGACTTGTTCAGAATAATGAACAGAGTTAAGTGGGTCGTAGACGAGGAGATGCTGCTTCCAAATCTGCTGCCCAAATGGCCAGTTGCGCACCTTTTGTTCTCCACCAGACTGGAGGCGCGCACCGACGCGCACATTAACACACACACACACAAGTTGTTCTGAAGCAAATCATCTTGCAAACCACATCCATCACACGGTTGTCGGGAGAGAAAAAAAATCAGATGCAAATACTGTGAGCAGGACGATGCTCAGCATCCCAACTGCTGCGCACGGCAACACGAGCACAGGAGTGACCCACAGGCGGGTGAAGCCCGTCACACTGTCACACCTTGTTCCATGTGTTGGGCCCCTGGACTTGAGCTTCACCGGCTTTTACCAAATCGCGCATTCCCCGCAGGGCACACTTTGAAAAAAAGAAAAAGAAAGATGCCGCCTTGAACAATCTTACCTCCCTCTCTCTCTCCCTCCCCAGGGCGAGGATTTGGATCAGGTAGTATTGGCACCGCTCAGTTGAACGTGTTGGCGAAGACGCAGAAATGAGCTACTCCCGCGGATCCAGACGAGACGTGAGCTGGACAAAGTGAGGAGCAGCAGCAGCTTCAGCAGCAGATGGAGATTTGAAACGGCGGCGCAGCGCAGCGCGGGACCGGCGGCGGAGGCTGTGACATCAGAGCGCCGCCGTCTTCAAGGAGGCTGCGCTCGGCCACATCATCAGCACCACGACGCCGAGAGGCTGGTCCGAGGACGTGGCTGTGGCCCGACCAACAGTTATGACCACAGTCAGAGAGGAGGGGAAGCCCACAATAGGAGAACACAAGAAAACTTCCCGTGGCTCCGGTGCGCTGCTGTGAGAGATGCAGGAGGAGGAGGAGGAGGAGGGGGGGGGGGGATGAGACTCGACTCCAGGCTGAGAGAGAGAGAGAGAGAGAGAGAGAGAGAGAGAGAGAGAGAGAGAGAGAGAGAGAGAGAGAGAGGGGAGCCGGTCTCCTCAGCATCAACTCTTCATCATCTCTGACAGTGCACTGCGTACTTCAGTATAATCTACAACACATAGAAATGAAGCTGTGACGTCCATACGTGTGCATAAGTCTACTTTTGGTGGACATCCCAGAACAATAATAAACTTATTTAGGCCCTAAACTTTGGATTTTTGTGAGATAAGGAAAGGGGGGGGGGGGGATTACTGCTCTAAACTCATCCTCATTGACAGGGCAGCCTTTCAGATTTAGAAAACAGTATGGACTATTCATCAATTTGCAGACTAACAGAAATACGGTTGGAGTAGTTGATAAGCAAAGTGATAAATAGTTGCCCTTTCATATTTTTTCCCAGATGTTTGAAATTCAAATCATTTTGAAATGAACATCTTTGTTTTTTGCACTGTTCCTTTTCCACTGATTTTAACATGAAAATGAACACATTACATGTATATATCTATAAATTACTTGATTAAAAATAACCATTAGCAACAGACAAGATCTAGATGATAGTGAAATTGCTTCTTTTTTGGGGGTGGGGCGGTGGGACGTAATTGACCTTTAATTTGAGAGAGATCTTTAGGGGGCATAGCCTGCCCTTTCAAATTATACTGAAACTATAGAAAATCCAGGCCATATACAGACACACAAGCATAACAGAACTTACGTACTTTTATATGTTCTCAATCAGGGATTTCACCCAGTGTTATCAACAGTAACTGAGAAGCCAGGATCGGGTGGTTCCCTCAATTAAAACCAAAAGCGACGGACAGCAAAGCACAAGAACACCTATTCATACAGCAGGTTCCTCAAGCAAGTAATGCCAAAGATTCAAGTTGGCATGGGGACACAAGACCAGGCTACCTACCATCCCTGTTAACTGTGACACAATGCAGCATAATTAATAAGCAATTTTAATTGCTTCTACAATAAAAGTCTTACACTTATTTATTTTCAGCAAGGTGCAAGAGTCAGGTTTTGCAGATGGCAAGCTGTACAAGAATATAACAAATTCATAAACAGTAGGCTAAAAAAATGGATTTTGAACAGAATAGCAGATCCAAGGTCAATGTGTTCACATTAAACAGAGAGCGGCTGGGATTTCATTACAAAAAAAGGAAAAAATAATCTTTGTTTTTTGCATTAAATACACCCTGTCCTCTGTAAAACATGCATTTACTGTTCTTAAACCTTCTAATGACACCGCTTCAGGCAAATGTCTGCCAGGGTAGGATTGCTGAATGGACAAGTCTAAACTAAGGAAAGCAATTAACCACAGATTAAGCTATGAACATAAAATCACACTCAGATTGCTTGCAAATAGCTCACTTGGAAGAGAGGGAAGATAAAATATTTACAAGTCTTTTAAAAAATGAGTAAGATGCAAGTGGTTGTTTTTCCTCTCCAATGAGTTGAGCGTTTAGCTCTGCTGTGTACACAGACTGTCGCCTGTTGTCAGTTTCCAGCTGAAGAAAAAAAAATGGGCCTGTTACCAGGGTGGGTTGACGGGTGCATTGCCCGTCCTCTCACACACCCCTCCTCTCAAAAATCAAATAATAATTTAAAAAATAACAAAATGAGACAAATGAACAATTAGTGCGTTCACTGCGATGTGTACGGTCTTTGTATCACTCACTCATTCATAGCTGCGAGAGCGAGGAGGGATGGTGAGGGTGCTTGTTACACCCCCTCACTCTCCTGGTCCCTGTTAATCACAATATCATGTTTTAATTAAAGCGTAGGGAATGAGCTTTCCACATGGTTTCCTATTACACTTTGTTTAGTGTCCTACATTTGGCCCATTGATCTGTTGTGGCAGGCGTGTTGCATTATGAATGTAATTTGTACAAATACGTGACAAAGTGTTGGCGTAACAGAAATGCTGTAGTTTTAGCTAAGATACAAAAAAATTAACATCGGAAAAATATTACGAATCTTGCAAAAGCATCAATGCAACAGGAGCAGCAGCGGCTCACAATGTTTGAATTTGTAAAAAAATTATATGAATTCTATCCAACAGTATTGTTCAAATGAAATATCAATAATATTTCATTTCATTCCTGTAGTTTTTAATAAGCAGTGAACGCAAAAAAAAGGCCAGTATGCGGTTGTCAGAGTTCATGAAGTCTCCTCTGGCTACGGTGCCGGCACAAACTGTTTCAGGCCGTCATATCCTTGACTGTACAGGTACTCCAGGTACCAGCTCCATGGCTTGGAATGCTGAAAAACAAACACACACAGTCACATTGAAGATCTCTATGATCAAAGCAATGTCTCTTAATCTTTGAAATATGACTGGCGCACATCAAACTACATGTAAAGTCCATTAAAAATTGCTGGAAATAAAAAGGGGACCCCTGATACCTTTATGGAATTGAGGTCCACGTCCTTTCTCCCGGGCCAACACTGATAAAGACGAGAGGACATTAATATTCATCATCTCACAAGATCACTGCTGAATGTTGCAGTTGGACCGAACCAAAAAAGGTGTGTGCATTATTAAACATGATGAAAACTACGTCCCGCGCAGCAGCCATGAATAGTAAAATTGTCTTTTTGTATTAATGTATCATCTATGAAAGGTACATTAATAACAGATTTGTCTCCTTGGCTTGCCAGTAAGTTTATTAACCAAACTGAAGCGGCTGTTTGCTGATAAATCAAGTGCCTCCTGCAGTTTGAAAATAAACACAAGCTTTGGAGAAGGTTTCGTTAAAAGACACAAAGAGAAGGAGCATTTTGTGGGCTGCGGCGGTTACATCCTTCCCACATATCTCTGTAAAACACGAAGGACACCTGAGATGATTCACACTCACCCTCTGATGAAAGTCGACGGCGTAGCTCAAGAAAGCCGGGTGGTTGACCAGGTCGAAACTCGTCCAGTATTGTGGCACGTTGCTCTTGAGGAGCAGCTCCTCTCCCAGCTGCACGCCCATGCCTGGGTGAAACATTTTGGAGTTCCACAGGCAGTTGACCATGACCACCACGTAGTTGTTGAACTCGCGAAACGTCTGGCGGCTGATGTGAAAGGCCTGCTGCAAAAAAAGAATCAAAGATGACAGAATGAGATGAAAGAAGTGAAAGAAAAGGAGAGAGAAAGAAAGAAAGAGTCCAACTAAACCACTCTCCACATCTTCAGAGTGTCACATCTGACGTGTTGTTGTACAGATTCATTTCCGTGCCATTTACCAAGTCCATTTTTCTCAATAAAATGTGCCACTGACATTTTCATTGGAGAGAACTGTCTGGCTGTCTGACATGTAAATTCACATCTTGCCAGTGGCAGTTGTGTTAAAATCAACAACTTTTCAAGTCCTCATTTGAGAGGGCATTAAGGGTGGGTGAAAGCGTGTGGATTTTATTCTTAGCTAGACTGAGATGTATGAAAACGAGTAGAGTGAATCACAAGGCGTACAAAGAGCAAGGAATTTTAGAGGAGAGAAGGAAGCACAAACCTGTAAAGAGGAGAAATGCATTCAAAGTCTATATATGAAATACAGGAGTGTGTGTGTATATGAAAGCATACCCCTCCACACACAGTTTGTTTAGTTCTTGGTGCAATGGGGGGAAAAAGGATTTTTACAGAATCTCTCCAATGCAAATCACAGCATTTTTAATTTACAGACGTGTACAGCAAGAAGTGGTTTCTCTTTACCTCTGTGACTTTTTCTTGACTCTTGGCCGACGTCAAGTTCACCTTGTACCTGAGCAAAACAGAAACGGTGAAAGGTCTGTCAAAAGACATTCAAGCTATTACGATTCAACTTTGTTGTGCTTTGGCATTTTTATGCATTGGTAAAATTATTTCATAACCCTGGGGTGTAGTCAATTAGCCGACGCTGAGGATTTGTGTTATTAAAGCCTTTGGTTATAAATGACGCTTGAATCCTACATAAAATGGAGAAGAGGGTTTTTACGTGTCGCCTCTTAAAGCCTCTCATTATCATAAATCATACATTAGCATCTACATAAGTGCAATGATGTAGCCATTTGCTTCCAGTTCTGTTCCGTCATCAAATATGCAAAAGCATATGACATGCCACATTAAGTGTGTAGCTAACACATGCATTTAGATTTAGCTTATGGCAGGCTGCAACACTGACATGCATGAGGCCTGACCTGTACATGATGTAAGCCAGTCGGTCCACGCTGACGGGGTCGGGGGAAAACAGGACTGGGTAAAAAACGGCAGGCGGGGGCATCACCACGAGGGGGAGCCCGTACCTCAGAAACGTGTCACACACCTGGGAGAGGACAGAAAATTATGTTAAAACTTTAATTTTGTGGATACATTTTTTTTTTTGTTTTAATGTTCCGAACCCAATTGGGTCAAAGGTGGAAACAAGCCTTGATAGGAGCTGACACAGGGAGAGTACACAGCGCGTGAAAGAAGGAAATGAGCTAAGCAAATAAACCAGTACATAGATATCCCCTAATCAGGGTGTTAAAAAAAGAGCGAGAGCCGGAATTAAATCTATACAATTAAAAGATATCCCCTAAAGCATGGTTTAAAGGAAAACAGGTGGATCTTTCCACAGTATGAAAATACCGAGCCACAGAAAGTCTAGTTCAATCTGGTTCCAACCTCATGCTGGAGGTTTATTGAAGTTGCCATCTGAGAGAATGCAATCAACTCTCTGCAACCGACTCGGTCCGACTCCAGTGATCGTGTGGTTCAGTCTTGTGGGGCTGAGAATTCCTGAAGAACCAACTGTTGACAAAGTCTGGGTTGCTGTGACCCAACTGAGTGAAAAGTAGATATTCCAACATGGAGAAGACGTCACTTCTGAAGCTTTGACGGGGATTAAACGTTGGTACACGCTGCTCTATGTAGCTGCTCATGGTATTTCATCTTCTTATGCATTTTCTGTGCCAAGAACTACTGTTACTGCTGTATAAGTTTCAGTTTTTTATGGAAATCTAAAAAATAAAAAATAAAAAAAAGATCTTCTATAAACACTGCTCCCTCTGATTGAAACATGCTTCAGTCTGACATAAAACTTGATGAGAAGTTGCCAAGCAACCAGAATAAACAGTGAGAAGTCGTTTGTCCTGCAGCACTTGGAGTATAAGAAGAACTTTGAATGTTGGAGTGACGCATTTCAGCATTCCTCAGGGTCATCAAAAAAACATGTAACATTTAAATAGGGTAGTTATGAGGCTGAAAAAAAATATCAACTGACCAATCATGTGCATTCACATATCAGTCAATGGGGCTTCTAGGACGATGGGTTGGGCATATGGTCGTGTGGATTCAGGCCAATCGTTGAAATAAACAGTTTGGCTAACATAAAACGGCAAATTGAAATTTCTTTTCACTTCAGTTTTGTGTTAATGAGTGAGCTGTTGAGGCGCTGGGAGGCTGATTTTGTTACTTTCAGACAGAGCCCGGCTCGCTGTTATAGCCGTTTCCTCCTATTTACAGCCGTTTCCCTCGCCTACAGCTTTTATGGCAGCTGACTGTGGCTCCATGTTTAGCATACAGATATGAGAGAGGTATCAATCTTCACATCTTACTCACAGCAGAAGTGTGAACAGGTATATTCCCACAAAATGTCAAGCTATATCTTTATACCATTTTCTTTGATTTGGATTTGTAATCCACTGCATGTCAGTGAAATCTTACACTATCCTTCAGACAATTTTGATTATTGTAGTTTTATTTTGTCTGACTTCTTTCAAGTCAAAGTTGATGCACAAATTATAAGATTTAAGTATAGCACAGGAAATCTTTTCTCCATTAACAGAGAGATGTGAAAACATCCATGTAGTGTCCATTATTCCAGATCATTCTGAACAATAAAGGTCAGACATCTCTGTAACTATAAGTAAAATACATCTTCAGGTGGGGCAGCTCAGTTTACCGTCTCATAAAAGTCCAGGATGAAGCTGAGGAGGAGAGAGTGGCAGCCTTCGAGCTGAAGCCCCACAGAGGCCAGTCGACCCACAAAGTGAACCAGCTCCATCACCGAGTCCTTGAACCCCGACAGCGTCATGTTTCTTGGTCAGAGGGAAGAGTGGAGAGTCAGAAACACACGGTCTAAGCACAAGCTGTAGCACCAGTCAGCAGATTTGTCTGTGGAGAATTACTCTGTGACTCAAGTCTCTCTCATTACTCTGTGACTGAGGCCTAAGATAGAAGAAAGCACTAAAATCTGTCAATGTGGCAGCTCACTACATTACAAAAGAACAAACACTAAATCACTGCTGACGTGAGAAAGAGAACAGAAACAAACAAGCAATTAGTTTGACATTTGGTGAGTTTGGGAATGGCAGTGAATAAAAATGGTTCTCCACTCATTGTATGATTCATTGTGTAATCCCAAAGGTAGGAACTCAATACCGATGAAGCCCAGATACAGCAAAGAAATGACACCAACTCCAACTCTTAATTTGGAAGCTGGAAAATCATTCAACTGAATGTTGGGTCTGTTTTTGTCATTCATAAAAGAACTGATGAATAATGAATAAATGTGTTCCAAACAAAACATGTCAATACACACTTCTGCCTCAACTGCTTTGTTTGCTAGTGCATAATAGATGGCTGAAATTAAAACTAGCAAATAAAACTTTTAATTTCAACAAAAATGTTGACTTTAATAGAGAGAGTATGTAAAACTGAGGCAACACCTCTGGACTTTTATTACAACTGTAAGAACCGACGTGTGAGAAGTCACTTTTGAGATTGAAAGTAAGAGCTTAAAGAGCCATAACCCCGGTGCGCTCAAGTACATTCACGAGTTTCAGGTTTATTGCCTGTTTATGCTCAGGGCATAAACAAGTGGAGGAAAGTAGCAGCGAGACTCACATGGAGGTGTGGCTGTTGAGGCTGATGTCCAAGTCGTCCTCCAGAGCGTACACCGAATGCCAGGTCAGCCACTTCAATAGCATATTGTTCAGACACTCAATGAGTCCACACTGCAAAAACACACAAACACGACTAAGTGTAAAAGCACTATGTATACAGTAGTTTACTGAACCAGACAGGGCATGTAGAAAGTGCTTTATGGATACTTATAGCAGAAGGTTTTGTAATTCAAGCACAGCAACAGCAGGAAACTCATTCTACTTGTGCCTCAGAGGACAGCCTACCTTGAAAAATAGCGAGGATGTGAAGAAAAGCTGCATGAGGGGCTCAAACAGAAGCCGTCCGATTTCTGAAGTGGGGGAGAAACAGGGGGCACGCACACGCACACACACACACACACACACACACACACACACACAGTATATATATATATAAAATGACTGCAGCAGGTATTTAAATGCACCACAATCCCAATTCCTAGTGTATGACAAAGAATGATAGGCCTTTGCTAAGATGGGAACAAGGTCACACTTTTATTCAAGTGGAAAGCTGTTGTACGCACAGGTAGAGCTCGCCCAGAAAATGACTTCTAACACTATTTTAGAGTTGAGACGTGGCTGATTGGGTGGAGTGCCGGATCGCACCGTTCGCTCATTTTTGCCCTCAAGTTGCTCGTGCTGTAATGGAAAGCCAACTCTAACTTAAATTGCTTGCTTGCAATTTTATCTTGAGGTTCCACATATTGTACAGTCTACTGAGAGTACAGAAATTCCTAAGCATTTTCAAACGGGCAGGGAGGGGGTTCAGATTGCTGTGCAAACCACAATCTCTGCAGTCGAGTTAGGTTGTGAACTCTGCCAACAATACCACATAGCTGGTGTTGGAATTATTTGCTCGTTTCAGCATGACTGCTTACATTTCATTTTCAAATCAATGAAAGTGACGTTGTGAGACCCCTGTCCGTCGCGCAGTGCATTCAGTGCAGCAGCCGAGGCGAGTACTCACGAGGCCGACAGCAACAGTAGAGGTGTTGGTTTTTTACGATGTTGTTGTTTTTTTATCTTTTCTTTAAGCAACATGATTATATAATCAAATTTTGAACATTTATTACATTAAGAAAAAACACAGAATAGGGATATTGGTCAATGAGAGTGGCGGACTGTGGAAGCAAGACTTACGGGCACTAGGGACAACAGGAATGTGGCTGAGCAGGCTGAGGATCTGCGGGCGGAGGAGGGAGCCGTCCCACACACTGAGAAATTTGTACAAGAAAGCCTCTGAACTGGAAAACGCTTCCTGGAAGTGAAAACATTGTAAAAAACAAACTGAGACTGTGGTTTTGCAGTGGGTGTCAGGTAAGCATGCAGGTGCAGAGATAGTGAGTGATGGTTGTCAGATGTAGATGTGGTTGTAAGGGCTCGAGAGGTGAGGCTAACCTGCAGAAAGTGCTGGGTGGACAGCAACTTGTCCAGAAACTGCAGAGCTTCCTCTGAATTCTGGGAGGCTCTTCCATCACCACAGAACAAGAATTCTTCACAGAAAAAGCAAACAGCTGTAGTCAGTGAGTGAAAACTTCAATGGAATAGGAGGAACACAGCAGCAGATTTCAGACGTGCTGCATCTTCACAGTGAGATCCACCCCGGTTTCTTTTAAACCCTTCTCTGAGAGAAACTCTTTGATATGCCAACAAGGTAACACACACACTTACCTTCGTGGAGAGCATAGCCCAGCCAGAAGTTGAGGCGTAGGAGGGCAGACTCATCCTGTACACAGTCCAAGTACTGCAGTGCCAGGCTGGAGCCCAGCAGGGAGCCCATCTGAGCAGGCAGCTGGTGGAGGTGAAATGAAGAAATAGGCAACAGATACAAAAATAGAATAATTGAGAGGCTGAAATAATCAAATATCCATAAATATAAATTAGTGTTGCTGAGCTAATTCTTCAGTCTAAACTTATCCCCAGAATGCCAGCACTGGGACATCTCTCCCATCCCACTTGGTAGTTTATAGTCCCTTATTGTGCAGCTGCCGCCCAATGTGGATACTGTGTCGGTATAACAAATAAATTAAATCAAGGAGACAGACACTGTGAATGGACACAGCTCTTCAATAATTATAGAGTAACTGTATCATTAAACTGAGAAGGCACCATTTTCCTTTTGACAACAGGAGATGAGGGTGATAATCAATGATGCTTCGTCAATGCCTCTGCTTAACTGTGTGTTCGACTGGTCTCTGCTTTCTCTCCCGTCTTTCCTGCAGAGCAGAGCTTTCCTGGCTAAAAAACGCAGTTGATCCGAAATCCTTACTGCTTTTGTTGGATTTGTGGGAAACTAAAGATGTGGATTTATGTAGCATGATACATAAAAGTCTGCAGGCCATTTAAAATGACTTATATTAGCGTATCGGGTCACTGAATCTGCAGGGCAAATAGACGTTTATGGAGAGGGCTCTTTAAATGACCATTTGCCTTGTAATGTCCAACACATTACTCTGATACACCTCTTCTTGGTTTTCATTGATCACACAGGATATATAAATACTAATGATGATATCTGTAAAAAAAAATGCAACAGCCTGTTTGGAAAACAAATGACAAGCATGGTGCTCATGAAAGTGCTTTATGCTCTAATCTAATAAACAAATTACAGCTTGAGGCCGCCTCTGCAGGGGTTTCTGTAGGAAAAAAGTTGATATTGGCTGGATACAATGTACAGACAGAATTGTAGCAGTGAGGCAACGCCACCCAGTGGCTGTAAGGTTATATCACGGACTGTGATTACACGTCCTGACAGCATGGACAATCTGCCGTACATTTTATATTGCTGCTTAAATAATGAATGATCCTCAGGCCTAATGCTAAAATGATACTCTGGTTGTGCTGGGGCGATGAGAGCAACAGCTGAACTTTGGGTGCAGAGGTAGATGGGAGTCAAAGACTAAGAAGAGGAGTTCTAGGTTTGGAACATGAGATTCTTACCTCTATACGGTGCATATTTTCCAGGAGCTGAGTAAAGGAGTGGAGCTGCACCAGGGGGACCAACTTCCTGCTGAAGGACTCAGTCTGAGCTTGTTTATTGACGAGCGAACTCAACACCGGCAACTCTAGGTGACCGTGTTTCTGAGAAATTAAGCACAGTAGAACAGAAGGTAAATCAAAACAAGCCTTGGCAGGCTTGTACAACTTTATTTTCTGAAAAATTATTATTAAATTGATTGTTTTTTCCATCTATTATTTTGTCTGTTAATCCACTGGTCATTTAGTTATTAATACACTTGCCAGTTAATTTTCTGTTGCTCAAAAAAAAAAGGAATCGACTAATTCTTCAGCTCTACTGTGTAAAACTGTTAATTGGCTAGAGATGCAACAATTAGTTGATTAATTGAAAAAAAAAAAAAGAATCGAGTAACTCTATTTAAAAGAGTGGTTATAGTCATTTTTCAACAACAAATACCAAATTCTCTGATTTAAATATCTAAGGTTTTAGGTGACTGAATAAAATAATCAACAGATTAACCAACTAGTTGTAGCCCTATACTTCGCCTCATCTTCTGATCAATTGTACGTCAATATTTCACACAAAGAACAAGCAGAGAGTGACGCAACAGCTTCACCCCGGAAAAAAAATCTAAGGGGCCTCGAGGTGAATGCTGGGGTAGATGTTGGCCAGATTAATTTGCTGAATTTCATTTGGAAGCTGCAGCAGTAATGGAAGTGTAGCCAGAGTGATGGCAAACACAGTAAGCAGTGCTGCTGAGAACCTAAATAGACGTACGTACCCTTTTCCGAGAGCTGCTCATATCTTTAATTGTGAAGGGCAGACTGGAGCTGGAGGCCACCTGGGAACCATTCCTCTTCTGGACAGCAATCAATGCCGATTTCCAGGGGGAATTGTGGTTCCTAAACCCACTCTGCATAAAACAAAGAAATATGCAGTTTCGCTGATTTTAGGGGTTGCTCACATGGTTTTACAACAGCACAATGGGCGCTAAGTTATTGTACAAACCCTCATTCGTGATGGAACGGAGAGAGTCACGAGTTCAGGGCAAAACACTTTGTAAAGTGACAGTAGATGAAGAAGGAACGGTTGCCTTCCCTGAGGAAACAAGAGCGAATGTCAACACAATCAGTATGACGCAGCTTGTATTTGGCATCTTCATTTTGATTGATGTTCCCTAATAATGCAAAATACAACAATAACCAATGATAAGGAAAGAGTAGCTGTTTATGGGAACAGTGTGCAGAGCGTGGGGGGGGGGGGGGGGGGGGGGGGGGGGGGGGGAGAGAAACATCCTGTAATTTATCATCACACAATCTTTCAGTGTCAGTAAGGAAATATTGTAGTAGCTTTGATAAATGACCCTGGAGGACATCAAATGAGCAGGATATTTACCAGTTTAGACTGTAGCTCCAGCAGCTTCCGCACTCTGAAGACTCGTACTACAATGAGGAAATAAATGAAGCAATCAATATCACTGGCAGAAGTGATGAGAATACTGAAAAGCTTAAATGATAAGAGTAAATGGAGAGAAACGAGGCAAAACAGCTGCGCAATTGTGGAACATATTTTAGAATGTGAAAATGTTTGACTTACCACTTTCTTTTCTGGTCAAAAGGTACAACAGATGGCAAATGAAAGGACACTGAAAAAAATGTGATGAGAACAGTTGTTCAGTGGATCACACGTTGCATTACGAGGGGAAATGTCATTTCATTACACTGGTAAGACGCCAATTATTCGTATTTGAACAAAAAATCAAGCAGTACTGATAGTAAAAGACTAGGGCCTGCTCCAGGAAGTAGGTTCACAGACAAGTCTGGATGACTTAGCTAAAAAAAAATCCCCTCAAATCTGAAACTGGCCTGATATATTAAGGGTTTTAAATCTGCATAGTTATACAGACTTTCTAGTCAGACAGAAATTAACCTTCATATATGACATGGCACGACTGAAGTGTCGTCATATTGCGAGGATAAAGTATAATGTAATGAGAAAAAAGTCCTAATATTGAATTTGCTCCTCTACAAAAGAGCCAATTTCCCCCAAGTCTTTAGTTCTTTCACAAAAGTCCTAATACTTATGATAATGGGGAGAATCAGATGCACAAAAATATTAGGTATTTTATTATTTGTGAAACCTATACTAAAATATTACTTATCAAGATACTCAACATTCCTAATTTTAACATAGGCGACAGACTGATCTCCTGATATTCCCCTCTAAAATGACACATAGCCAATATATATAAAAATGTAATATTGTGACTTTCTTGTAATACTATGACTTTTTTTCTCATAATATTATGACTTACTAAGGTTAGCTCTTTTCTTGTAATATTACATTTTCATTCTCAAAATCTTTTTTCCCTTGATGTGGCCCTAATACTGACTCTTTTACTGACATATACTGTATATTTTACATATAAATGTAATTTAATGACAACATCCTTAGTGAACCACAGTTTTGTCACTCAAAACAGATGTAGATTAATAGTATACTTTAAAAATTTGACTCCATTCTACCAAATGATCGCTTATTACAACAACACAAAGAACTTCAGTGCACTTACCAGATTTTCCTCTGTGACAAAGCTGAAGATGAAGCCATAGATCGATCGAAGCTGGTCTTTTGCATCAATCATATCAAATACGGTCAACACCCACTTTATAAAAAGTACCTGGATAAAGTACATGCAAGTAAACAAAAAATGTATTTACTATGGTATAAGGTCAGGTAAACAAACACTCATCTCAAATACTGCATAATTCATTTTTTTTGTATGTGAACACAGAGCGAGAGTCGTCTTGAATCATATTGCTTAGTTGAAAAATAGTTAATGATGTAAACAACAACCGTAAAATGACTAATGAACAGAAATACAGTTAAAAATAAATCATATCAAGATTTACTGCCCAACAACATCAAGTGAAAAAGTAACTACCCTTTACCTATCAAATCTTTATCTGCACGTTTTTAAAATGTATAAGTGCAAGATAAATTTTATGCACATACTTGTGTGCTGATGGGTATTTTGCCAACACCCAGCCAAACCACGGCCCGAACAACAGCCTCCTGGGGAACCACGGTGGAAGGAATCAGACACTTCAGCACCCGCACACATGGACTAGTTCCTGCACAGACAAATATACAGAAACAAAATCAATTGGACAGCACATCAACACACACACCATCTGCATTGCTCATGTATTCACAAAACAGTGGATGTGGATGGATGGTATTGCAGATTGCATTATCATATGATTGCTCTGCAAAAACAGGCGCAGTGACATCCAGCTGTTGAGCCGCTGTCTTACCCATTCGGAGGCTCATGGCAAACTCCAGCATGACAGCCACGGCCTCTGAGGAGAGACCTTTACTGTAGGCCGCTCTCTCCACCAGCACCAGGTTATTCTCAAACTCATCGTTCCCGACCACTGGAGTACCTGCTTCGACTGGAGGAGGAAGAGGGAATGTCATATTAGAAAATGGATGAGTAAGAATGATAAAGTCCTCTGCTCATACGTTGTTTTTCTCTCACTCCCCAGAAGTCGAGGTATAAGCAGTGGGGTGATCTGATCGCTGATGCTGCTCCAAAGCTCTTGAACAAATTACCTTCTGACTTACGCTCTATCTCTGATTAAGCACTTTTTGAATCCAGCCTTAAAATGTATTTACTTAGAAGAGTCGTTTACTCTATAAAATGTCACGCTGTAAAAGAAGATAACCCTAGAAATTCCAAAAAAGACTTGGGGGAAAGCTTCAAATGTCTGTTTTTTTCCCAACTGACAGTCCTGAATGCAAAAATTCACGACAAAAAAATCCCCCAAACCATCGCACTTGTTTATCAAAAAAAATAAATAGTTGCTGATTAAAATAATCGACTAATCGTTACGAATAATCGACTAATCGTTAAACAGATGTTGTCCGTGTGTTGTCCCTAATGAAACGGAATTAACCCCAGCAGCTCTGTCTGGGACCAAGAGCTAAGTAAGTTAGCAAACATTAAACCTAATGCTACACGGTTTTTCTTGGCTAATACTGTGGTGACGTGTTAGCACGGACAGTTAGCACCGTCGGTAACGGCGACAGTAAACGCCACCCGAGCTCGTTGTTTGTCGGGTGCAGTCGGGGCCAGTCGGGTCCAGTCGGGTCCAGCACCTACCGTCAGAGAAGTACTTGAGGGCCAGAACCAGCGGGTCCTCCGCCTCGTTCTTCCTCCGCTCCTTCTCCGCCACCCTCAGACTCCGGTTAACGCTCCGGTTGGACGCAGACTGGTCGCTCACAGACGACGAGTCTGAATCCGTTGGCCCCAACAGGTTTTTCTTCGCTGCCATTTCTGCATTGCTAAAACTTAGAAACCCTCCGTGTGCTCCGACTCGCTCCCACTCGCTCCGGCCCCGGTCATTCAAACAAAACTCAAATCCTCCGCGCGACCGTTTGCTCTGCGCCTGCGCAGTACGGTCCTTCCGTTCGATTGCCTCCCGGGAGTTGTAGTCGGGTTGTAGTTCGTTTTGCTTCCAGCCGATCGAAAGACGAAATCTTCTTTCGGGTTGTTTTTTGTTTTTGGCGGTTGGCAATCAACAAATTGGTGCATTACCGTCACCAACTGGCTCAGCGTTGCTATTATTTACTATATGAAATAAAAACTAACCAAAGAAAACAAACCAAAATGAATAATAAACAAAGAAACTAAACAAAAAAAAGATATCATCTCAATTACATTTATTAATAATAATAATAATAATAATAAATTGCATTTATAGAGCACTTTTCATTGCTAAAAGCAATCTCAAAGTGCTAACATTTGTTTGTCTAAGATACTGAAATATGACTTGATAACACTCATTTGTGTTCTTTTGTAGTATATCTACTAGATTAAACTTTAGACAGTGCAGCATATAACGCTCTATTGTTTCTTCTTGGCTCCAGTGGTCACATTTACCTGTATTATGTTTCTAAAGATGTCAGCAAAATTAGAAACGTAACGTACACTGTAAATCCCTACTCGCTCAACTCAACTTAAAATTCACCCGAAACAGTTTGCACATAGAACTTTTAGTTAAGCACAGTTCAGTAACACTAAAGCTATGAGAACACCTGACATAATATAATGAAATATGTTCAGCATAACTTGCACTCTTGTAATGGCGAAAATACATATTTTTAGAAAAAGGCTACCGCCCCTATCTTTCCCACTAAACTGTAAGCCGTGTGACCTTCATACTTAGGAGAAGCAGGGGCGAAATCCTTTAATTTTAACTTGAGGGCTTGAGTTTATCCCCTCATACAGTGCTTAGATCCCCTCACACCCGGTGTTCAGGCTGAATTATGTTTTACCCATGTAGGGTTATGATTAGATTGTCTGTGTTTAGTGTTTTTTACCACCCTTTTCTCTGAAATTGTGCCAAAGGTATTTCTTACAGAATAAAGTAATTTAATCAGTGTATTTCCCTTATAATTTCCTCATAAGTACAGTAATTTATTGCCAGTTTCTAATATGTTAACAAAACTAATTAAATGGAAATAAATTTTCTTAAGAAGCAACAAATCCCTTACCCATGGGACTTCGCTAATGTGAAGGCATGTATTAATACGGAGAAATTAGCATGACACAGACTGAGGTTATATAAGATCACAACACAAAAAAAATCCAACACCGCAGCCATTTTTGTAATTTGAAATGGTATTATTCATCATTGACTATGATTGAATGACATGCAGGAGTGCTATTGAAAAAAACATTTAGCCAGTTATACTTCCAATTCTTTATTTTAAGTATATAATTTACAGAAATGTTGTGAATCTCAAATCTGACAGGATTTTCAGCCCCGAAGGAAAACTGCAATAGGAATGATTTTCATATCTTGAGAGTAAAAACAAAACCAAATGGATGAGCAGAACTGCTTGAAGACAGCGAAGTTGTTTAAGATAAGATAATCCTTTATTCGTCCTACAAGACATACACTGTGAATTAAGAAAACGGTAAAATTCAATTTTTGACAGGCAGGACTTTTTTGATTTAGATATGCTCTGCTGTACAAGCTAGCAGCGAACCTGAGGCAGCCCCTGCTGTCCTTCCCAGCTGAACAACTCCACTGTGATAACTCGACTGAAAGGACAAAAGGGAAATTCATCTCATTTTATTTCAGGAGAAAGGGTTTCACGTGTACTAGTGCAAAAAAACCTAATGAAATGAAAGATGAAAGAGGACGTGTATATTTTTTTCTTTCTAAAATAGCCTTCGGGTAACACTGCACCAAAATAACATGTGGGCATGTTAGACTTGTTAATATTTGGTTAGTACAAAATCCTCTCAACACTGCTCCTTTTGGTTTATATTGTATTGTTTTGACCAGTTGAAACATGCTTGAAATATTGAAATCCATAATTCATCAGTCTCTCCTACTTAAGAGTATAAAAACAAATTAGAAAAACAAGCTACAAAGATTCTTTCATGAAAAACTGCATTCTCAAATCAATTTGTAACACCAACCAAAGTCATACTTCATTAAAAACAAAAACAACAAATATGTTTAGCACAGTGTTGGACTGAAATAAATAGGGAAAACGGGATCGACTACATTTACAATGAGCCGAGCTCATCAGAGTTTCCACAGGTACGATTGTCCACGGTTATGTTAAGGATGTACGGATCAGGTGTTCTCAGTTTCACAGTAAGAGTGCAGAGGGGTGGGTGAGCGTATTCAGACAGCCAGCTGGATGAGACAGGGGTTTTTGTTGTGAGGGCTGTTATTACTGGGAGCGACTGTTTCCTTCAAGATTCGAATAACTACAATCCCAGGTTCCCCTTTCGCTGTGGCTCGGACCAAAGTGGGATGGAGAGGATCTTAAGACTGCTTGACCTTGTTCTTCTCCTGGTCGTTCATGTGCTGCTGCTCCTCTCGGCCGTCCTCCCTCTCCGGCCGCTCGTCGCTCTGGCGGGCGATGAGCAGCCGGCAGGTGAGCAGGATGCCAAAGACCAGCGCGTGGGCGTACCGCTTCAGGGGATCGCCCACCAGCTGGTGGAAGAACAGGACGGCCAGCATGACCAGCAGCAGCAGGAAGTTGGCCACGTCCTTGGGCCTGCCCGGCACCAGGGTGAGCACCACGCCGCAGCCCACCTCCAGGGAGCCGATGATCTTGCGGAGCAGCACTGAGCTGATCCCGATCTTCTTCAGGCCCGGCAATGCCTTGGCGTAGCTCTTGTACGCCCTTTTCTGTGATGGAGAACGGTACAGACAGCTTAGATAACCACCCAAACATCTAACTGAGTTCAGAAGCAAACGTGTAAGGTCACCATTCTCCTCAAGTGTTAAACATCCAAATGCTTCTTTAATCTTGAGGCCCTTGGCTCCAGGTGAACTATAAATACAAACGAATGAGATGGCCTCGCAGCGTGCGAGTCAAGATTGAGCAGGGCAGCTAACATCATCTCACATCAGGTGCATCTCAGAATGTGCGCGACCGCGCCGCCATTGCTCGTTAACCGTTTGAGTTGCTCTTCATCTAAAAAGAAGAAGAAGAAAAAAAACGCCAGAAGCTTCAGCTGCTGCGACACGTTCCGTGCGTGGATTCAAAAACGTGTTTATCTATACACGCCAACCTCCGGACGTTTAAGCTCAAATAACCGGATGTGTTGAGGTGGAAATGATGTGCATTCGTCCCTCGTCCCGGTTTGAGTGTTTTTAACGGCTACTGGGGATTTATATTATGAATCAAGGCTGGCTCACAGATGTCCTCCTGGACATATTTTACAGGTTTCATCATCTTTCAACATCAAGGCCCGACCTGTTCTCAGACACGACAGGTGCTAAGGATACAGACGCGGGGTTACCATCATCATCATCATCTTCATCACCGCATCACTCGGGCACAAATAAGCATCTAAAGGCTTTTTCTATTTCCCGTATCTTTTCATATTCAGGTCAGCATCTCCACACGAGCCGACTTCAGCGCCTCTGTCGTCCCGCAGCCTGCCGCCGAGAACAATGGCCCCCCGTCCCCCCCCCCTCCCCCCACCAACACGGCTCACCGCTGACACTGAACTCACCATCTCGCTGTAGGCGTCCTTGCTCAGCCTCGGCGTGAGCTTGATGGTCCCCATGAACACGAAGAACAGGCCCAGGGCGAAAGAAAGGGCCACGATAGTGACCGTCCTCGGCGAGGCCATCGTCCCGTACCGCGCTCGCTGGCTGCCAGGCGCTTCCCACTGAACGGAGGAGGGGGGCGGGGCGTCGTCGTCGGACGGTTTCCCTGGTGAAGATGCGCCACCAGGGGGAGGGGCTACTGCTGGACGAACCGCGAAAATGGCGGCGTGCCGCTGGAGCCGCATCCGCCCGCAAGTGTCTGCAGCCTGACGGGAGCTCTGCTTCCACTGCTGCAACACTCCTGCACCCGGGGCCTGTCGCCTGTTTCATCCTCTGTAAATACAATAAATCATCTCTGATATTTTGCAATTTAGTTAGTGTATTGTTGCACCGCATGCTATTGTATGACCTGCATATAAACCTGCAGCATATATGCATATATTTGTTTTGTTTTTTTTGCTATAATATGATATTGTTAAGTTGGGGCAGGACTATATAAGCACTATGCTTCTCCCTGCTCCTTCTCGAACGCATTCCTTGTTTTGAGTGATTTATCACTTATTATTAGTTATTATTAGTTTGCGTTTTGTCTTTGTGTTTTTATTTTTATCTGATTTTTGTTTTTTGTTTTTGTTTTATGGTTCGAGATGACCTAAAATCAATCAATCAATCAATCATCAATCAATCAACCAATCTCTAAATATCTCAAAAGGTAAGGATGAAGGCCCCATGATGACCCCTAGGGGCCCTGGCAGCTCGAGGCTTCTTCTGTGTACAGTTGTTTTGGTTATATATAGACTAAAGTTAAAATATCAATTGGTTGACAGTGGTGGAAGAAGTGATAAAAGCACCAATGTCGAACAAAAAAGTAAAAAAAAAAAAAAAAACCTTAACTGAAAAATTTGAAGTATAACCAGGTAAATGTACTTGAAGAATCAAAAGAAATTAGTTCACTGTCATAGATGAGCAAAGGAACCAAAACAAGAAGCTTAAATCAGCAAAAAAAATTGAACCGAATAATCGATTATAAAAATAGTTGATGATTAATTTTAGTAGTCGATTACTAATCGATTCATTGATTAACTGGTCCAGCTCTAAAATGAGATCAGATCATTTCTTAACCATAACACTACAACAGCAGTTATTCCTAGTGATGTTGGCTCCAAATGAATGAATCCCTGAATATTGTCTTAAAGACAAGGGCCGGCTCTGTTCAATGTAAAATGACAGTAAAGCCTCCTCACTAAGCACATCCCTTTATTTTATCATGTTTTACAATTCAAAAGGACACTCCACAAATGTCATGTAAAACCAAACCTGTATGTAGGTATATTCAAATATTATGGAGATTACTCTTGAGGTAGCAGTATCTTAAATTATGACATGGTCTGAAGTTTTCAATGTAAAGATTGAGTGTGACTTTATCTTCCCTCACGCAACAAACCACATGTGTATTTTAAGTCCGTTTAACAATAATTGTCATCGCTTTAGTCGAAGGCAGTAGAATCAACACGTAGCTGTAAAATACCCATTTGAGTACACACATGTTTGTTTTTTAAATCTCGTGGTTTGTGGAAGAAGGTCAAGGTGACAAGAAGGCTAATTTGTTGTCTATATTAGACGTTTGAATCTAAATAACTTCTAGCACAAATTCTGTCATACTGTTTGCTGCCGTGACAGCAGTTGCTGCTGCTGTAATGTAAACACAAAAGACATGCCATATACAAATTAGTGACAAAATGTTTATTATATGATTTCAGAGATCTGTTCCTCACTTCAACAATGTCCCTTCGCTCAGTGCACTGTTCATTGTTCAAATAATCATTTAAAAAAGAATGTTTAAAAACCATGTTTCCCTTGAAATCAAAACTGGATAGACTGCATAGACAAACATAATCTCCTTTAATTTGGCCAAGCACTCACATTTATTTTTAGTTTATCATTTTTTAAAAACGGTATATTATTTTTCTGCGATTACATGGTTATTCAAACCTGCCCTTCACTACACACTGGAATTTGAAGATTCCCCAAGGTTCAGGGATCAGGTCTGATGTGATAGTGGTAAGGACAACAGCATCGGTCGGATATTGTCTTTCCCTCTGTGAGAATAAGGAGCGTGAGAGTTCATGAAGCGATGTCGCGGGTTGGAAGCTACAGCTGTGGACCTCATCCTCACCCTCCAGCAGGACTCACTCTCACTGTCCCTGGTCCTGACGTTCCTTCAGAGCCAGAATTGCTTTCCGGTAAAGATCTATCAGGAGACAGGGTCAACGGAAGAATTGATTTCAAACTGTTTACAGTCCAATGCGTTATTGTATGAAATTGTTAGAAGGAGGAGGTGGTGGAGGCTCACCAAAGGTCGCAGAAAGGTCCACGGGTTGAGAGTAGGTTCCGTTCATCCCCTCTGTGTTGATTTTGTTCTTCCTTTTCACTTTCACTACTTTCTTCTTTTTCCTCCTCTCCCCTTTAGCTGGACGCAAGAAAGAAAAATATTAGATTTCCATTCTTAAAGCTTATAACAAAATATATTGGTCATTTATAAATGATAACAACCTTTCAGTGGCTTCTCGTCATTGTCCAGAGATTCTGGCATGTCCAAAGTTTCTTCTTTCACTTTTGTTTTGCGTTTGATTTTGCCCTTTCTCGGGGGGATCAGGGCGCTGCTGGCTCTCTCTCTTTGACCAGAGATTTCTTGCTCTCCTTCATTGCCGTCACCCTCCTCTTCCTCCTCCTGTTCATTTGTTTCATCTTGATCTCTTTCACCTCTCTTCACCTTAGTTGGCTTGTTCTTCTTCTTTGTCCCCAGCTTGTTTTTTAGCATTGACTCCTGAGAAAACACGTGTGAGTTTTAGTACCCATGTGTTTATTTTATTGTAAAGTTCATCTTGAATCACATAATTACAGAAGACTTCACAATTATGAATAAGTAGCATAACTGTTGGAAAGAGGGTGAGATGCAGACCAGACACAGCTACGGTTAAGAAGATTGTAAGGTAAATGGTAAATGGCTTCAAATGATTTATAAATTAGTCCATCCACAGACAAAAATTGATAACTGATGAACCATTTTGAGTAAGTTTTTAAGAATAAATGTGATATTTGTTTTACTCCCTAATATCTCCCTAATATCTGCATTGACATCGGCCCCCAAAAATTAATTTTGTTTGTTTGTTTCAGCTCCAGTATAGTGGAAAACATTTGTACCAACAAATCATCATAGTGGAACAATAAACCATGAGGACACAACTTTATAGTGTCTGTGGAAAAGGATGCCGTATGTTTCCCTGACCTTCTGCAGCATGTCTCGAATAGGTTGCATTTTTCCTTCTCCCTTTGTCTTTTTCTCCCTTTCTTTGGGCCGATGAACCTGGCGAAGATCTGACTTGCTGGATCGCATTCTGAGGTGAGAAGACACAATAAGTTGTAACTTAATAATAATAAGGTCAACGTGCAAAAGTATTTGTGCAATGAATTTTCCGAAAACAAAGGCTTTTCTTACCGTTCCACCTTGGTTTTTCTACGAACTTTCTCTGTCTTCCCGTTCTTGTCCCTCTCTCTCGTCTCCGCAGGCCTCTTGCTGTCCTGAGCCACACGGGTACACAGCTCAGGATAATCCAGATAAACAGCACGCAGCAGCCAGCGGAGACCTCGCAGAGTCTTTCTGTCCGACCAGCGTCGCAAATCCATTAAGGCTGAACAAGGCTCCTGGGAGAGAGAAAGGAAACGGGTCAGTTTGTCTGTGTGACTGTCTGATGATGACTCTGAGATCTGTGACTCTCTGCCATAAGTGTGTGCAAGACATAATTATGTTTGTTCAGTTTGCATTGGTGAATTTTAGAGTGACACTCACAATGTGGCACAGAGAGCGGCTCTGGTTGACCAGCTTCTCAAGGGACAGAATCTCAACCAGCTCACTTCCCAGCAAAGCGTTCATTTTGTCCTGTTTGTTTGCCAACCTGAAATGGAAAAAAGTGTCAGGTCAGGTCTGGGTGAGTTATCTACTGTAAAGTTGTCAGATAGGAAGTAGAGTATATTTACACCAATGTGGGTTTTCCTGCCACTCTTGGTTGTTTCAGCAGATCAGACAGAACCTCCTTGACCTCCTTAATCCTCTGCCTGTCGCTGGAGTCCACCACAAAGATGACGCCATGGGCTTCTCCGTACAGCTCCCTCCAGCCTCCTCTCGACTCCGCGGACCCTCCCACATCCAGCAGCGTGACCAGGTAGTTCTCCACTCTCAGCTCGTTCTGCACACAGCCATGGGTGGGTCCTGTTTCCACACCGTGGTGGACTGGAAAACACAGTCATGTACAGGTTGACTATAAGTTATAATATTATTGTTCGCCGGTCAATCAGCTTGAAAGTTGCCGTTGAATTACCTCTCAACATCCCTCTGATGGAGGATGTTTTTCCTGCTTTGTCAAGACCGACCACAAGAATCGTTGCTTTCCTGCAGAGAAGTATAGACTCTTTATTTATAGAGTTTGAGTTAACTCAGTTTTATTTACAGTGGCCACTTCACTAGGTTCACCTGTACAATCTAATGAAATCCATTCTAACCGCTCTGCGCTTTTTTCCTTACCTGATTGGCTCCTGTATTTTGGACACCCAGTTGCAGCAGTTGCTCATTAGGTTGAACATGTTTACTTGAGGTGAGCAAGGTGAGCACAGAGGCCACCATCTTCTCTGGAACTGGTACCTGCAAACAGACGTCAACCTGAGTGCGACTCACTCACCAACGCGCCGTCAGGGCTGGTCGGTTGAGTCACCGGGGGCCGTGGCCAGGTTCCGACAGAAAGGCACTGTGTGTCTGTCTCCTGAGAGCTTAGGAGACGTTTACAGATGGTCGGACACATGGGCGGTGCTTTGACTGCCAAGTGTCTCTCTCTGCCTCCACAGAATCTAAAAATAGCTATTGGTTTCCTACAATTTCTTGGATTAATAATAAACCAGAGCCCCAAAAAGCATTTCTCTGTAGTAAATCATAAGGACCATAAATGTTGTCATTTGTACAACAATATACATATATTTTTCTCTCTCGAAATATTCAGTTTTGACGTCGGTCTGCTGGTGTGTGAGCTTTCGTCCATGTCCAGGTAACTATGAGAGGTTCTCTCAAGTCCTGTAACACACACACACATACAGCAGGTGTCTGTCGTCATGCCGTGCACTAAAAAAAACCTGCAGATCTTCCCGTCCTTTGTCCAGTGCATCTGTTCAGGCTCCGTAATCTGCTAAAGCGAGTTTAGACCGACCTGTTGTCAAAGTGTTGTCAACAAGCCGACCCATATTTGCTCAGGCTGTAGATGACAGTGAGGTCCTCACCTTTTCCACCCAAAATGTGTCTTCCATGTTTGCAGTGTTTTGCACATACAACTGAAATTGCAGTATTTCAGACAGTAATAGCAAAATATTGAATTGTCAATATCAGCAGTTACTAGTGGTTTTTAAAAAAAAACCCAATATCACCTGGTCACAGGACCGTATTTGCACATTGTGTCCGGTGTGAAAGTCTAAATTTAAAAAAAAAGTGTTTGCTTTATTAAGGATAATTTAAAATAAGTGTTGAATGTGGCATGTTTGAAATAACTCTATTTGTTCTAAATCATTTGTTTTAGTTTTGGTCCATAATTAGTGGATATACTTTTATATATATATATATATATATATATATATATATATATATATATATATATATATATATAAATTGAAGTAAGTGATCATAGAAAGAATTGATAAAATGAAAAACTAATTTATTAAGCACATAGAGTAACCAGTTAAGTTGTAAAAAAGATTCAAGACAAATCCTAATAAGCAGTAATAATGGGCATATTGATTCAAACAGTAAATCATCACTTATATACATAATCAATTTGATCAATATATCTGTAATTAGTTAAAAAAAATAACATGCATGCTGGTCATCAATACACAAACACAGAGTGTCCAGTACACATGGGTAGAGAAAAGGAACGATTGAACGTTGATTTAAATTAAGCTTTGTAAAATCATTGAGCACAAAACGACTTGTACCAAAAAACACTCACTGAAAATGTGTGAAAGGTGCTAAATTTGTAAACATTAAACAGCCATGAGAAATTCGAGGAATACTTACAGAAGTACGTCTATGTCCATGCATTTGTTTGGATGCTCGCCTCTGACAACATCTTGGACCCACCGGCCACAACACTAATCAGGCTCACACTAAGCCCTCGGTCACCCCATGTGGGAGGCGCAACCTGGGAAATGTTGTACTGCTATTCCAGCCAATCCCAGAGTCCTCCGGTGCCAGTCGTTGATCCCATTGGACGGCGAGGTTCTCCCTTAATTGGCACAAACAAAGGTGGACACATATCAGGAGAAGCACAGGAGAATTAAATGTGTCTGGTGGTGTGATCTGTGACGTGCAGTGATCTCCTTTTACTGGTGAGGTCTGGAAGTGGTAGCAAGCAGAGCGCTACCACTTTAGGCCGCACAACGCCAGTCACCCAAGGAGATGATGACATCATAACCATGATGATGTTCCAGGTGGTGTCACACAGTGTACCTGAGGTATATAATTGGAACTTGAGCTCACTATAGACCTATCAGGTACATTTTGATTGAATTAGATGTGACATGGTAATAATTTCACAAATCAAAATGCCTATAATATTCAATAAAAATGGATAATCAGTTTTGATCCGTTTTGACCAAACAAGCTTATATGGCACATTTTATACACAAAGACATATCAGAGTGCTCCACATAAAAGATGATAACTATCATAAGGTTGTTCATTAGTGATAACTATACCTATCTGACTAGTTTGTGGCTCAATTTAATTATGATGAAAACAATTCAGTTTTATTTATTCCAGTAAATATGATCTGCCTCAAAATGCACTAAATAAACCTTGTGAAACCAGGCATCCATACTTTTTTGGAAATCTAAAAACACAAATTAATGAGATGGAAAACAGAGGACGACGGACTAGAGACGCATTTACTTTGCACAGAGCTCGAGCATAACAATTTACCTCTCACAGAGGGACATGCTGTATTATGTAATGTTATTAATACAATAATTTAGTACAACACATTTTGTAAGGCAGCATTAGCCACTAGATGGCTCTGCAGTCACAGGATGTATTTTCACTGCCAGAAGCTGCTGTGCATCATATGGGCTGTTGATAAAATAACAGCTCTGTGTCGTAGTCCTTTACAAGCCCAGATGAATCTCCCCTGCAGATACTTTTCATTATACTTATTTTATTAATAAACTATAGGCTTATTATATTTTATAAATTAAATATACTCAGTTTCTGAACATATAATTGTTTGCTTGTGTTTTAAATGTAAATAATCATTTCTTATCTTGATAAAGATAAGACTGTCTCTTTCCTCCAGAGATCTGGAGGAAAGAGACAGTGCAGCTGCCGTGAAATTATACTAGAAATGATTAGTGGCATCATCCAGAGACCAGCAGCATTGGTTTGTGTTCAGGCTTTATCTTATTATGTCATAAACCAACGTCCAATCAGGCTCTGCCCTCCTTTGCTGAGTAGACTCATCCTAGACTCTGACCACAGCCCTCTGTCAGCTGACACACACACACACACACACACACACACGCTGACACACACACTCACACACACACACTCACACACACACACACAGCAAAAACAGCAGCAGCTGAGGACCACACCCCCGTCTGCTCCTGTTCGCCACATTGCAAACATGTTTCAGAGACCCCTGACTGCTGATTTTGCTGGTCTCAGTTTTCAGTTACACTTCTGAACGGCTTCTGCTGTGAGATATTAACATTAAAGGAATAGTTTCACATTTTGGGAAATACAAGAGTTAGATAGGAAGAAATTTTTATCTTCTATGGTGTAGAATTGAAAATAGACTTGTTCCCTCGCTCGCCAAGAGACACATGAGTACGGCTACATTGATTTGTTGATAAAATTTAAATTCTGTTGATCACTTTGACTCGATTGACTCCATATTATTTCCTGTTTTATTTTGAAACCATTTCTTTCAGAGGTGTCTGTTGTTGGTCTTATTTCTAACCCTGTATGTAGTGTGTTTCCCCCCTCTGTGATTACCTGCTCCCGCCCTAGTGTGTTTCCCCCGTGTCTTGTTACCTTGTAACCACTCCACTTGTGTGTTTAAGTGTCCTGCTCATTCTTTGTCAGTTCTTCTTTTCTGTGTATTACTTCCTGCTGGTGTTCTGTGCTCCTTGTGTGTTTATTTTTCCTGTATCCTTGCTTACTGGATGCCTGCCGGACGTCCTGTCGCCATGTCAGCCCTGTAGGCCTGTTATTTTCATTAAAATACCTTGCACTGCACCTGCCTGCCTTCTAGTCTGTCTACATTAGGGTCCTTATATTAGTGAACTGCTATAATAGTTCAAATAACTTTATAGTAATTATTGTGCAAAAATGACATATTGCTGTTTTCAGCCTCTTAAATATGAAGATTTATTTGCACTTATCTGTTTCGTATCATATATTTAGCTGAATACCTTTTAGACATTTTAACACGGCATTATGGTCTCTAAGAAAGTGGGTTGTGTATTTTTCACTGTATTCGGATCATCTATCGACTGAATAATTGATTTATATACATGAGAAGATAAGATACCACTGTCATGTCCGTAAGCTTAGACTGACTCTGTCCAAAGTTAACAAACATCTGCAGACGAGTACCTTCAAAGCTCACTGATGAAGTTGCTCTATCTTTTCTTCTTGATTCGTTGTGGCTTGACGAAGGGATGCGTCGCGCATTATTTCCTTTTGTAAACACTTCTGTTCAGTTCCAGCCCAATGTTTTCCTGTGCGTCCAGTCTTTATGCTAAACTAACTCAGCTCTTAGCAGAGCAGAAATGTGAGAGGTAACTTATCTTATTCTTGACAGACAGAAAAAAACATCCCCCCAAAACCTTGAACTACACTTTCTAAGATAGTTAAAAACAAATCAAGGACATATTGTTTATTTCAGTCTCGTCGACACCGGGTGTTCCCTTCACGGACTCGACTGGCCGGTAGCACAGTGTCCAGGGCACGGCCGTTGCTCTCTAATGAGGTTTCCGTCCCCCACTCCCTCATGTCTCCACAGAGACTGAAGTCAGTGACCCACGCCAATGCCTCAGCAAACACATGCATTAGTAATGACCAGCCTTCGTAGGTTGCGTCGACCCCTTCACCATGTCGAGCCTAGATGAGATCTGATTAGACAGGATGAGGTCGGGGTGTTTTTGGGGCGAGCTGTGTTAAAACTGCTTCCACTGTTCATGGTGAAATATACAGAAAGATATATCATCTATCGTAGCGGAAGTTAAAGCTCTTTCAGAGATTGATTTGTCCAGTAAAAAGAAGTCAGGACTTATTAAAGGTGAAAGGTCATGTTTGACGTGGATCTACGCAAAACACAGAACTGTTTTGGAATGGAAATGTTACAGACTGTGCCCTTTCTCATGCACCTCACAAACGGATGATCTTTGTTTGCATAAGTAGCTGAACAAACATGAAACGGGCTCTTTTCTCCCGGGTCACAACATGTTAATGTGTTCTCACCAGCATGCCACCTTGACAAATCATATCACAGTGAGGGAAATGACAGTGTAAAAAAAGGGAATGAGATGATTGAGTGAGATTTTAATGGTTGATTCACTGTGTGTGTGTGTGTGTGTGTGTGTGTGTGTGTGTGTGTTTGTGTGTGTGTGTGTGTGTGTGTGTGTGTGTGTGTGTGTGTGTGTGTGACCTGCACCTGTTCATGTGGCCACTTCACTCACAGGCCTGCAGCAGGTCACTGTTACAAGGCCAACCTTGTTGTTGGAAACTAAAAATGGACGTGCAGGGAAACTGATATGATAACTACTCTCCCTCCACAGTGTTTCCGTTTGGACAGGACATATACTGTATGTAATGAAATTACACTGTATTTACTCACTGCTCAGATTTTTTCACTATCGGTAGAACAGAGTTTACGGGAAGGTTACTGGTGCTCCCCACATTTATTTTTCTTGTTTAAAATTGTTGTCAAGATTTAGGGGGACTCAGAAAACAATCTTCGATTTTACAATTTTGACTTATTCACCAAGGCGAGTAGAAAATACTGCTGAAAATACAATATGCCTAATATACCGTTTTGTACTCCTATTTCTGTTTGCAACACAATAATCAGATTTACCTCGCCATACAATTGAATTATTTTTGATTTTAAATATTGCTGCCTAAACTGGCCTGCACTTTCTGTTGTACTTTAGTTATATGCGATGATATCCCAGATCACAGGAGTGTGTCTGCGCCAGATCACAGGAGTGTGTGTGCGCCTTTGATCATTGCATCAACAGGGATTGTGGGATAGGATTGCAATTAACGATAATCAGGAGTTGGAATGAACATTCAAACTGTGCAACATACTGTATGACAGTTACTCAGTAATCAACAAGCACTTGGTACACAAGAAGGGTATACACAACTCAAATCTAGCAAGTAAATAAACAACTGTAGCTTTATAAAAATTAATTAGAAAGCATGTTCTCCCCGTATATAGGGGAGGATAAAGCAAATTAAAAAACAAGCACTGTATAAGTCCAAAGAGAAGAGCAATAACTGAAGCAAACTGTACAATAAAAAAGTAAATACCTAAAAAAGTACAACCATGTGATGGACTTCTGTGAAGCTGAAGGAGTCCGGATGTGTTTTCAAATATGATCTGGGACAAACTACTCTCCCTCCTTTCGTAATCTGCCATGTTTGAGATCAGGGAGGGAGGTGATCCTGGGGTTTATCTTGAAAAAGCACCTGTTGGATTAATGATTAATAATAATAATAATAATAATAATAATAATAATAATAATAATAATAATAATAATAATTTTATTTATTATCACCTTTCAGAAGTTCAACAATAATACGGGTTTCAGGTCACATAGCTGTATAAAAAATAAAAAAAGATATAAAAAAGCGACATAACATAAAAGCAAGTCTATAGAAATGGGTTTTTAAAAGCCCCCCTGATCAAAACACTTATATAAGCAACAACAAGATAAACTGAGATTGCTTCTTTGTCATTGAGATGAGATTCTTTCACCATCTGTAAAACCTCGTGTCATCTCTGATTCTCTTACTTTTGACGCGCCGGCACATCACTTCCGGTGCCGCTGCGCGTGTCTCCGGGTGACTTGACGCAGCCGCTGCGCTGACGGGGATTTTGACAGAGCGCCAGCAGCGGCACTAGTCTGCCGACGGGGAGACACCCAAACCTCCCGCAGCACACGGCACACGGGCGCTACGGTCGGAGGACGCCCGGTGTGTGTGTTTTTAACACGGAATGAGGCGCGTGTTCAAACTACACTTCGCATGTGTCCCGCTCGGTCTGGACGATGATCGCCTGGCGGAGTTCTTGTCCCGAGTGATCAGGCTGAACTTTCCCGATCCTGCTCACTGACGGTGACGGGAGCAGCGCGCCGGGATCCGAGCGGTGGCTCGGGGTCGAGGAGGGGGGAGGGAGTGTCTGGAGCGGAGCGGAGCGGTGGAGATGAGATCGCCGAGGAAGCAGCGATGATCGACTCGGTGTGAAGTCGGGAGAGAACTTACACAACAACAACAACAACAACAAAAAGTGATGTTTTTGGAGCGTGACGCGTCAGGGCGAGTTCACGTCGACGTCCGCTAGCCACGTTCCGAACACTCTCCCCCTCGCAGCGCACACATCTCGACCGAGCGGCACCATGCACGAGGTGGCCGTGGAGGAGCACGAGAGGGAGATCTCGGCCCTGGAGCTGCAGGCGGAGAGATCCCCGGCGGCGGCGGCGCGCGGCGTCCTGCTGGTGGTCAACCACAGCCGCGTGCACGCGCCCCTCAGCGTGGTGCTGGCCACCGTGCTCTACTGCGCCGAGTTCGTCTGCGCCGCGGTGCTCAGCTGCATGTACCACCAGACCGGCGACGTCATCTGGACGGGCTTCACCGTCACCTTCATGCTGCTGCCCGCCGTGCTCATCCAGCTGACGCTGACGTTCATCCACAGGGACCTGGGTCGGGACCGGCCCCTGGTCCTCCTGATGCACCTGCTGCTGCTCGGCCCCGTCGTCAGGTGGGTGGTGGTCGGCGCAGCACGCGCAGCACGCCCTGGCCATGGTTTGCATGTTGAGCCACAGGCACTTTGTGCTAACTGCTGGTCAATTTTCCAGACACTTTAGCGTGTTTACATTCCGCAGAGCAGTTTGCACATTTTGATTTGCAGCAGTGACAAGAAAGTTTAGTCAAGGAATACCTCAGGGTAGAGACAGAGTGCCCCTGCACAAGTCCTGCTTTCAAGTGTTACCATCAAAATGTAAAGTACCAAAAGCACATGATACACTGGAATGATCATTTCAGAATAATGTGCCAACACTTTTCAAAAAATAATACCATGGATATTTTTTTTTAATTTTTAAAATTCACGTTATAAAGAGTGAAATAAACAGAAAAATGCTAAATCAGTACTTTTAAAACCCAGACTTGTATGGTTACTGCCAGAGGGTGATGCTAATTCAACCAAAAGCTGTTTCGCAGCCAACAATATATACAGAAGAAGAAAACAAAGCATGTGTTGCCACTGTGTAGCCATGGTTACCAGGCACATAATGCTAAATGGTCTCTATTTCTTCCTCTCTTTTTTTTTGTAGCGTAGATACAGTATATTTTCAAACTGGTTCGATGTTAAGCTCCTACTCAGCTGACGGTGTCAAGGGCGACGGAGAGTGCTCATTTGGTGGCAGTAATGCTTGGTCATGCTTAGTTTGCCCACCGCCAATAAACACTAGATAATAACAAGTCCAAAATTCTTCAAAGCTTTAGCGCACAATAAGTCTACCACGCTGTGAAGTATGTCGAGCGCTCTCTCTCCCTCTTTTCTGATTGTCAAAGTATTTTTGCCTGAAATGTTCATCCCTAGTTTTTTTTAGCTCCTTCGACGTTCCGTTATCTCCCCATCCAGCAAGATGTCCGGGCGTACAGGCACACTGCTGTACACTCTATGACATAGTGCATACTGCATACACATAGATGTAAAAAGAATAATTTAAGATTTAGTCGAACATGAATCAAGCCTGTCAAACCTTATCCAAGTATTTGAGGCAGTATCAAACCAGTATTTGATATCATTATCAGACCAGTATTGGATATCATTATCAGACCAGTATTTGATATCAGTATCAGACTAGTATTTGAGGCAGTATCAAACCAGTATTTGATATCATTATCAGACCAGTATTGGATATCATTATCAGACCAGTATTTGATATCAGTATCAGACTAGTAATTTGATATCAGTATCAGACTAGTAATTTGATATCATTATCAGACCAGTATTTGATATCATTATCAGACCAGTATTTGATCAGTATCAGACCAGTATTTGATATCATTATCAGACCAGTATTTGATATCAGTATCAGACTAGTATTTGATCAGTATCAGACCAGTATTTGATATCATTATCAGACCAGTATTTGATATCAGTATCAGACTAGTAATTTGATATCATTATCAGACCAGTATTTGATCAGTATCAGACCAGTATTTGATATCATTATCAGACCAGTATTTGATCAGTATCAGACCAGTATTTGATATCATTATCAGACCAGTATTTGATAGCAGTATCAGACTAGTATTTGATATCAGTATCAGACTAGTATTTGATATCATTATCAGACCAGTATTTGATCAGTATCAGACCAGTATTTGATATCATTATCAGACCAGTATTTGATATCATTATCAGACCAGTATTTGATATCAGTATCAGACTAGTAATTTGATATCATTATCAGACCAGTATTTGATCAGTATCAGACCAGTATTTGATATCATTATCAGACCAGTATTTGATATCATTATCAGACCAGTATTTGATATCAGTATCAGACTAGTAATTTGATATCATTATCAGACCAGTATTTGATATCATTATCAGACCAGTATTTGATCAGTATCAGACCAGTATTTGATATTATTATCAGACCAGTATTTGATCAGTATCAGACCAGTATTTGATATCATTATCAGACCAGTATTTGATATCAGTATCAGACTAGTAATTTGATATCATTATCAGACCAGTATTTGATATCATTATCAGACCAGTATTTGATCAGTATCAGACCAGTATTTGATATTATTATCAGACCAGTATTTGATATCATTATCAGACCAGTATTTGATCAGTATCAGACCAGTATTTGATATCATTATCAGACCAGTATTTGATATCAGTATCAGACTAGTAATTTGATATCATTATCAGACCAGTATTTGATCAGTATCAGACCAGTATTTGATATCATTATCAGACCAGTATTTGATCAGTATCAGACCAGTATTTGATATCATTATCAGACCAGTATTTGATAGCAGTATCAGACTAGTATTTGATATCATTATCAGACTAGTATTTGATATCATTATCAGACCAGTATTTGATAGCAGTATCAGACTAGTATTTGATATCAGTATCAGACTAGTATTTGATATCATTATCAGACCAGTATTTGATCAGTATCAGACCAGTATTTGATATCATTATCAGACCAGTATTTGATATCATTATCAGACCAGTATTTGATATCAGTATCAGACTAGTAATTTGATATCATTATCAGACCAGTATTTGATCAGTATCAGACTAGTATTTGATATCATTATCAGACCAGTATTTGATAGCAGTATCAGAATAGTATTTGATATCAGTATCAGACCAGTATTTGATATCATTATCAGACCAGTATTTGATATCATTATCAGACCAGTATTTGATATCAGTATCAGACTAGTAATTTGATATCATTATCAGACCAGTATTTGATCAGTATCAGACTAGTATTTGATATCATTATCAGACCAGTATTTGATAGCAGTATCAGAATAGTATTTGATATCAGTATCAGACTAGTATTTGATATCATTATCAGACCAGTATTTGATCAGTATCAGACCAGTATTTGATATCATTATCAGACCAGTATTTGATAGCAGTATCAGACCAGTATTTGATATCAGTATCAGACTAGTATTTGATCAGTATCAGACCAGTATTTGATCAGTATCAGACCAGTATTTGATATCATTATCAGACCAGTATTTGATAGCAGTATCAGACCAGTATTTGATATCAGTATCGGACCAGTGCATCCCCACCTAAAACCTTTGCACAGTATTTCACCCAGTTAGATAACAAATATTAATGCATACATCATATTAATGTTAGGTTAGGTCAGAACTTACTTAGGAATAGTCTTGAGGGTCTCACTGGAAATTTTCCCCATGAATATTTATTTCTTGTGTACTTTATCTCTTTGAAACATCTTTAGTCATCCGCCCTTCCGTTGTAGTCTCCACTTTCCATTTACAGCACAGGGCAGTTAATGGGATACAAACTTGGCAGTCTGTGTTTGAAAGCTCTTCAGTGATTTCTGTGAGCGAACATGATGCTGCAGGATTTTATCATTATGGACGAGGGTATAGAGCTGCATCAATTAGATAATTGATCAATGTGCCAGAAACTGTTTTGATAACTTGCATGGTAGTGAAGTGAATATCTTTTGGCTTTGGGGCATTTGAGAGGTGGGTGGGTTACCTTGAGCCGTGGCAAAACTGCCGCGATGCTACAAAATAACTGCCATTTGAATGTGAAAATGCATCTTTACACTATCAGTGTGCAATGCCATACAGTTAGCGATCCCAGTTGAGTGCATGAAACCATTGCAGTGATCTTTGAGAGCTAAGAGTCATTTAAAACATGTTCGGTAGGTTGCTGATATTCAATCAATCATTAGACCAACAGAAAAATAACCTGCAGCCAGGGATGGGCATTTTATGAAATATTTCTTCACGTTAACATTGGTTGAACATGCGTTTCTTGCACCAAATGAACCCAGCAGACTCGCCCGCAGTTAACTGAATCACACTCCAGATGGAAGTCTTTGTCGACTGTGTGGCGCAGGATGGACGACTGAACGTTACCACCTCCCACATCATCACAAGTGCGGAGGGCTGCACATGAAAGCAGGCAGCTACTCCTCATATATTCCCTTTCTTCTTTCAATTTGAAGTTTCCTCGGTGGCGTTGTCACAGACAGTTGAACCCCTCGCAGTGTAGACTCTACAACCAGTCCGTCAGATGACACTGCATAGCTGGCATCCGTCCTAGTAACACATCCCTCACATTTCTGGCTCGTGCGCCTCCCAGTTGTACGACCTCATCCGAGGATAATGGCACCCAAAGGCCTTGGTGCTGCGGACCAGTGAGAAGACTGGATTACAGGCGGGGAGCGAGGTCAACAGGAGGCTATAGATGTCGCCGGAAAGTCTTCTGTAAATAACACCGAGAGATCTTTTTATTTCTGGAAACTGAAGGCGAGGAAATGCAAATGAGCTGAATTAGGAAACAGTAGAGAAACTGCAAAGCTTTCCGTTCTGTGTCAGGGGAGTGTTTGTTTGAATATTACTGCCAGTTTGCACCGGAGTGTCACGTGATCTCAGCTGAGAGACCTGTTTGGCGAAACGTGACTCATTTGAGGAAGACGTAGGCGTCGACTCCAGCTTTTCAGAAATTCAAAACTACAATTGACACCTTCTCTCTCTCTCGCTGAACTTCGATTTGTCAACAGAGGTGTTGCAATGAATTTGCAGCGTGAATCGAAGGGTGTGTTCTTTTATAGGCCAGAACAAGTCACCCTTGTCCTCAGCTGCAGGTAGAACCCTTGGAAGGAGAGATGGCGCCAGCAGACATTGAAATAACTAGATTTGTGGGCTATGCTGTCGGTGCACCTTAAAATGTAATAGTCGAATATATTTCGAATTTAAAATATAAATAAAGATGTGTAGATAAAAAAAAGACAAACCATGATCTAGGAGAGATACAGTGGAAACAAGTGCAGCTCTGTGTGAGTCCTATCAGAGGAGGGGAAGTTAGTTTCCTTCAGTGCTGAGCTTGCACTTCTGATCTGAGTTTGTTGTGTGATGTATCGAAACAGATAAATCTGAGAGTGTGGTCTCAGAATTCAGAAACCTCATGTATGTGATTCCTAATTTATCTACGTATGTGGCGTGTTTCCTTGGCTGCCGGGCCGCTCGACAGATCTGCAGTTCCCACTATAACTGGACCACGGTCATGGTATTTGGGGGTTCAGCCCCAGGTCTGTGAGTATTTATCTACACATTAGAAATAAAGGAGGCAGACAGACTCCTGCGTGGCTCTGGGGTTTATTTCATACTCAAGTGTTTTTGAATGAATTGATTCATTTTGGATGTGAGGAGCATTTGATTTTCAATGGGACTGTCAGAGGATGAAAAGATCTGGGGCCAGTACATATCAAACTCGAGTTAAAAAAAAAAAAGAAGAACTTCACTTTCATTTCAACTTAAGAATATCAAGGTCAAAACCGCAAGTATATAAAGGGCCTTGTGCGGCCAGTGTGTCACATGAGGAGCTTGTTGTGGAACAGCTGTAAACAGCTGCTTCCGGAAGAGGAGTTTGATTTGGGGATTCGAACTACAACTTTTTTTAGTTTCGGTTTGCTAATGGAGTCCGGGTGCAGCAAACAAAAGAGACCGAATCATGACCGATCGTCCTGCTGCTGACATAATGTGGGCGTCCAAAAGCAGAAGCAGCTGCGTCTGTCTGCCTCGCACTCTGGTGTTGGATCGTGCACACGTCTCCCACCACCTGAGAACGCTTCGGCTATGCCAGGGATTCAAATCAGCCGTGGCAATGGGACCGCCCTTACGATCACAACACTATATATGCAACAATATTTGCTCCATGAGTCATCATCTGTTAGAAAAGGAGACAGAGTGCAGGATTTTTATTGCATTACAGCTCCTTCTGTTCTGTTCTGTTCCGCTCTTCTTCTCCTCCTCTTCAATGCAGCGCTGCTGTCTACAAACCACCTCCCTCTTGGCTCAGACGGGACATTTTCCTGTCTGACTTTGGGATGGCTTCACTGCCGATCTTGTGGCTCCGCAGCCACACACATGGCGTCTGCCATCCCAGGGGGAATTTTAACTCACATTTTGTGCATAATAAGCCTTTTCTACCTGAAGATAATGAGACTAATGCAGTGGATGTGAGAACTTTCAGGAGGGAGTCGGGCTGGCTGCTACAAGCTGGACCATGTCTTGACTCGACTCCTTAAATATATAGGATCCTGCTCCAAGACCAAGGACAGAAACGACATGAATGCTCTGCTCGGCTCGGGCCAGTCTCAGCATGCAGAGCTTCTTGTTTTGTGTCTCTCGTGTCTCCGCAGTCCGAGGAGGCTGTTGGTTGGTGAACGCGATGGGCCTTAATGGGGCTGTCCCAGAAGAGCAAAACAGGATGATCTTGCTAAAGAGCTGTCGAAAGAATTTCCTGAATGCTCTGCGGCACTTCAGTCTGAAAATATCTGTATTTCAGTTGTCACAGTTCCTCTTTGTTCGCATGTTTGGGACACCGAGGAAACAGATTGCGTGTTTAGACTGTGAATGCAGAGCAGCCGACCGCGTGTTTCCTGCATTTTTAAATCCATAAGACACTGCCTTTTACAGCAGCGTATTGATTCCCTTGGCTAATGTATCCCTCAGTCATGCTGCTTTTTTTTCTTCTCTCCCCCAAGTGAAATTCAGTCTGCCTCTCGCCGGCTCAAGGTCTGCGCCCTCCTACTTCAGCCCATTGTGTTGCCAAATATCCTGAGGAAAGATGTCAGAATGTCATATTTTTGTGACCAAATCTCCCATCCTCCCGAGGTGGGCGAGCGGGAGACTACTGTTGTCGAAGACATGGCGGAAGCACCTTGAGAATGGCTTTCTGTTGAATGAAGTTAGCAAAACGTCTGGGAGTCAATCTACTCCCAGGTTGTGTTTATTTCTGTCCAGATAAACAATTTCCACACAAAAAAATTGATACAAAACAGTAAACCAATAAGGTTACACAAAGGAGATAAGGGAAAACAAATGTATATGTATGTAAAAGGCTCAGGCTGAAGCTGTAGCCTATACACAGAAATAATTTAATTTAGGAAACTGAACTCAGAATTTTGACATTTCTTTCTTCATAAAAACGACTTAATCCGATTAATTGATCAAAATAGTTGGAGTTTAATTTAGCAGCCAATTACTAATCAATAAACTTGTTGCAGCTAGGGCTGCAACTAACGATCATTTTCATAATCGATTAATCTGTCAATTGTTTTTCTTGATTGGATTCGTTTTTCAGTCCATAAAATGATGAAAAATCTCAATTGTGTTTCCCAAACCCCAAGATGATGTTTTGTTTTGTCCACACACCAAAGATATTTAGTTAACTGTCATAGAGGAGCAAAGAAACCAGAAAATATTCCCATTTAAGAAGCTGAAATCAGAGAATTTTGCCTTTTTTTCCATAAAAAATACTTGAACCGATTGATCGCTTTTTAAAAATAGTTGCCGATTAATTCAGTAATCCGCTACTAAGCGATGAACTGTTGCAGCCCTAGTTGCAGCTATACATTATTTTGGGTGCGTGTGTGCTTGTGTAGCAATAAGAGCCTGCTTGCAAATCACAAAAAGAAAATTCCTTTTCCAGACTCCAGTGTTTGGTGGCAACATTTCTGGGGCCAGTGTGGAAGCTTGGCACTGAGCCGAGGGCCGGACGTGCACTGTAAGTCAACAGAACAGTGAGCAGCAGCTGAAGCAACAGTGTCTGAAGCAATGTCCCGACTGCTGACTCTTCAGTGCATGGTCTGACCGCGGAGAAGTAGATTAATGTGGGATTCCTGAGCCTCCCTGTTTTCCCATGTGTAAAGTTGGACATTGTGGAGAAAAGCGATAACATTCCAGCACGGTGATGTGAGACTTCGCGCAGCAGTGGGAACCCTGGGAGGAGCTGTGTGTGTCGAATGCAGATGTGCGGCGCTCTTAGTTTCATGTCGCTTTACGGAGCGTTACTCAGGGATTATAATGTTGCCATACTGTTTGCTGGCAGGCGTCAACTTGTACTTCCAGTTCAGGTAGTTTCCTCATTGCGGTTTGAAAAATATATTTCTGACAGGATTTCTTTGAACCTCTGTGTCATATTGGCCTCCGAAACATCAATAATCTATCAATAATATTTGTTCAAGATTACATCGCTCTCTTCTTCGTGCCTCCCTGTACAGAACCACTGGGGGGCGGGGGGGGGGCATGTTTCCCTCCTCATGATTAACACAGATCCCCCTGTCACACAGGGTTAGAGAGCACTTGCCTCATTTACCTGGCAAAGCTCACAAGAACCACACCCAGAGATTTTCACTGCATCCACTCTCGCCCGGGGGAACTGTGTTTTCTTTCTTCCGGCTGCCGTCTGATGGTGGTCATTGCTGTGCTTGTGTTTGCATAGCCTGAGATTCACAAAGAAAGGTCCGTGTACGGTGAATTCCTTACATGAGGCAACTTTTCTAAGATTTAACATTGTGTCCGTGATTAGTCCAGAAATATCTCCAACAACAAACTGCTGAAATTTTGCTTTGCCCTACTTGGGATATATCACTCGTACACGTTCACTATGACGATCAAGTGTTGATGTCGAAAAACACAAGAGGTCTGCCGGTGCTGTACAGTAACTGAAGCATAAGGTGGCGGGCAGCGCCCTCTGTTGGTGCTAAGACGTAACTCCACTCTCCCTCTTGCTCTCACTCCCTCAGGTGTTTCCAGGCCCTTTTCGTCTATTTCAAGTCGGGTAAGGAGGAGGAGCCCTACGTCACCATTTCCAGGAAGATCAACCTGACCAAGGGCCAGGGGATGCCCATGGAGTGGGAGATCGGCCAGACCGAGCGCACACTGGCCACTCACAGGAACGCCTTCAAACGCACGGCGGTCATCCAGGCGTTCCTGGGCTCCACGCCTCAACTGACGCTCCAGCTGTACGCCACCATCCAGGAGAAATACTTCTTCATGCCGTCGCGATGTAAGAATGACTGAGGGGCTGAAGTCAATGCTGCTGTTCCCTTATACCTGTATCCTATTTATCAAAAGCTACTTGACTGTGTTGCATTCTGATTTATTTTCATGGCAGGTAGAAATCCCTCTAAAAGTGATGAAGAGATTCAATTCAGCACTTTGTCGAATGCTGCACAAATAAAATTAAATGGCAATGCGAGTTTCACAGTCTATGTAAATTTGACCTAGTTACCTGTCATTCTTCTTCTCTGTATTTTCCATCCACAGTTGGCTGTTTTTCAGTTTTCAGATAAAAAGTTGAGAGAGTTGTGTCACGGTATAAACTGAAACAGTATTGAAGATTAACAGGTGACCTCTTGTCTGTGTTCACAGTGGCTCTGATGATGATCACCCTCATCTCCATCACATACGGGGCACTCGTGTGCAGCGTGCTGGCCATCCAGATCCGATACGACGACTACAAGGTGCGGTTGCGCTTCAAGGCCTACCTGTGCATGATCGTGTGGAGAGGCCTGGAGATTGCCACCCGGGTCACCGCTCTGGTGTTCTTCAGCACGGCGCTCACACACTGGGTGATCCTCGTCGGCATGGCCAACCTGCTCTTTTTCTTCTTCCTCCCCTGGGCCGAGTTCTGGGCCAAGAAAGGCTCGCTGACCGAGAACGTGGAGAAGAACTTCTCGAAGGTGGGCACCACGGTGGTGCTGTGCATGTTCACGCTGCTCTACGCCTGCATCAACGTCTTCTGCTGGTCGGCGGTGCAGCTGGACCTCTCCCACCGGGAGCTCATCGAGCGGAAGCAGCGCTGGGACCGCCTGGCCTTGTACTACTTCGGGCGCTTTCTCGAGAACTTCCTCCTCATCACGCTCTGGTACTTCTACAAGTCGGACTTCTACGAGTACGTGTGCGCCCCGCTGCTGGCCGTCCAGCTGCTGATCTGCTACAGCCTGGCCGTGCTCTTCATGCTGCTCTTCTATCAGTTCTGCCACCCCTGCAGGCGCCTCTTCAAGCACAACATCCACGACTGCCTGCACTGCATCTGCTGCCGCAGAGGAGGGAGCAGGGCAACGGGGAGGCGAGGGAAGCTACCTCCCTCGTACTCGACCGCTGCCACCATGGTGCTGGTGCCGGAGGAGCCGCTGGAGCTGCTGGGCTCCCAAAACTCCCATCCTCCCGAGGGGAGCGAGCAGGAGACTGCTATTGTCGAAGACATGATGGAAGCAGCCTGACAAGGGCTTCCTGTTGAATTAAGCTGACAAAACCCAAGATCCCTCACGTAGAAATGCATCCTGGGAATGGCAAGGCACGATGCCGGCGCTGCAGGGTGCATTCCTGAACGAGGCCTCGAGTCGTTTTACACAAAAAACAAAACAACTGAATGATTTTGTGTCGAGGAAGCGAGGTGATGTTTTAGAGAACAAATGTTTTTCTCTTTTTTTGTTTTAAAAAAAACTCACCCACCCATGGTTCTGAGAGGAATTTAAGTAATCTCCCGATGTCTATATTGAGAGTGATCACTATACACTTAAAAGCACCACAAGGCCCCAGTTTACCAAAGAATGTCATGCGTCGAGATAAGTGGCGATGCACACAGGTCCCCTCGAGAGAGCAGCGGTGGGTCAGGTACAGGGCCGAGCCAGGTGTGTGGGAAACGTGCCAAGTGTGTCCGACAGTGCCCGAAAGACCGACTGGGACGCTTTAAACCTCCCGGGGCCTTTCACGCCACGCAAGCCCCCTTTTGCACATGTTTGCGTCTGCACTACACAGACTAAAACAAAAAGATAATTCAAAAAAAAACCAGCAGGAGGAGGAGGGCAGGAAAAGGTCTGAAGAAAAATAAAAAGTCTTCCTCCTGCCTGACAACTGTAATGAAAGCTCTTTGTTGTTCATTGTCCAGTCTGACTGCCTTAAAAAGAAAAGGGTTTTAGAAAATGTTCTGTTGAAAGGGAATATCAGTGTCCTTATAAAATAAAGTTACTCATGACGATGCATTAACAGGAGTGACACCGAATGAGCTTCTGATTCCACACTTTGTGTTCTGCCACTGTTCGCTCAGTGCCTTGACTACTACTGTTTTACTTGAAACTGAAATAAAATGATCTAAAATGTCTCAGTCGTTCCTTTCCTTCCTCTGCGAATGAAACGTGACTAAACGCATGTTAGTATGCAATAAAATAATGTCCCCATAAATCTAGTGGCGTCACCTGCCAGGAAAGAGTCAAACTTCCACATTCCTGCAGCTCCTACACACACGTCCGCCAGCAGTCCGGAGGAATGTGGACCGTCGGCTCCTCCGTGTCTCTGTTGTGTCTCCTCACCTGCGCAGGAGGAGGCGGAGTCTGGACGCGAGGGTTTAAAATAGAAAAGCGCAGGCAGGTGGAGGATAGAGCCGAGCTGCAGCTGCGAGTGAACGTATACAGTGAAGGCTGCTCGTCATGGGTAACTGGGTTATCAACAATGGACTCTCCTCCTTCATACTGGTGAGTTATTTGTGTCGACATTTTGTGAGAGTTGATATCCGATCGATTGAAGAGGAGATTTACGCACAGCTTCTTGTCTGCGGACAGGTGTGAGAATTACGCACAGCTTCTTGTCTGCGGACAGGTGTGAGATTTACGCACAGCTTCTTGTCTGCGGAGAACGCAAGAGTGTCCAAATAAAATAACGGCTATGGGCCAAACTCCATCGCCTCTTCAACGCAGATATATCATGTTGGATTGACAAGTATTTTGCTTTACCCTATATGTAAACGTGACGATACAAGTGTTGTGGCTGTTCGCAGGTGGTCTGGATGGCCATCAACATCTTTCTCTTCGTCTGGTTTTACCTCTTCTACGATCTGGGGGATCAGTTCTTCTACACGCGGCATCTCCTTGGGGTGAGTCGAGAGTTATCCATCACATGTGGGACAGGTTGTACGCGGAACTTTTTACGCATGTGAGAGAACCGATCCAACAACCTGAGCGCAGAGAGCGCAGACCTCCGAGCAACGAAGACTCCTTCAGAAAAACAACCCACAACCACACCTGTTTCCATGGCCGAGACCCTTCTTTGATGGGTTTTTTTAAAATACATACAAATCCATCCATAACTTTTTGAGTTATCCAGCAAACAAACCGAACCAATCACATGAGCTCATTGAATATCGCTCTACGAGTCCTGCAGTCCGACGCCTACAGATACTGAAGCATCAGACCAATGTCCCTAAACAGACTAAAGTTGCTCTTCCGTGACTGACCTATAATTATACAAGACATTATTATATTGGTAATACTGTACAGTGTGAGTACATTTTAACAGTCAAGGTGTTTAAATATTTTCTAAAGAAGGGTCATGATGATTAATGAGGTTGGAAATGTGAAAAACAACCAAAACTCTGCACTTCTGTCTTTGGTCCCTGAGCTTTTGTTTTTCTTCTTCTGACATTGAAAAATACGACCTCTTTTGGACTTTTCTGGATGAGCAAACCTTTGATGGAACAAATCTGAGACGTGACAAAGGCGCCCAGCTGTTGTTGTTTTTTGTAAGGCATGACAAACTATGATATAGTACAAAAACAATCGCTTAAACAGTATTGACACGTCGCGTTTGTGTTCAATCTGAATTTGTAACTTGCTGTCAGATAATTATTGGAAATGTTGCCTCTAAAAGGTGGCAGCGTATAGTGAAGTAATGAAGTAGATGAAGTAGGTCAATGTACTTAGTTACTTTCCACCACCGCTTTTCTTGTATTCAGACTCACAAGCAGAAAAGTATGAATGATTTTTAACTTTTCCGTTTGTTTGTTTGTTTCTTCCAGTCTGCCTTGGCCTGGGCCAGAGCTCCTGCGGCCGTGCTCAACTTCAACTGCCTGCTGATCCTCCTCCCGGTCTGCAGGAACCTGCTGTCTCTGATCCGAGGCTCCCTCATGGTAACACCGTGGTGCAAATTATACAAGTCATTTCACTTTTATCGGTTGAGTCGTCGCGCAAACTAGTTTGACCTCCACTTTTGTCTTTTACACGTATGACACTCACGCAACATGTGTCATTCTTACTTTTTGCACTTCTGCGTAATGTTGTTCGACATCAGCTCATGAAACCAGTGAAACGAGTGAAATCAGCATCACCAGTGGACTGTATCTGACGGTGAAATCCCCTCCAGGATCAGACCGTTCCTTGTTTCTTTGTAACGCCGCCTTTGACACAGGTTCGGTGGGTTGCTGATCTGGAAGGATGTTTTTCGCAAAAAGGTTGACTTTCCACTTCCGTGCTCCCCTTTATCTCCTCAGTGCTGTGGCAGAACAATGAGGAAGCAACTGGACAAAAATCTGAGTTTTCATAAGCTCGTGGCGTACACAATAGCACTGATGACAGGTGAGGCCATGCATGAATGTCTCTATGAGCCTTGGCGCTCGCTTGAATGCATTTCTATAGTTTACCGGAGAAATGGCTTTACTGAGAAATCCTTTCATCAGTTATCAGCGTTTACTGTAGTTTGTTTGTATTTTTCCTGTTTGGTCCCATTGTTGTACATCTGGGGCAACGGGTCTCCAGTTTCTTCATGAGGGAAAAAAGGGCAAAGGAGTGAGACGGAAACAAAACATGAATCTAGCAAATGAGACTAGACCCGCATGAACAAATTCAAAGTGTAAAAAAAAGTGTATTCACTGCTCTGACGTTCACTTTCCGACCTCAGTCCTCACGTCTTTTCCACACTGTGAAATCTGACCTGTCGCTTATCAGCGTTGTTTCACATTATTTACTCAGAGGTGACTCAGATTCATAAAGGTCAGTCCAGATGTTTAATTGTTTTGGGAAGTGACATAGATTTTAATTATCTTCCCGTCTTCCCAAATGAGTTCCTCCTAACCACACAAACAGACTAAGAGAGAAATATACGCACAAGTTAAATTTTTAGGAATGGTCATGATTACATTTTGGCAAATCATAAAAAATGATAATAGTAGTAAACTATTTATATCAAGTGCTTTACAATAAGAAAGATAGATGAACAAGAAACAGCTCTGATACAATCAGACACTGACTCAGACCAGCCTTATTTCCTCAGGCAGGTCATTCCAGAGCTCCTGGTGCTTGAGTGCAAAGTGTCCCCTTTAGTTTTCAACCTGGTCTCATGAACCGTGAGAAGATCTCAAGCTACGCAAAGGTTCATATGGGATTAACCAATATAATACATAATCTGAAGCTGAAGGTGACAAAGGGCCTGAAGTGTGATCTTGAAACCAATCCTACAACAAATGAATGTGCCAGTCTCAAGAGGCCAAAACAGGTGAAGTTCTAATTTCTTCAATTGTTTCAACATTACTGGTTTAAGACACAAACAAGGCTGCTGCAATAGTCAAGAGGTAAAAAGATACAAGCCGGAGATTCTTTGCAACAAGCTTGACATACCGCGGCAGGCGACCAGTATTTGCCGGTATTTGTTTGCTTGAGGCCCAATAACAAGGATATCTGTTCCGTCAGAACTGAGCTGAGGAAAAAGACAGACATCCATGCAGCCTTTTTGAATCAGCATGTCATTCATATAAAGAACGAAATACAGCATTTCTTTGGGAGGACCTCGGCCGGGGAGCGGTTGAGGGAGAGGGAGACAAATGACGCCCCAAATAAATATTGATCCAAGGTGTGTTTAAATGAGTTTCTCCACATTTCTTTTCAGAGATAAGAGGAAACCTGAACCTTGAGTGCAGCGGAGTGAAAGACTAGAATCTTTAACTAGTTGAAACCGCATGAAAAAAATCCAGTCCAAATGACCTGGATTTGTGTGAATGACTAAACGTGCGAACACGCCGCGGCCTCAGTGACGCGCCTCCTCTTTGTGTGCTCCGACAGCCGTTCATGTGATCGCCCACTTGCTGAATGTGGAGTGGTACAACAACAGCAGACAAGGAGTTTATGACGAACTCAGCACCGCTCTGTCCAACCTGGAGGACACGGAGACCACCACCTACCTCAACCCCATCCGCATCACAGACATCGTGAGTCATCGGCTAATTTTGAATCAAACTATCGCGAGAGAATAAGTCTCAAATGTGGAAAATCTAAATTAGCATCTCATGTTTTGTTGCTTTTCCCGTTCTAACATGGCAAAAGCTATGTTTACCTGAAACTGTGAAAACAAGCTATATAACCAGAAAAATTGCCATTCGATAAAATATAATTGAGCAAAAATAACCTTTTTAGTTATGAAAGTCAGAAGATCACCAAGGTCTGTGAGATTAGTCCTCTGGGGACCATGAATGTCCAAACCAAAAATAGTCATTGAGCTATTCCAGTCTGGACCGAAAGTGGGGGAACCAACCAACAGACTGACCAACATCACAGCACCATCCTGAGGTCCATGCTGCTAACGTGGCTAATAACGATGCCGCCTGGTTATCAAAACGTCTGGCAGGGAAAAACGGACAAAAAACGACAAACCTGAAATCAATCGTCTGCATCATCTGCCCTCTTCTTGATCTGGGAAACAAAAGCTCACGTGTCCGTCGGTTCTTCTTCCCTCTCCTTCTTGTGTCTCAGGATCCGCAGCAGATCCCATCCTACTTGGTCTTCACCACCATCGCTGGCCTCACCGGCGTCATCATCACTCTGGCCCTCATCCTCATCATCACCTCCTCCATGGAGGTCATCAGACGCAGCTACTTTGAAGTCTTCTGGTACACGCACCATCTGTTCATCGTCTTCTTCGCCGGTCTTGTCTTCCACGGAGCCGGGTAAGGGAACGGGACTGGTTTTCTTTTTTTTTTTAAACGCGCCGCCACTGTTGTAACTTCAGGCTGGTTCAACCTCCCTTCGTTCTCGTCTTGCAGGCGCATTGTGAGGAGTCAGCAGACGACAGATCCACCGCACAACTTCACCTTCTGTAAAGACCGCATTGAAGACTGGGGACGGATTCCCGAGTGTCCCGTCCCTCAGTTCGCAGGAGGGTTCCCACAGGTTAGTCTTCTACGACTTCAGATTACAGAACCAACCAGTGAACTGTCAGTTATATATATATATATATATATATAAAATACTTTTTCTCCTTGCTCTTTTTAGACCTGGATGTGGGTGATTGGTCCGATGGTCCTGTATCTTTGTGAACGCCTGCTGCGCTTCATTCGCTACATGCAGAGGGTCACTTACAGGAAGGTGCGTTCAATTTGTGAATCCCCCCCCCCCCCCCCCCCCCCCCCCCCGATTGGCTTCTGAGTTCATTTGCAGCTGAGGTGGAAGTCACTAAGTCTGCTTGCCTCGCCTTTCAGATCGTGATGCGACCATCTAAAGTGCTGGAGCTGCAGCTGGTGAAGAGCGGTTTCAAGATGGAGGTGGGTCAGTACGTCTTCCTCAACTGCCCGGCCATTTCTCAGCTGGAGTGGCACCCGTTCACGATGACCTCTGCCCCCGAGGAGGACTTCTTCAGCGTCCACATCCGCTCGGCCGGAGACTGGACCGAGAAACTCATCAACATTGTGCAGCAGCTGCCAGAGGGAGCACAGGGGCCAAAGTGAGTGCAAATATCCCTCTTGTGTTAAAGTGAACAGTTTAAATTACAGGAGACACTTGTAACTTGCTAGATCAGTTAAGCGTCTTTGCTCCTCTGGAGCTTTTGATCATATCACATCTGTATCAGCTGTTGGGGAATTCCCTTTTTGTGGTCTTGGTACCTTAAGGGCTTGTTCTCCATGTTGGCTTAAAAGATAAGAAGGAAAAGGTATGATATGGTCAAAAACTCCAGAGCATCTACTTAATGAACCTTGTGGTGAAATGATCAAATCATCGCTTGTGTTTTGTGTTTGTTTGAAGGACTATCTGTAGAGAACGGACCCTGTGAACCATCACACTGTAAATGTTATGTTGTGATATCTGGCATTGGTGTATTTCTGCAGACTTGTCCCAATCAAAATATAGATATTGAATAAATAGATACATGTTTTCCTAACTGCCGTGCCTCGAGGTCTGATCTTTGAACCTCGAAATTCTAAAAAGGATGAAAGCTAATGTCATCGACCCTTGTGTCACCATTTCCAATAGTATGCAATTTTACAGATGTGGTCCATCATATCATCACAAACTGCCTCACAGTCCAGATGTCTGTGTTGTGTTTTAACTGAAAGTCCAGTTTCTAGATAATGTTTCATAATTTATTACCAATTTAAACCTATTACTTCAAGTGGTAACACAAAAATGAATTGAGTTTTCTTTCAAATTAAAGTTTTTAACTTGTTAAATTCAAGTTTATTTTGTGTTTTTCTCATTTTTGAGTTGGTGAACAATTCTCTGTTGTCAGTGTTTACTTGACCGGGTTCTCCAGCCTGTTTCTTCATCTCCAGTTGACCTTCCCTGACAGCGTTGTGTTTGGTTATTGATCACCTTTCGTCAGAATGGGCGTGGACGGCCCCTTCGGCACAGCCAGCGAGGACGTCTTCGCCTACGAGGTCAGCATGCTGGTCGGTGCCGGCATCGGAGTCACTCCATTCGCCTCCATCCTCAAGTCCATCTGGTACAAGTTCAAAGACTCTAACCCGAAACTGCGAACCAGAAAGGTAACAGCCCAAACACCCTCATGTCCCAATCCTGCTTACGACATGAAAACCTGTATGTCCATTTCACAAAGGCACGTGCGGCTCTGCTTCACTAATGTGAGACCCAACCGGCTATTGTCTCTCAAGTAGAAATCGCCGTTTGTTTTCACAGTGCACCAATGTGAGGGGATGAGTCACCGGCAGCTTCGTAAAAATCTCTCTTGCAAGCGGATCATTGTTGAACACTCCTGCATTATGCTTCCTGGTTTCAGATCTACTTCTATTGGCTCTGCCGGGAAACACACGCCTTTGAGTGGTTTGCCGACCTGCTGCAGGTGCTGGAGAGGGAGATGGAGGAGAGAGGCATGGGGAATTTCCTCACTTACAAGCTCTACCTGACTGGATGGGATCAAAGCACCGTGAGTGCATGAATCCGTCCTCACTCCTGATAAGACCAAAGTCCAGATTGACGGTGTGAGGTCATTACTAAGACTGTTCGGGCCTAATTGAGGAAAGAAGATTGAGAAGTCGTAATGTTACCAGAATAAAGTCATAATTTTATCATTAAATGATAAAAAAGTCATTATAATACAATAATTAAGTTGTAATGTATTCACAATGAGTCATAATATTTCAAGAAAAGGGAGAAAAAAATCGTAATTACCAGCCATTTCTTCCTTCACAAGAGAGACAATTTCCTCCTCGTCCGTGTGTTTTTTCTTTCTTGGGAATAGAAATAGTTTCTTAGACAAGTTCCTCCAAGTCCTGATGATGACAAGGTGGTGCTGAAAAGCCAAAGGAAAAGTATTTGATTATGTGTGAAAAAAAAGTAAATAACATAACAAGATTCTCCACATTCCTCATTTTCACTCAGGCGACAGACTGATCTTCTGATATCCCCACTCGACAATGACACGTAGCCCAGATTATGACTTTGTTCTCATAATTACTTTTTTATTTTTATTCTATCGTTAAATTACAACTTAATTATTGTAAAATGATGATGTTTTTCTTCGAAAATTCCTACTTCATTCACGTAAATATACAACTATGTATAATTCCGTGAGTATTGCATAAGTGTAATATTATGACTTTATTCTGGAAGTCTCTGTATCCGTCGTACATTTCAGCTTTAACTCATCTATTCGTTGTTTTTTTCTTTTCTCTCCACATTTCATCACAGGCTGATCACGTGAAGGTTCGCTTTGACGAGGACACAGATGCGGTCACTGGGCTCAAACAGAAAACTAACTATGGCAGACCCATCTGGGACAAGGAGTTCGAAGAAGTCCGCAAAGAGAATCCTACGTAAGAAAAAAACCTTAAGGTCATCTATAACTGCATGAATGTGCTTCAGATGTGGTGCAGAGGTTGATATTGCCATAACTTCTGTGAAACCAAAGTGGCCCAAACTGCTTTTTTTTATTTTAAAGGAATCAAAAGTCCAAAAGATGGATAAAGACTTTTATAGCCTTGAACATGGTATGTTGAAAGGCTGATGAATAGAATTAGCTGTATGATGAAGCAAAAAGTGTATTTTGTCTCTGAAATGTACTGGAGTAAAAGTGTGAAGTGGCAGAAATTAGCAAAAGAAATCAACTACAAGAACTTATAGTTGTACTTAAATACAGCACTCGGAGTAAATGTGCTCATTACTTTCCATCTCTGCTTGTGATGCACTTTTTCAGATTAAAAAGTTGAACCTCTTTAATCAAACTCTTTTTCTTGTTTCTCTACCGTCCTCAGGTCCGTGGTGGGAACTTTCTTATGTGGACCTTTAGCTCTGGCTAAAGTCCTGGAGAAGAAATGTGCCAAATACTCTGATGTGGATCCTCGGAGGACCAAATTCTACTTCAACAAGGAGAATTTCTGAGTGGAGAGAAAACGTTTTCGGTCTACTGTGGATTCATTCAAGACCAGGAGTGGTGACATAACAGAGTGAAACCCGCGGATACGGGTTGGGTGTGTTATGGCACGCTGGTCAAGAGGTGCAGCATGTTGTTAATTCATGCAGCACTAGGCAAAACGACTTTGCCTCTTTTCACAGCCGAGCCATGATGAAACTGTATTATGACTTCAAAGTTGACATGTAATTATAGTTTATGTTGTAAACTCACTGTATCATTTACTTTAACCATCTAGTGGAGCCTGGTCTCTGGTTAAGGAAACAACGGTTCATTATCTTGGTACACAGATTTTTCCGTAACAGAATACCATGCGGAACCAGACGGAGGACTGTGTTGAAATAGTGGAAGATGTGGAGTTATGGTTACTGACATGATTATCTTTATTGCCTTTCTTGTACACATTGTAAACTCTTTTTGAATAAAGTAATGCAAGCAGCTGGTCTTTTAAAACATTTTTTTATTGACAAAACAATATTCATCCAGAACAATAATATGAAAAGTCGGCTTTGGAGAAAGCAAATGAAAACTCCACAACTTTACTCTTTCATTCAGAAAAAGACAAAATGATTTTTTTTTTTGAATCGTAAACTATACAAGGTTCCAGACTAAGATGAGGCCTCTTTAGACATGTTGCAGCTGAAGGTGACGTGATCAGAGTGGAGCCCTGAAATCACACGGGGTGAAAAAAAGGAAAGAAAACTATGAGAATGCAAAAACGTTTCCTAAATCTGAATTTTCTATGAAGGATGGAAATTTGAGATACGTGATTATTAACTCCACCTCTGCCTTTTGGGGGTCGGTCCTCATGGTGCCCCCCCTGCAGTCTTCTGAATCTGCTCTTTGAGGATGAGAATGCTCTGCCTCTGCTCTGGGGGCAACATGGCGATCTGTTCTGGTGTCAGCTGCAGGACTTGCATGATAAGGGCAGCCTGGAAAAGGAAGCACACTTGTCAAATAGGAGATAAAAAAAATTGTTTTTATTATTAGCGACAATTCTTCATTTCCACAGTTCGGTTCAGACTTTCTTTTTTTTTGGGGTTGTTTGCAGTACAGTACTTTTTTCCCCCTCAACCTCCTGACTGAAGTCCTGATCACTCGATCATGATTGGACGAAATGAGTCAAGTGACGCATGCAGTTGGAAGACAATCAAATGCGTGTAATATTTACCAAAATATGCATCTTAACCTGAACTTCAACCACAATATTTATATTGTGATTGACATGCGTTACAGTCATAGTTATGAAATTTAAGTTTAACTTTGTCATATTAGTAAAGTAACAAGGCAGGTTGTCGTTCGGACATCACGTTCCTTTATCCTGACTCACTACATGAATTTGTGTCACTGCTTCAGTCTCTGTTTCAGAATTGTCACACACCCAGTTTCTTTGGATAAAGAAGAAGAAGAGGAAAAAAACCCATTGTGCTCTTAAGGGAAGTCAGAAGTCCTCCTCTGTTTTGAAATGCCAGAAAGTTCCTGCTTCATTTCCTTTAGCCCTGATGCGTCCCTCGGCCTCGGGTGGTGATAACTACTCAGCAAGACCTGCATTTATTTAGTGAGTGAGACCAAGTGGACTTTGCATTTTGCTCGGAGGCAGATGATACTCCTGCAGGGGATTTGTGTTATAATGTCCATCTTTCCTTTTGTTATCTGTCTAGATATTCTCATTTTAAGTTTGTCATAATGCAGGGATGTTAAATGCAGTGACACCCACCTTCTCCTGGTCCTGTGTGGAGACCTGGCTCTGCCCTGGACTGAAGCCACCTCCTGATGGAGGAACACCAGGACCCTGTAGGACGGACGGACGGGGGGCACGCACACGCACACGCACACACACACACACACACACACACACACACACACACACACACACACACACACACACACACACACACACACACACACACACACGGTTAACAATTATCAGATAGCGATTACTGTATTTGTCTCTCTAAAAGTCACCCATGACTACAATATATTTTTTTTAATGTGATGCAACTTACTGTTAATTATTAGTGTGTATGGACTAATTGTTGATGAGTCAGATGAGGAAAGATTAAGGTTCCTTGAAAGATATTAAATATATAAACTTTGTGTTTGTCTACAAAAACTAAACAGAAAAACCTTGGAAATAAGTAATTATTGTTCGTGTAATTCCTCATCAATCCAACTTGCGTTGTAGATGCTGTGGCTCTGAGGGGAACATTAGAGAGATATTTGAGGACGGACCAAAACTCCTACAGTGCGTCTGAGAGTTGCATCAGGAGCAAGTGGACTTTCCTGTACATCCAGTTGCCGTTGATTCAACTCACCTTGGATAACCAGCTAAAGGCCACTGGGACACAATAAAGATCATTTACATTTCTATACACGGCCACTTACACAATGGAGGGCATACAATTTTTTTTTTAAAAACAAGGAGCTGACAGACAAAGATATTAGGAGCAGTTCTTACAGGTCTTGCTGGAGGAGGAGCGTTTGGACCCATGCTGTGAGAAACGGGGACCTGCATGGCCCCCGCCATGGGAACCCTTTGCGCAGCCACTGGCCCACGAGCGTCCATCGCCCTCGGGTCACGACCTGTCGGACGAAAACAATAAAAACCCACATCTCACTGAAAACTGAGTGAATCACCGGTGTGAACATGAACATTGATTTATTTGCATCAACACATTTTGGCATCGATAACATAAATAAATGAAGAAATGATTAAAAAGAAAGAAATAGACATTTTTCTGGTGAAGTGGGACCACAGACACCGAAATAGAAACTCAGGAGTGAGTGACACGGGACTGGGGACTGTTACAAACCAATCAGAAATTCAAGTTAAACACGTTTGTAGAGCAGCTACCTCTGGTTTCCATCGGAGGCCCCCGTGGCTCCATCATCGGGGGCCCTCTGGGGTCACCGATCATGCCTCGTGGTTCAACCATGGGTGGGCCTCTCATATCCATCGGAGGTCCTCTCATATCCGGAGGGGGTCCACTGGCCATTGGGGGCATGTGCACAGGTGGGGCTTGGTGTTGTGGCGGAGCGGCCATGTAGCCCCGGCTAAAAGTTCAGACGTAAAAAAGTAAGACTTAAAAGAAAATACAACATGAAGACAACGTTTCAAAACATAGCTTTCTGCATATTCTTACTTCTGTTTCTTTTCATTTATCTGTTTGTTAGGTTGTAACACTAGATCAGTTTTGTCCAAAGAGCAAAACCCCAAATATTCAGTTTGACATAATGTGAGACCAAGAGCAAGTTCTTAGATTTGAGAACTTGCCGTTTAACTTTCTTTTGATGGGTTAATCATTGCTTCATTAAACCCCATTCACTGTTACCGCAGTAACCGCGGGTGTCACCAAATCAACCAGGACAGACTGAAGGACTACAGTTTTTATGGCTCAAATTGAGACTAAAACCAATACAACCAGTTGTATCATTGATTTCATAGGATATTAGTATAACGTCTTACTTGGGATCTATGACCTCTCCAGTGACGGACAGCAGAGTTCCTCCTCTGGGATCATTAGGACCATCACCCAGCAGCCCTCTGGGGGGGATGCCACCTGGTCCTGAGGAGGAAAAACCACATAAATACACTTACATTACAGAAATAAAAGACAAGTCGTTTCTATTCACGGAGCAGGAAATTATTCATGACTAATATCATCAAATGGGCTGAAATTCCAGGCAAGGGAAAGCACACACAACCATAAAGAGGTGAGTGTTCGCCCAGGACGAACACAATGAGAAGAACACAGTGACGGCAGCAAACGGCCACAGTCCAACAAGTGGAGGAGTGTGATCAGGATGTAGAAAATTTGGTCTCCCATTGAATTCAAATAAAGGGAGTAGCAGGTTGACATCACATAAATCATGTTATTAAAACAACCTGTCAAACAACATGAAAATGTAAGATTTATTGCACCTTTAACAGAACTGACAGCTTTCATGCTACTACTGTTGGTCCTGTTGAAGGTGAAGCTCTAGTGAGGGAAAAAACAAACTGATGCTCACGAACAAAATCACAACAAAAAGAGTGGCCCTGAAGTTTGGTTTCATAAGATTCCTTTAATTATCACGCTTGAAAGGAAAAACTGAATAGCTCCATGGCAATAGAGAATGAATCGTTATCTTCTCATAAGAAAACAAGAGTCCTCAGGAGGAGACTCGCCCCAAGCAAGACCAAAATATCACCACTTGAATAATAAATCTGATGGTTTTTGAGTTCTGCTGCGGAAAACGAAATGATAACAGATGGATGGACGCACTGGTCACCACTGAAGGCAAACCTGCACAAGCACTGCAGGGTAACATCGGCTACGCAGAGTGGACAACCTGCTGTGTTGAGCTGATGAGGCCCTGTGGTGCATTTTTTCCTTTACAGAATCCTAAGGTGCAGCATCATGGACTTTCCCTAAGTGCTCTCACATACTGATCGACACTAGTGCTCAAGGCAGAAAACCTGGGCTTTAATTGATTGTTTGATTGGTGTGGAGGTGACCAAGCTATTTCTTCACTTGACAGGTGTATGTGCACTCTGTCCTTCTACAATTTGGAAAGGTTCTGATAACAATACTCACAAATTATTCAATTCACACAATAATTAACTCCAATATTGTTGAGTGTATAGTTTTCTTATTCGTATTACACTGCACATCCGGGATCATGCTCCGAATTAATGATTTTGTTCAGACCCCTGCAGCTGTTGATACAATCCCAACCAAAAGATTTTTGGAACTTGTTTACATTTGACAGCTCCCCACGACTCATTTAATAGCAGTACTTTTCTTTTTGAGATTTTTTCTCAGATAGAATATTCTGCATTAATTTAGTTGAAGATAGATTTACTGCTGTTGTTTTCAACAGAATTTTTTTTTAAAGTTTTACTTTCTCTTATCTATATATCCCATGCCCTGCTACAGGCACACACCATTTCCACAAAATTCTCTGAGGACAAATGATTTTAACTTCCCAATTAAACAAAGGTCTTGTTAATTAAAACAACAAAACAAAACAATATATAAACAACAACTTGCTGTTTATATGTAATATCCATTAAAAAAACCAGCTTGGCTTTAACACCAACACAAGCTAACCATGCATAACACCGATGTTTGGCTCCAGGCCCAAAGCTGAATTTGTTCGTGTCTCATGCACCACTAGCACATGACACATTCTGCTGCAGCTACGCTGATGCTACGACTGCATTATCTTTGTAAGAGCAGGCTCGAAGATGGGCTGAATGTTCATATTTGATTAAAGTGGACGTGCAGTCTAAGAAGCTGTAAGTCTAGACAGTGGCCGCTCCGTAACAACTCTATGACCCGACTGCTGAACGGAGGGAGGACAGTGATACCTGGAGGACGCTCGATGGCAGCTTGGCCAGACGATCCTGTGGGAGAATGCTGAAGGTTTCCTGAGCCAGCATTAAAGTGAAAAGAACAGGAGACACAAAACTCAAGAGAGCAAAGCAACACGCAGACGTTTGAGATGTGCTCATGAAATCATAGTGTTTACACACAATCACAAACAAACACCAACATGACAAGGTGAAGAGGGAAACTTCTTAAATCCTAATAATAGTATGTTTCATATACAAAACATCACCAAACTTAAGGAAAACAGAACATTTCTCTGCTACACAGAGTCAAACTGTAAGTACGTCTACTAGTCACAAGCCACTGGTGACGCCTAGTGGTAGCAGTGAGCCATGACATGTGCAAATCTTTCACATACAGTGAAGTAAAATGAGGAATCAGCTGCAGTAAGAAAATGTTTAAACTAAATTGGAGACTGCAGTGGTGGCTGTGGAATTTTAAACATATAACTTCTAAAAATAACTGAAGGGAAGATTAAATCTGCCCATGAAAGACATGCATGACTGGCTTTGTGATGGGGTGTTATCTGCATTTTACATTACAGATTTTTGCATGGAATAAATATTTAATTTAAAAAAATTAAAAACAAATGTTTGGGATTGAATCTATCAATTTGCTTTAATTGGAGATCTTGTTAGGCAACAACTGATTGACTCACTATATTGTCAAATATTCTTAATTTGACGATTATTTACAGACTATCAAATGTTAAATTAACCAAAAAACACAGCGTTACCGTTCCATTATCAGTAAAAAAAATATGTCGAAATATTTCTCAAACATAAAACAATCCATAAAAAATCTCATCAGTGAAACCCTCTACATCAAAAATAGGTGAAAAATAAAATGGCAACTAATAAACCAGAGGAAGCAACATCATGGCAGCCGTGTGGATTCAACTGAGATACCACATTTAAAAAGTGAGGTGTCCATTTTTTGGGGGGATTCCTTGTAAATAGGAGAATGATTTGAATGATGTAATCAATTTGTTGGTCATGGGGGGCGGATGCAATCACACAGTCACACCTCACACATTGACTATTTAAAACCTGAGGATGATGCTACTCCAACCCAGTTCAGTTGGTGATGTAGTTTGACGATTACCTGGAGGTCCGACTGCACCCGGTCCAGGTCCCGGTACAGGCATTGGACCTGGGACAACGCCCATGTTGGGGGGTTGCATCATCTGAGGGGCTCCATTCACGTGCATTCCAGGCTGATCATATTCCAAATTTGAAAAAACAAACAAACAAATAAGAAAGACAACAATCAGTTATTTTTGTGATCTGGCACTAAACAAATACATTGTTCAGCCACAACATTAAAACATGTCTGGTTTTAATGTTTTGCTCATAGGCATGATTTTTACTTGGGAAAGCCGTTAAGTCATAATAATTAAAAATACAAAATATGTTTTAAAACATAACAGATGCTAGAGAATGAACCTCACCACAGGCTGCGGCTGAGGCACTGGCACATTGGGCTGCACGGGAGGTGGATTGACGGGCGGCGCTCCTCCACCCTGCGCACTGGGAATCAGTGGCGGGGCTGTAGTCTGACGGTGGAGCATTTTCTGCGTATGGAGAATACGGACAAAGCATCTCTCAAACATTTGTTTTGGTTCAGAGGTGCAGACTATCATTCGTATCTACTGACGATTGACAAGCTCACAGCCAAGATGCACTTATCATTTTAACTTCGCATTAGATAAAAGTGAGATTTATCTAATTTCTTTAGTCTCAATCCAGCTTCTCTCACCAAGGCTATCTCAGGGTCAACAATCCGCATGACCACCTGGGCCTGCAGCAGAGCGTACGCCAGCTGAGGGTTCTGCAGCAGCATGTTCCTTGCCTCCTGGGGACTGTTCTGCACACACAGCTGGAGAGAGAGAGAGAGAAATTAAATTTTCACCAAACTGCATGAAAAATCACAACCACAAAAAATAAAAGACTTTAAAGACTTGTGTGCTTTTACTTGTTGACAGGTTGAACTGGCAACATTATTTTGAGCCGCCCAGAAACTATCCAGATAAATGTCCCTAACGAACGGAGGCTTATGGACATGTGCTGCAGCAGCATAAAACATTAGACAAAGACGAGCAACAGTTTTTGTGGTTTTCGGATCGGAGCCCAAACACTCACACTCTGATCAGTGTATGGAGCTGTCCTACTGACACAAGCTTTGGTGCAACAAACACTTTTCCGGTTGGGAAAAAATTTCTGCAGCGTGACGTTTCTTTGAGCTTAATGAAGCAGACTGTCGGCTGTGCGAAGACAAACCTTGCTTTGGCAGAGCCGAGAGAGACTGGATGTACAGCACAGCCTTTGTTAATGAAAGCACAAGGAGAGCATATCCATACAGTCGACATCCTGGAGGTGATTCAAACTGAGGAATGTTTGTCCCCATCTTTTAACGATGACATAAAAGAGTAGGCAGTTTTATACGTACGGTGTGTTTTGTGAAAAAGCAAAGTATAATACTTTCAATTAGATTCCTCATTAGATATCTGTTAAATTTCACTATGGTACTTGAATATTTAACAAACTAGTGATTTTTAGATGGTTGCCTAAGGAGTGTTATTCAAAAAAAATTAATTATTTGCAGTTATTCACTAGTATAAGATATAATGCCACTGAAGCACCAGTTCTAGATATTTGGTCATAATGATAGGGAGATTACCACCTTGTTTAGTAAGTTAGAGTGCAATGGAAGTTTGATGAAAGTTGTTACTTGATCTCTGGAAATGCAACAAGGAAATGAATGGAAAGGAAAATAGCTAAATTAGAATGAGACCTGTATTGCATTTGAAAAAGAGGAAGCCGAAACCGTCACTTGTTAAATCTGAGGCAGTGAACCAGCCTACCTTCATCTGTTTCATAAGTTCAAACATCTGCTCTGGAGGCAGACTGGCCACAGCTCTGCTGATGGACTCCGGTGCCTCCTCTGGCTGGAGAGTGTCTCCATAAGGAGACTCAATAATGGGGGCTCCTGTCCCCAAACCTATGCAGGACGAAAATAGCAGGGAACTGTAGCTTTTCACAGATTTTTTTAAATCCCATATTTCGGATTGAAATAATGCCGGCAAATAAAACCCCACTTACTTTTGAGCTCTTCCTTGTTTTTCTCACTGGCTGCGTTGTCAACGCGGAGCGCCCGGCCGCTGAACTCTCTCCCGTTCAGGTTCCGCATGGCACTGAGGGCCGTCTCCTGGTCTTGATATTCGCAGAAGCCATATCCCTTTGGCTTTCCTGTCTCCCTGTCGTACACCAACCTGAAAACCAGAGGAAATAAATGAGGACAACCCCAACTTGTTGAACGATGACTAATAATCAGCTGGGAAGTCTCATTACAACTACTCTTCAAACTTTAGCACACAAAGTGATAGCCTGAAAAGTTGATTTGACCTATAAACATCTGGCATGAAAAAAGAGAAGCATGGTTAATACATGGACTGTTTTAAGGCTAAATGGGTTACTGGACATGATGTTTTTATCTGTGAAATGTTTTGATGACGAGCAAGGTGTCAGGCACACATTCATTTACACAACAAAAAGGCAACATACACACTGTTGTAGATTTATTGGCTACATTAAAGCTAAAACTAACACCATAGCTCTGTAATAACATTTAGGGGATGTAGTCTGTTCTTCTCTCAAAGGGTTTGGATGAGCACTTTGTCGTCTCCGACTCACCTGAAGCTAACAACAAGTCCGACTTCAGAGAAGATGTCTTTCAGCTGTTCTTCTGTGGCTTCGTACGGGATGTTCCCCACTAAAATAAACACGAGACAGAAGTACCTTTAGTGCAGCAATGAAAAATAAATACAGCTTTTCATTCAGACATTTTGCTCGTTTCCACGGCGGCGTTAAAGTGTGACCCCCCTCGTTGTGTAGCTAACGGCAACACTAGCCCAGCCATCTACGTTAGCATTGGGTGCAACCGTCAGCCGTCACGTTATCGACTTGTTGCACAGCTGAGGGATACAACCGCTCGCACCGGGGAGAGCAAAGGCTAAAACTCACCAAACACGGATCTCAACGAACGGTCAACGGCTGGATCTCTGTTCGCGGCGGCAGCGGCGGCTGCAGCGGCGGCGGCTGCGGCAGCGATGCTCGCCATTTTGGGGACGTAAAAGGAGGTGACACCAGGAAGTCACGCTTGGACAATATCCGTTTGTGTTGAGGGGAACATTCGAATATCAACAGCGCGAGATTCTCTAACACCTTCAGAGTGGACATAACGAACCTTTTTTTTTTAATTATTATTATTTCTCTCTTAAAATGAACCTAGCAGTGATGCTATTTGTTTACAGTCGGCTGCGCGTTGGAACAGGGTCACAGTGGCGGGCTGCCGGGGGAGAATAGATGGCGCTGTTGTCCGCGGTTAGCTGCTCGGGCTGTGACACACGAACACATGAAAGGCTGCCGGAGTCAAACATGGTCCAATGTCCCGCAGGTTCCAGCTTTTCTACAGCTGAAGGCACGAGAAGAAGATCGGGTGAGTGACTTTTTGGAAATACCCAGGTTAATATTCTTTAATTTGCTTATTAACAACCCAAAATGCAGACGTTGGGGGCGCGAGGGGCCTGTTACATGTCGGTTAACATGTGCACTGTTTCTTCACATGTTGATTCACTGATATGCCTTTTCTGTTTCGGGACAGTAGAAAGAGCTGCAGCGTGTGCAGACGTTTGTCAGCAGTTAAGTCAGTATTTAGTTCATGTAGAGTGAAAACAAGTTTTCTGGAGGGGTTGTTGTATTCACGTCTATTCACTTTAAAAAAAAATAGTCAACAGAATTTGTTATTTATCAATGGTTGCTCAAACATTTCCATACAACCTTTATCTGAATCTACCAATTCAGTAGTAACTTACCATGTTGTGCGTGAACAGGTGCGAACAATAGACACCTGTCTGGAATGATGGACCATTTGTTAATACTGTAAAATCTGATCTGTCTTTTCCATTTCACAATGAGTTTGTATCCCGCTACACACAAACACAGTTATAGCATATCCACAACATATTTGTGCCTCCCTGCAGTTTAAAGCCGTGAAGCCAGTATGTTGCACTTTGAACTAATCAAAGCAGACAAAATGAATAACACGAGCTTTCAGGTTACAGCTAATGTGACAGAGAGGCTCTTCTTCTTCTCCTTCTTCTTTGTCTTCTTCTTCTTCTTCTTCTTCTTCTTCTTCTTCTCCTTCTTCTTCTTCATCTAATTCTTCTCCTTCTTCTTGGTCAAAACACTTAAACATACTATATAACAGGCCCCAGTACTTTGATTGGACCTCCTTACGTTTTTGAAAATATTCAGTTAGTTTGATATATTGGACAAAGAGGCTCAATAGATGTAATGTTTGAAAATTGTATGAACATTGTCAGAGACCTCTGCATCAAATCCTACATTTAGGAAGATTATAATGTTCTGATTTTGTTGACATTGACACAGAGGTGTTAATTCAAATATGTATGTTTAATATTGCAGTTTTAGTTAGTGGTGGTGCTGCACTGGACGGCATTATATTGAAATATGTTTCCCAATATTCTTCTGTTCTCATGTTTCTTAATGGGTTATAACATCCAATGTAAACAACTCAATATATGGAGTACCCCTCTTTTTTGCGTGGTTGAACTTGTACTTTGGCATGATGCCTCTGGAGGTGCTTGATTAAGTTAGTTGTGTTAAAATGTGAAGTGCTATACCGCCGACCATCGAAACATCAACCTCAGATATTGCAAATAGAAAGTTGTTGGTGTAACAAGCGTGGAACACATCCAAACCGCTGACCCTTAGATTTTAGCTCCCTCCATACTGTTAGCTCTCCTATAGCAAAATGTATACTCGTATATACTGCTGATGCATGACCCAGTACACACAAAGATATAAACATAGACTATTATATATATTTATATATATAGTATATTATAACAGAAGTGAAGTGAGTAGATTGAAAATACCGTATAGACTTGTTTTCTTCAACTTTCATACAAATGTCAGTTGGAACCAGTATTTTAATTCGTGTTATTTGTCTATTCATTATCCCTGTAACGTTTCCATGTAAAATGCTTAAAGACCTGCTTGAAGAAAAGTCGTGGTTCCACTGGGGCTCGAACCCAGGACCTTCTGCGTGTAAAGCAGACGTGATAACCGCTACACTATGGAACCAGTTGTCTCGTGAAAGATCGTGGATCGGTATATACAGATGTGCATGATGGGTGTATTGCGGATATTAGGCGATCGTAGACAATCACGTAGAGTCTTTGCGATATGATAAAGGCAGGACAACGCTGACGGTCACGGCGCCCTCCCGAGATAATCCCTCCGTCGAATGGCCGCGGGCTGCGCTGCAGAGAGACTGTCTTCAGCCTCCCCAGTAAGTCCCCTCGCTCGGTTCTTAACGCAGCTCTACGCCTCGGCTGGCTCAGCTGTTGGTCGTACACCTCCTGCAGCGGACCAGCCGGCCCCGGTAGCTCACATCTAAAATGTCCAGCAACTGAAAATAACCCCGCGGGGCGAGTCGCCGACATGTGTCCGCCTCTCTCCGCAGTCCGCCGCCCGCCTGCACAGCAACTATCGCCGCGAGGAGAAACGATGATGTCTGGGTTCAAACGGCGACTTGGCTGCACACTTAGCACGGAGCAAAGTGTGCACCTTTTCAAACTTGTGCAAAACTAGTCGTTTTAAACCGAACAGGACTCTTTGTGTGGTGCATCTTTACCACTAACATATACAGTGTACAAAAACTGTATAGTGCTGTGCACACTGCTGTTTAGTAAAAAAAAAAAAAGTGATTCTTTAGTCAATGTTTAATATCTATAGCTAATAAAGAGCCCCCTCAAAGGTTTAAACATTACACATCACTGGTTGTGTGTGTGGCATTTACACAAGTAAGAAAACACCAAAGAGTGAAACAACAGTGATCTTAGACGTGTTACTGAATGTGGAGGCTGATGCATCATCAGCTGCAACGTCATTATAAGGGGCCAATTTGATTTCCGACCTCCATATTGTGCACCAGCCCCCTGTCGCCTTTTTAAATTAATTAATAGTCCAACTTGGAATAAAGGCAGTAAAATGCAGTGTTGATGTAGTTGATCCAATCATAGATTTGCATCTTTAGCACTGAAAAGCGTTTTTGTTCTTGCTCCTCACTCGACTTTGTCTGCCTTCAGCATCACTCTTCCATTTTTTAGCCATTCTGACTGTAGCCCTCAAGCTTCCTTAGATGCCAGCGAGGGACGGGGCGATAAGGCGCGTTGGAAAATGTGGGGATGACAGCTGCATCTGTTTATCGTGTGGGGTACAATAGCACACCTTGAGAGGCAGCCAGAGCTCGTATTCTCACTGATCCCGGCTCCAACGCAGCGGGCCAGAATTAATAGACGAGGCGGATTCACATGTGGGCCGGCTCAAAATTCAAGATGCACTATAGATCTCTTCCCCAGGCCTTGCATTTAACTGACACACAATATGTGCATGTGACAGTAGAAAGCCATGATAATAATCTACCAGTGTCAAATATCATATTAGGATTTTTGAAATCAACATTTCACATTAATATGAGATTGCTTGATCAATTAGGTCTTTAAATTATGCCCATCACAGAAACAATTGCTTCTACATCAGTTAAAGCAGTTTCTGAAAAGAAGAATTCATTGTCCATCTGGTGTTACATAGTGGAGTTACGAGTTTGTTTCTTACAATTTATTATTAGACTGAATATAAATATATTCATTTTTTATTTATTTTCTTGAATCTGACCTGACTTCCATCCAAACTTCATTGAATGACTCCATCCTTGCCCTGTGGAGTTTTCTTGTAAACAAACCAAATTTTACATTCAGTGTTTTTCTGTAATAAACAATGTGTGCATCCTTGAGGTCTAACAACGATGATTAAAACATTTCCTAACTCATAAAGTTTTTGTAAAGCTGATCTTGAAAAATATTTAATTCATGGAGTATTTACTTTACTGTCCCTTTATTGTTGCCTTTGTTGGCTCATTGTTAAGATTGTTGGTGTGTTATCTTTCCAGCTGTTATTCAGTGGTGTTGATATTAAACGTTCCCTGTGGTAGTGCCATGCTGCTGTTTATTTATGAGAGGGTTCCCCCCCGCAATCCATAGTCCTGTCAACAGTTTTATACTATTCCTCTGATCTACAGGTGGCGGCAGAGACCTGCAGTGCAAACCTGCCACCCTACCTGCACCCACAAATCTTGGCACTGAACCGACTTGTTACCTGCAATTATCTCTAAAGCAAATTCAAACCTGAGACAACCTGTTATTGTGAGTCCCACGACCTGACCCGTAGCAGAAACGTTTAAAACCAGCAGCTTTAAAACTCATCCATCCTGTAGACTGTTTACATGATGGCTGCTCTGAGTTTATAGTATCTGCCATTTTGCTTGAGGTTCTGTGCCATTCAAATGTGCAAAACTCTCAGTCAGTTCCCCCCTGTTGTTGAGGTAGTGTTAAGTAACAGAAAGATAAGATTATTATCATTTTTTTGTTCCCATATTTATTTCAGCCGTTGCCCGCTCGCATTTAGTTAATTTTTGTGAGTTAACCACATAGGTTAACCATCAGGCACACGACCTGGTGCAGTGGATGGCAGTAATGTGCCAAGAAAGGCAGCAATAAATCAGAAAAGTCATGGAAGAAAAAGGTCACGAGCAAGTATATGTGGTTATATGTTAACTGCTGGATTCCAAATACTTATAAATTAACTTTTTAAATAAATTATAAATGTGTTTGTAAGACCTCAAGGTCCTCAAATTCCCAAAAATGATATTAACTGTTTGAAATGTCCTACTTGCGTATAACTCCACAAGGTACCTTTAATACGCCACAAATACTTTTCACCTCAGAGCATTGTGGGGCTTTATTGGATTTACCATCACATGGTTGACAAGCTTGTAAATGTAAGGGTTAGGGTTACATTGCAGAGAATCAGCCTGATTATTTAAAATATAAGCAAATCAATTGAAATACAAACTTGGCCGATGGTACGTCTAGCGCTGACCTCTAGTGGCCGTGTACAAAACAACTGCTGGAGGTCTGCTGTCTTTAAAATGACCACATAGGTCGTAATGAACTGCAAGAACAAACTACCTTTGTAGTCGTTATTTGGTGGAGGACAGTCTCTATCGAAGGTGTGTCGAGTAGACCCTGATCACACACCCATCTGCTGTCTGAAGGGATTTAAGTACACAGCCCAGGTGTTGGGATAAGTATGGCAATATGGAAAAGTATGGAAAACGCATGAAGGAATTGTACATTTCAATGGCTGTCTGTTGGAGATTAGAGGTGTGGACAAGCAGTGAGAATTTATATTGATGTAGTAAACACCAGAAGATAAAGGATCTGTCAGGGCCATCCATTCACCTTCTGACTGGCCATCTTTTTCTTACTGGTCGGTTTTAATGTGCCCCATCACTGAAACCTCTGACCCTACTGTACCCCACTGCAGTGCAGATGAGTGCAGTTTAATTTGTGCTGCCAAAGTTTGAAATATTACCTTTGATCAATTCAGCTGCAGTGTCCCATGTTACTCTCCACAATCCTAAATGTTAGGCTCTGTTTCTTCAGTAAAAAATACAGCATTTCTAGTGAAAAGTGCTCACGGTGAAGTATTCAGATTGCTTATGGAATGACATGTTGCTAAATGAAATTCACCTAATTGTATTAGGATATAAATTACTAGAAATTTAAGAAGTGGATATCGCAAAACCCCAAATGATCTGCATGGCTAAAGCACTTGTGAATGTACCTAAACAGCACTAATGAAAGCAGTGTGCACTGATAGCAGAGGAATCTGTCTTAAACAGTGCAAGACACACAACCGGTGAGAGCATCTGCACTGTATCATAAACTAACCCTCTCAGGTTTCTCACCTGGCAAATCTGGTCCTAACACCATCCACTTTTACAAGTCTCTAATAAGTTGTCAGGATGTCCTGACCGTAAATCTCTGTAAGAGGTCTGTGTATAATTGCAGCAGAGGAATCTAACCAAAAAGGAAATATGTGTGCAGCTTTATGTGCATCTGAGCCACTGATGATTATAAGACTTGCACGTGTGCCAGAGTTTTTGCCAACTTCTATATTTATACTTTGGGGACATTTAGTCTGTCTCGTCTAGCTTGTCATGTCATGTTGCCAAGAGAACAAGCAATAGATATTTTTAATCATTTTTTTTTTAAATTTCCCTCAAAAAACTTTAAAACCTATTATTTTATTATTATAACATATACTTGTCCACTGGTTAACTGCATTTATTAAGAATGTCAGTTATTAAAGACACTGCACGGTTTGAATGCCACGACTACAGGTGATGGTAGACACTGTGATTCAATTGGGTGAGGTGGTTATTATGAGAAAACTGTCCACCTGGTCACACACATCTGAAACGCCCTGTCCGCGTATGTAGCAACAGACACCCACACTGCTTGTGCTGCATTTTGCAGGTTCACTAAAACTCTCAAGCGTGGCCATTTGTTGAAAACTGCACCTGAGCTTCATTCACACAGGAAATGACGGGAGGCTCTGTGACCCCTGTGCAAAGCTTCCTGTCACAGCGAATTCACTGACTTAAAAAAATCCTGTAGAAAATGCAACACAAAATATTATAGGACACATCCCACCAAGAGAAATCTGTGATATTTTCTTAAATCAGACTTAATCTGCTGTCAAACTCATGTGGACTGTTGGAGAGTTATTGGTAATGTCGCATTTGTCTTGCGGCTGTGATATTAGGCAAAAAATACATTAATTAATTACATGGGACTCAGTATGATGGCATGATGTATATATATATAGAGAGAGAGAGAGAGAGAGAGAGAGAGAGAGAGAGAGAGAGAGAGAGAGAGAGAGGCATCTTGGTTGATCATAATTAACAACAATAAATGTTGTCAACAGTCACTTTAAGCAGATGCTTTGTGTCTTTGTGTCTTTGCTGGTCCTCGCCTCTCGGGCATTCAGTAATCCAGCCATAGAATATGAAACACTTATTGAAATCGTTGTCTGGGTTTTGTGTGTATCTGCCAAACACTGATTTTAAACCCTTATATTTTCTTAACATGGAAATCAAATGAGATAAATGCCACGGTAAGTGGACCATACATGATTCAATGGAAGTCTAAATGGCAAAACAAGTGGCGTTTAAACAGTCCAGTGTGAAAGCAGACCATCGAGACATTGTTAAAATAATGTGAAGCCAGTGGAATTCGACTACAAGCCACTAAATGTATTTGACACCTTTTAAATGCACTCCGAGCAGCACGTGCACGTCTCTGTTGACTCTTCTGGGGGTGTAAAAGAGATACAAGTCCGGGAGCATTCCTCTGACTCCGGCCGGAGTCCCCTGCAGTGACAGGTCGAAGCCCCACGACGACCCCCGCTCTGGTTTGTTATTCACCTGTAGGGCTTTGCCCGGCGCTAGGACCCAGGGTGCGCGATTTTCATCTCCAGCTGCTGCAGACCGAAAACTGGCAATAAGGGAAGATCGCGAGGACCAAGCCAAAAATTGCATACCGTATTCATTCTGCTTCAAAATCACATCCCCGGCCCCTCGCGGAAGCCCGTGCGGAGACAACAATAGCTTGTTGCGCTGCGTGTGTGCGGGCTTTGTGGCGGCAGGCGGCTCGGGGCGCAAGGTAAGACGGTGCAATACCACGCGATTACTAATAACAAAGGCGTTACGGGCGAGCAGGGGGCATTAAAGGGGGCATTGCACAACGCTGTCGAGGGCGAGTGAAACTCTGCCAAACTTTGACCTGGATATTTGTATTTTTCCAGTTGTCGGTGTCTTGCGGGAGCCGCGCGGCGACGTCTCGCTGCTCTCCCACGGCGACATGTCGGCTCGTGTCACATGTACAGAGAGCCAAGTTGTGTCGAGATGACATTAGCCTACATGAGTGTGTGAGTGTGTGTGTGTGTGTGTGTGTGCGTGTGTGTGTGTTGCGCTGTCCACGCGTGTCGGCTGTGGATGCGGCGGGCTCGTCCAAACGCTGACCCACTCGTAACTGTGCGTGAAGTGATGCGTTTGGTTTTCGGACATGTTTACAGCACATCATCTGGACGGAGCATCGCGTTGACCTGGCAGATCAGGAACATCAACCCTCCACTCGCTCCTGTGGTCGGCTGCCGTGTCCTCCCTTCGTCTCGTGGCAGAATAATTCATTACTTCTGCCAAGATGGAAGAATAATGCGCTTGATTTCCCCACTCAGCGGCCACCACCCCCCACCCCCCCGCCGCCGCCGCCTTCCCACCCTCCGCGTCCAACATTGACCAGGTGAAGCGACGAACTTCGACGGGACATCCTCGTCGCCGTGGAGCCATGGCGGCCTAGATACAGGGTCGATAATCTCCGGAGCGACTTCCAGAGAGATGACCAACGCATCGGCCACTTTGAAGACGACACACTTAAAAAACAACAGGCCTTCGAGATAAACAGCCTCCCTGCATGTGTGCTATCGCAGTGTGTGTGTGTGTGTGTGTGTGTGTGTGTGTGTGTGTCGAATACCACATCCCTGTTCTAGAAACGTGTGTGTGTGTGTGTGTATAACAAGTTGCTTGAGACGGCCGATGTGCAGCCCGTGAAGCACAGCTCGTGTATCACTACCGGGATCGCTCCTGCGCGGTCGTTGAGGTCTCCGGGTCGCCCCGGCTCAGACACAATGCGATGTGTCAGCTGCCGACTTTGTGAGACTCGGGCTTTGTGCGGACACGGTCCGCCGCGGTGTTCCCCCCTCTCCTTTTTTTGGGAAAAAAAAAACAACAACCAAAAAACTAATCGGCGTTTCTCTGGTTAACCCCAATTTCACAATTTGGCCATCTGTCAACGATTTGGCGGCTTGCAACGCAGCCATTACGGGGGAGCGAATGGCGAAGGGCACACGGTTCGGAGGCTGCCGCACGCCGACCCACTCCCCGTGAAGGAGACGGCATGCGAAGTCGTCGCTGCCCGTCGCTGCCTGTCGGCGGGTGGACGGGGGTCGGTGGCCCGCTGCACCGCCTCGCTCTCCGGTCGGGGTCGACGCCGATCGTGCCCGGTGTGGTAAACAAACTCTCCCCAGTCACACGACGTTGTCAGTGTGTGTGTGTGTGTGTGTGTGTGTGTGTGTGTGTGTGTGTGTGTGGACGTGTGTGTGGACGGTTATTTCCTCAGCACCCTCAAGAGTTGAGAAGTAGGAAATGTGTCTGGTCCTACGTCAGAGGACGTGTAAGCAGCAGCAGGCCTGCACACTGCTCTCTGGGTGCAGGTAAGACAAGTGGCCCGATTACAGCAGGGTTACCTCGCACACTGAGCCCGAGTGTGATTATGGAACCGGAGAGCTCAGTGTCCCGCGGTGGTGGTTTTATCTTTGGGGGGGGGGGGGGGAGAAGTTACCATGTGCTCTTCAGAGTGGTTTGATAAAAAAAAAGCTTGTATCTGCTTATCTGTTTGTGACTGGACGTTGCAGATGTGTCAAATGTTCCTCTCGACTCCTTTTTGTCTTTTCCGGCGCTTTACTTACAGGCAGACTTCAGTCAAAAGTAGCTGCTGGCATCACGTTTGACTGTGCACTTGTCCAAAGTGAGAATAGAGAAAAGGTTGTACTTGCCAGAAGAATTGACGCAGTCGCAACATGACAATGAGAATGTGACTTTACCTCCTGCAGAGGTTCCTTTTGTACATCATATTAACTTGAGAGTTGTTTCTTCTCCGTGGCTCTGTTGTGTCTTCAGCTGCGTTACACTCACTGTCTGTGTAAAACATGGATGGTTTCCTGTGTAGGTTGAAGGCTTCTGTCTGCATATGAACAGCCCCCGTTTGTCTTGATTGTGTGTAAAGTCTGGTCGAGAACTAAGGGTCCCAACTGATATTCATAAGCTCTATCCAAATTGTTTGTTTTTTTTCTCTGAATTTGTCTCAGGTCGGAGTATGAATGCAGTTAAAACCTGACCTGAACTGATGTTAACAGGAAATGTGATTTTGCCATCCTTCACAGATGCATGTGGATGTGGATGTAGTCCAGAGTGAGTAGCACATGATTTGGCCCTCACACCATCTGAACTCTGGTCTGGGTCAATCCAAAGAAATTGTGAAAAAACACATGGCTCTGTTGGGGTGTGTGTGTGTATATATATATATATATATATATATATATATATATATATACACCATAGGCTATATGGCAGATTTCTCTTCATGCGTGAACTCATGTTAGTTATTTTGTGGAGGTCAAAAATAATTTAAAGGCAATATGTTGATGGAATTTGGATCCTGGCTTTACAGATTCTTAATATTTTGGTGTGCAAATAAATGTGAAAAGATACTGTGCTTGAACTGCTCATTTAATATCTGCCAGAGTGAAGACAGAGGTGGAAACGTTGGCGTGGCCTGGTGTCACCTTGTGAGCAAGTGTTCTGTGATTCGAGGTTACCACGGAACCGACGGAGGTCAGTGTATGTGTGCATTTGAAGCTACACCTCAGTGCAGTTAAACCCATTGCATCTGCACAGATTACTAATACATTTGGAAGATAACGTGGCTCTGAACTTTTGAAATCCTACACTCTAATCAACAGAAGAGGTTTTCATGTTTCCCTCCATCTTCTCCAAAGCGTCTGCATCCGTGTGCAGCCTCCAGCCGGCGACAGGCCTCCTCGGAGTCCTGCTTCCTCCTGTTAATCCCAAACCTCTCTCACTCTGGGTTCTTAAATATCTTTCTTTCTTTCTTTCTTTCTTTCTTTTTTTTTTTTTTTTTACAAATGCCGATGAGCGACCATCAGCCACCGAGCGGACTTGTTAATTGACCAGACACTCGGAGCCTCCGCCGCTTCACAACAACGCAGTTCCAGACTTCGTCACCCTGATAAACCCCCTCTTCTTCAGTTCAGCGCACCGTTACACTCTTTTGGTCGCGATCCCCGATTCCCCTTGAGCGGCTGGGGCCCGCGTTGCATGCCGGTACCTGTAGTCCTCTCCCCTCCCAGCCCGTCGAGCGTGTGATGCTGGGCGTGGATAGCGGCGCACTACATCTCCCAGGCCGTCGCCGGGCACCCTCCTGCCCCCCGCTCACTCTCCCACCAGACTGGGAGACTGGAGATACGGAACGGACTCTCTCGGCGGCGACCCCCCCCCCCCTCCCTCCCTCCTCCCTGCTGCTCTACCCCCTCCCCTCCTCCTCCCCCCTCTCCCCCTCCCCGGACTTTTAGAACCGAAAAGCGTCGAGATTAGTGAAGAGCCACGGACGGCGGCGGAGGCGAGAGGCTGGACGCACGGCCGTCACCGAGTCGTGCCCGCGCGTCGTTCACATGCCATCTGGACGAGCGGCTCCGTGAGTGTTTGTGTCATGAGACATCTTCTTTTCTTTCTCTCTTTTTTAATCTCGCCGGCCGATTAGCTCGGGAATTATTCAATGATTGTGGGGGGAGAAGAGAGGGAGAGTCGTACGGGGGGGGGGGGGCGGAGAGGACAGTGGAGGCTCGGTGGGTCGGAGGGGAGGGGAGAGGGGGGGTGTTCGCTGAGTGTCTCGGTCAGTCCGCGGAAGGGCCGGCCGACACGGGAGCACTGCTCATTAGGTCGACCGGGGAGAGATAACAGGAGCTGCCTCGACACGTAAACCACCGGGAGCTCGGCGGACACTCCGCCGCGCCGGGAGCCCGGAGCCGGGAGCCGGGAGCCGGGAGCCTCGCCGCGGCCCCTCCGGCAGCACCAGCCCGCGGAATAAGTTGTCAGCCGCCCGACTCGTAGTCGTCCTGCTGCCCGGCTGCACTTCTCCATCTGCTTCTTGTCTCTGTGAGCGACTGAGTGCGGCCATGTCCTGTGATATCCGCGGCGGACATCGACCATTTGTTTGTCAAACACAAACCAGGCGGAGTGTGGATGTGAGTTCGTCGGGTGGTGGTGGTGGTATTGGCGGGGCAGGTGGAACGGGGTCTCCGGGAGTTTGTGTGTGTGTGTGTGTGTGTGTGTGTGTGTGTGTGTGTTCGGGTCCTGCTCCTCCTCCTCCTCCTCCTCCTCCTCGGTGTCGTCTCACCTCATATCAGGCGGAGATGTGACACATTGTGCTCCCGACGACGCCGCCGCAGCCCGGGCAGAGGGAGCTCTCCGACATCGGTCTCATCGCCGCGACACATCTCGATCCCCCCAACTTCCCCCACGCCTCGACGACGACGACGAGCAGCCAGGGCGAGGACGGGGCTGCCCGTCGTCGGAGTGTGGGAGCCCCGATCACCTGAGAGCCGGTCGCCGATCCCTCGCGACGGAGGGTGGCCGCTCGCCATCTCCGCAGAGACCCGGAGCTCTCCGGAGTTTCTCCGCAGCGATTCTCTTCTTCTTCTTCTCCTTCTCACCCGAGAGACACGTTGTTGTTTTCTCGTGTGCGTCCCTCAGCGTGCGTGTGCTTTATCGTGCACTTTTCAAGATTTGACATTGGGACGTGTGTGTCTTTTGTGTGTGTGGGCTCGGACAGTGAGCTGACCGGGGACAGCATCGTTCGTGGGGGGGGGGGGGGGGGGGGGGGGGGGGGGCTGTATTTATTATTGTCTTCGTCTTCGAGGCTGTTTTCTAGAAAGGTAAACGTCGCGGGCTCGACTTTGTTTCGTGTCAGCGCTGCTGCACACACATCCACTGGCCTACATCGGAGCGGAGGGATTCAACCCGCTGTGGCGGAGCAGACCGCGGATATGATCGCAGCACAAAGGCAAACTGGCTGTGGGCAACTGTTGTACGGTGATGAATGCAGACCCTCTTTCACTGAGCCGTGTCTGCACCCCCCCCCCCCCCCCCCCCCCCCCCCCCCCCTCCTCCAGCCCCTGCTCGGAGATACCAGCGTCAGTCATCATGTGTATCATCCTCGTTGTTCTCCTGACCCCATGGGGTGAAACCTTCTCCATCCCTCCTCAAGGCACTGACAAAGATTCTGTCCCTTGTTCATCTCATTTACTTGCTGATGCACTCAACTCTCTACCTACACACCAGACTGTTGTGGTGTGTGTGTGTGTGTGTGTGTGTGTCGCCTAATGCAAATGTTTGTTCCCAGATGACACCACTGTGTGTTTTAACTTATTGTGCAGAGTTAGCATTACGGTTATTCATTCTGATGTTGTGGGAAAAGTCTGTTGTTTGAGTTTGAGAAGTAGTGGCTGGGATTTCACGTCTGATTTTAGATAACATTGATGAGCACTTAACAGTAGTCGACCCCCCGACATTAAAACTCCATTTAACCGAGGTGGCTGTGATCATATATTATTAACTGTCCAGTGATGATGGATAATCCTTAATTGTATAAGGGAGTAACAAAGCCTTTGCTCACAGTCAAGTCATCCACTTTTCACCAGTGTTCGTGGTTTGATCAAGTTAGAACTCACTGGTTTGAGCAGTCGTGGCTGATTGCCTCATGGATGGATCACTGAATGGGCCCATCAGGACTGGCTGATGGCCCCAAGGGGTCACAGGCCCCTGACGCAAGAGGCTGGGTTTAAAGTCTGTTGCAACCATATTTTGAATCGAAAAAATCCCAGGTCTCAGTCAAACCTAGGAGATGTTTGAGTTAGTTTTCTTTTTTTAATCCTGACCCTCTAACATTGAGAATCCGCTGATACAGACTCTCATCTTAATTTATTATCTTTTTGTCCATTTTTCTTCTTCTAATACAGCTGCATAAGGCATACTTCAGCTAGAGCGAACCCACATTAAAGTTGTTGAAGCAATTTAAAGTCTCCTCCACTCCAAAAAAGTGTTTTGCTTATTGTTCCTTGACTAAAATGTTTGACCTTCACCATGTAGAATAATGTATGTGAGTTTGGCACGAGAATGCTGTTTTCACATTCATCTGCCGAAGGGGAAGGTTTCTCTGTTTTTCATTTCACCTCAAGTCTGAGGCATTTACGCACCGGCATGATTTGTGACATCAAAACTAGTTTGGAGTCAGTCGTGGTCCAATGTGCAACTTATATACACGTGGAAACACAAAGCTTACTTTGCACAAACACCAAGAATGGACTTTTAAGGGAAGTAAGAGGCGTCTTGTGTCCAACAGTTAAGTTTTAAAATTAACAATATTTACATATTTATAGATTCTGTTTTTTAAATAATTTTCACAAGTACATTTTTAGTGATATCAGACACAAATTATTATTCAAAGTAGTGTATTCTTATGACTTCAACCCTGTCTGGAGGGGACATTTAAATGTGTTTGACAGCAGATTATGCCCACTTGAAAAAAAGAGAACCTGCACCGCAGATTTAATTTTCACATTTTCCTTTAATATCTTGTATTGTAAGTGATTGTATGCTGTATGATTTCTGCAGAGAGGAGTGTGACTGTGGATCGATTTTTTTAGGCATGAATTTTTGAAGGTGCTTCAGACTGCTTCTCTTCATCTCCAGTATGAAAGAAATATTCAACCAATAACAGAATTTAAGAGTTAAGGTTAAGCTGAAAAATATCACGAAAAATAAGTGCAGGCACTGTGAAGAGTCTAACCTTTTTGGGGGGGAAGGGGTAATTGTGGCCTTTCACGTGTTTCTGCCAGCAACTCGCTGGCTCATAATCCGTCCATGTTGCAAATAATGCATTATGTCTCATTTCACCCATTGATTATCCCATTATTTTTGTAAAGACTGTTCACATTCAGGATCAATGAGCACTGACAAATTGTTAGTATTCCCTGTGTGAAGCCAAATGAAAACTAAAGGGAACAAATATGTACCTCCAGCCAGTCACAGAGAAAGGAAGATTTAAATTGTCTAATGTTGGTAACTCTGAATCAATTACTGTTGCACAGAAAAGTCTGTATTCCTTCACGAGGGCTTGAATAAAGCCTTGTCTGTAATTGAACAGCACTAACAGCGATTACATTAAGTGTTCTTTTTCTCTCTTATTTTGCAGCATATCACTGACTTTTAAGGAAAACTCACCTGACTGACTCAGCTACCCCCTAAGGCATGTTGTGTTAAAGAAACACCTATGCAGGTAATTGATTTCTTATTAGTATTACAGTTAATTTACTAGATTCAAGCATTCTTTCCTCTTATCTAATTAACTTCTCTTATTACTCAGGTGGATCCTACACTAATGAATGTAGGGGATGGAGGCACGGTGAGCAGAGAGATCAGTGCTCCAAATAAAGCGTCCTCTAGTATGGTGGGAAATCCGCCCCAGACGCTACCCCCTGAGTTCAGAGGAGATGTTACCCTCAGTCAGCAAAACAAGACCACTCCAACGACAGACTGTAAGACAGCAAAAGCCTGCCTGGACACTAGCAATTACAACCACAGCCCTGAGCTTTCTTCACCTCAACAGCCCAACAATGTGCCAGTGTCAGGCTCAGCCCTCACCACCTCAGAGAAGAGAGCAGACAAAAGGGCAGAGGCTGCTAAGCTCAAGGCCGATGGTTCCGGTGTTTTCCCGACTCCTAAGTGGTCAAGTGGTGTAAAAGCCAGCCGGGAGGACTCACTCAACCCCTGTCACAGCAATGTGACATCCAGCAAGAAATCACGCCCGCAAACACAATCTGTGCAAAGTGTTCCACCTGGGTTTCAGTGCTCCACCATGTTTAAACCAGCGCAGCCTGTTGCCTTCCTCCCCTCCTCAAATTTTTCCTCTCCTCTTTGTAAAATCACTCTTCCACCAGCATTGGGTCAGATTGCAGCGTTGAGAGAGGCCACAGCCAGTCAGTTTCAGAAAGAAATTCCGCCTCAAAGTGCAGGTGTCGGAGCAACACCTCTCATGCGGACCTATCCCTATCAGTTCTCTGTGGGCCGGACTCCAGCCGCAGAGAAGAAAGCAGGCACATCAACATCAAAACTTAAATCTAACCACTCATCGAGTAAGAATGCAAAATCAGTAGGAGAGCATAAATCTTTAGCCTCGGTGGTAGCCTCGCCAGCTATTGCCCTACCGTTGCAGAGCCCGTCATTAACTCCTGCAGCACCCACCCACTACACGTTATCTCCCACTGCTGCCATTTGCTGTGGCTCAGCACTGGCCAGCATCACCTCTCAGAGCAGACTGCTGAACCATGTGGAGAAAGGCAACGGCATTGACAAGACAAACATGGGCTCTCTGAAAACAACACTTCCCTCTGCTTCAGAGGACCACACAGCTTGCCCAGTGGAATCAAGAGATGTACCTCTTGATTTGTCCGCTAAATCAAAACGTCCAAAATGCATTAATGACCCTCCAGTTTCTCTGGTGGAGCCTCATAATACTGAGTCAAATCAGAGAGATTTTCTGAACTCAAAGAGGACTCATTCTACACCTTATAGCTCTGCTGTGCAATATCCCATCTTACCCAATACCCATAGAAATGGATCTCATCAAAAGCAAATAAACAGGCCTCAGAATCACCAGGTACCGGAGCCGAAACCAACCTGGGTGAAGGGATCTTCACAAGACTCCATAAAAAACATCCCTGGAACATATGTAGGTGTGGCAAGCCCCATACTGGCCTCTACTCTGCGGGGCAAAGATGGAAAAGGGACTTTTGCAGATGAATTTCAGAGTTTTGCAAAGCAGGAGTTTATATCGATAATCGACCAAGGAGAACATCTGGCCTCAGGAGGACAGCAGCCATCCTGTTTGATGAAGGGCAACCAGCATGTTCGCAGTGTGAAGCATGTTAAAAACACCAGCACAGCCATTAATAAGAACAGTCCGTCTAAAGGAGCCCTGTCATCTGCTCTGTCAGGCTCTGCCAATGCTCAGATTCATCCGAAATCTGGACCAGGCAAAACAGCAGTGCCATACTCGACCACTGTTGTCAATCCGGCTTGGAAACAGCCGTCTCATCTTCCTCACCAAGCATCTTCTACTCAGAGAAAAAGCGCACACGGATCCACAAAGTCAAAGGGCACCACAGTTACAGAAGGATCCAGGTTTCAGAGTGCTCACTACAGCCCATCCAGTACCGAGGACGATAAGTGGGAGAGAATGAAGTCTCCCCTGTCTAACCTCACATCCATCGTGAAGCAGCCAGCACTTGAAACAAAAGCACTGACTGCGGAGGGTAACGCTCAAGCTTCACCTGTCGCATCTAGAAAAGCTGATGTTCTGACTCCAGTCGCCGGGAGCCAAGATGCTCAATCTAAACACACTTCTGCTTTTGAATATCCACCATACTGGTCTGTGGATAAATGGCCTGTTGTGCCATCTCAAGGGGATTTAACTCAAACAACGAAGAGACAGGAGAAGGCGAACGCCACTGAGCCTTTGGAGAATAATACTGAGTTACGCACCGGTCAGGGGGAACACATGGGACTACAAACAAAGCAAGGCTCCTCGAAGCCTACTGGCCAGTCTCATCTCCTTGGGAGCAATGCATCAACTAATGAGAACAGGATGGAGAGCAAACTAGCCCAGGTGTTAGAGGGGGAAACATTGAAGAAAGAAAGTGGAGCGTCAGACAGTCCTCCCAGTGAAAAATTGGAGGGCATGGTTGCGTCTATTCTTAAGGGCCAGTGTGCCGGGGGAGGCGACAACTTTGAGAAGAAAACAAATGGAACCAAAGAGCAGTCGCCACCCAAAGCAAAAGCTGCTGCCATCAAACAAAAGAAGACCAGTCCTAAGAAGCCAGCGAAGGAGAAGTCTCCTACGGACACGTCCAAGAAGGCTGCAGGGAAGAAAAAGCAAGACGCAGAAAAAACTCCAACCAAAGCGTCCTGCATAAAGAAGGTAAATCATCTGTGTGCAAGGTTTTCATTTCTTTAAAATATTACATTTGTCACAATTTCGATTTGATTTAATTTGAATGAAATGATTAATGTAGCAATCACCTTTTTAAGATTTCAGCCACTGAATTGGCCCTACAGTGCCAATAACATTCACATGAATCTATGACTAATGATATATCATTCCAAGGGCTTATTTTTCTGTCAGATGCTTTCCATCTCATGAAAGCTCTGTGATCAATAGCATCCAATACAGTGTGCTCACCCAGTCTCCTGTGTATTTCAGCAGAAGAAACAATGTGCACCTGTGCTGGAGCAGAGTCTATCAGCGAGAAAACTTATCCCACAGAGTAAAGAGCCGATTCCAAAGGACAAGATCAGTCCCAAAAAGGTTGATCAACCAACCCAGAAGAAACCAGGTAGCATTTGTTTTTTGTTTTTCGCCCTTAAAAAAACACTTACACTGTGCACAAATCTCTGATATCTATCTTAAATTTAATGATGCCTTAAGTTATGGCAAACTTGCAGCTAGTTTTGGATTATTTTAGGTTGCCAGAGTTTGAGCTCTGGGGTTAAATAGCTGCAGTGTGGTGGATGGTGTGTATTCTGCACTCAGAGAACGTCTCGTAGTGTCTGGATGGCTTTTTTTTTTTATGTCTCAGTCATTATTCTTTGCAAAAAGGCTGGTGTGAGTGTAACAATCCCCTGTGATTTAATCAGTTACAGATAGTGGCAGCAGTCCTCTGAGTGTAGAGACTCCAGTCTCTCTCAATAGCACCACCACATCCAGTAAGGACGCCGAGGTCACAGAGAGCTCCTTCCCTCGACTGAGGAGAGGGCGACGGCGAGCTGATGAGGCTCGCCTCGACCTCTGGGGCTTTGCGACGCCTTCCCCTCCTCCCCCACCAATGCCTCCTCCCCCAACATCCCCATCATCCCCTCTGACTCCCACCCAACCCACCCGCCGTCCTCGAGGGAGGCCTCGCTCTAACCCCCTGCCAGAGCGAGTGCATCAAGGCAAGTCCAAGACAAGCAGCACAGAGGGCGACACGCCGGCTCTGAAGAAACGCCGGCGATGTCGTAGCAAAAAGTATCAGACTGGGGATTACATCACTGAGAAAGACAAGCTGGAAGATGGAGAGCGCCTTGAAGAATCTGACCCCCTGAAGCAGGGCAGTGGAACTCCAGCAGGTACAGGCTCTCAGTTTCTCTCCAAAAATCAGTAAAGTTTCAATTAACAAAATCTTTTAATCAAAGGTTTGGCTGTTGGATACAATTTACAATTATTTATGAATCCCATCAAATTTGAACATAGCATCCTCTTTATCTTTATACAAGGCAGGGCTGAAATAAAAAGTTGATTGAGCAACTGATTGACAGAATATTTTGATTAGAGCCCGAACAAATAGTCAATTAATTGATTATTAAAGGGACCATGTGTACTTTTTTCGTACGTTGGCAGTTCAGCAAGTTCAACATCAAGCTTCTAATTTCTAGCACTTCTTAGCTTCTCCTGAAGTAAGCATGCTAACCAGCTACCTTTAGCTCGGCCAGCACATCTCGTCACTTTACAGTAGAGAATTGACTGTACCGTCCAATCTGCCCTGATGTTGTAGTGCTGCTCAGAGGATGTTTCATAACTCCTTGCCTTGCTTTTGACAAGCAACCATCACCACCACCACCACCACCACCACCCACTTCCAACAAGAAAGCATGTTTGTTATTAACTGGCAGCTATTTTGTTAATTAATTAATTGTTTCAAACATCCCCCAATTCCAAAAATCTTTAAATGTGATTATTTGTTTTATATAATTGTAAAATTAATATTGTTTAACAGTAGGTGGGGGATGTTTTATACGATTTTCTGTAATTTAGTTAGTTAGTTAGACTTTTGAGAGACATCAAATCTTTTGAAGATTACTGCAGTGTTTAATGATCACATATTTGTTTTTTTCCTTCAACCATACAGTTGGTAACAGCTTCACAAATATGCCTGACTTGCTCTGTTTTATTACTGTTATATATTAATTCATTTTTGGCTGCTGACCAGACAGACGTGACATTACATTTGGCTCCGGTGGCTTGTGATGGGCATTTATCATAATTTTTTACATTTGATAGACTAAGTGATTATTCATTCTTTAAAAAAAAACATCTGATGAATGAATCTGTATTGACAATAGTTGCAGCCCTGGGGCCTGTACTACGAAGCGAGTTCAACATATCCAGGATATGTTTTTGTTATCTGGCATGACTTCACCTAACATGACCATTCTGGATATCCTGTACTACGAAGCTGGATATCAACTGTACTATCCCTGGGTTTCCTGTCCGTTTACAAGATCTTTTATGTGGAAGTATGATAATATGACCACACAACTAAAATAGAAAAGAACCACTCGAAATAGTTTTAAAATTTAACAAGTTTACTATTGAATGAATATTTTTGCCCTTTGGTCTGGCGATAATCAAACTATTATGAAGAGAAGCCTGAAGTCAGACTGTTTTTGCTGCTGAAGCAGAGGAGAGAAGAAGGTAATGTGTGATGAAGTCAATCACACTGAACTGTTCATTCTTGATCATGAGAAATATTGATCATTGTGTGGATCATTGTTCGAAAAAAAGAGATAGTATTTGCGTTCTGTGCTTTATTATTTGTCCCGTTACTCTAAACTGTTTTGTCCCAGTCAGGATCCCATGGAATGATGACTGAGTTTCCTTTGATCTGATTGGTCAGTAGTGGGACTGGTGACTGGCTTTGATTTCTTTTCTCAAACTTAACCTGCTCCAGTGCAGGTTAGCCGTTCAGCATAAGTTACCATGGATATTTCCCCCGGTAAGAAAAGAGCCAGCTTTGTAGGACGGAATAAAACCACAGTTGTACAGGCTCGCTGCAGCGAGGCAAAGAGCGCTGCACACAGCTCGACGATGAAGTAACGACGTTAAACACAAGAGTTCGAGATCTCTGAAGTTATTATGAAGCTGACGGGACAACACAGTTCATGTAATCAATGGGAAACATTGTATGAAACATATCACAAGGTGTATGTGTAGAGAAATGTGAATGTTTCTACAGAGCTGGAGCACAGGGTTGCAAAGAGCACAGCAGAGTAGCTCACAGAAAGGAGTTACTTAGTTTCAGCAGAAAACATGGCTAAGTCAAGGATGAATGGTGCAGGAAGTACTGGTCTGTCTGATGTTGAGTCCAGGCTCCATGATGAAGCTGCTCCACAGCAGCATCAGTCCACTATAGATGGGATGGAATGTTGATATGCATTTTTTTTTCCTTCATCTGTTTAGTACCATTCAACTCAACACAATTCTGTTTGCTATCACAGACCCACAGGCGGATGAGTGTCCTAGTCCCACTGCCTCCAGCCCAGAGCCTCCTCCACGGAAACCCTCGTTCACCCGCTCAGGATCGGTCCGCTACCAGGAGAGCGAGGCGTCTCCAGAGGGCAGCGACAAACCTTCAGGGAAGAGAAAGTTCAAAAGCAAACATTTAAGTGACAGCGAAGAGCAGAAGGTAAGTCCCTGGCTGGTGCTGCTTCATTAGAAGTGATACAAGTTGGATAGGCGAAAGGTACAATGTCCACCTATATCTAAGCTCACAGTGCCCCCCTGTGGCTAAATAAATCCCATGTTTGTCACGTGTGATGGCAGCTGCTTTCATACAGCACAAGTCTTTGAAGAGTAGAACCTACTGCCTTAACTTTCACTGTGTCCTAATCAATAAATCTGTATTTCAGACCAAGACCAAACGCAGCAGCTCGGGGAAGCGAGGCGTCACCATTGCCCTGGACGATGATGTTGCTGACGTGAAAAGAACAGTCAGCCCCCCACCCACTCCAAAAAGTTTGCCATCATCTCCATCCAGTAAGAAAGGCTCATCAGGAAGAAGCAGTGGCTCAGAGTCTCCCCCCAAAAGACCTGTTCCTCCAGAGGTCCGGCGGCTCATTGTCAATAAAAACGCCGGAGAGACCTTGCTGCAACGTGCTGCCCGCTTAGGCTATCAAGTAAAATCCCACTTGTTTACTTGTACAGTACTCTTGACATGAATTTATCTCCGGTAACCAGCGTACCTCTTTGAAAACGTGACTCAGTATGTGCGTGTGCCCTCCCTCTGTCTGCAGGATGTAGTTCAGTACTGTCTGGAGAAGGACATCAGGGAGGTGAACCGGCGTGATAATGCCGGTTACACGGCTCTACACGAGGCCTCCTCCAGAGGCTGGACTCAGATTGTCCAGATACTCCTGAAACACGGTGCAGATGTCAACTGTAGCGCTCAGGATGGAACACGGTGAGGCCTAGTGGTGCACTGCAAGAGTGAAATAGATCAAATGTGTAGCTGTCAGTCGCATCTCATAGTCTTCACTGAGCAAATGGATGGTCATGTTCGTATAGTGGACATGTATATTGTATTTTATATAATTTTTTAACAGGAGTATCCCATATTTTGTGTTTAAAAAAAAATGTTAATAACAACTAAAGATCCCATTTGAGCCCGTTTGTGTTTCCAGTCGAAGTTGTGAGATTCATAACACATTAACAGTGAGAATAATTATGATTAATCACAGGATTTGAAAGTTTTGTATCACTTTTCTTTTACTGTCGTTCATTCACACCTCTGATGCTCCAAAGTTGTACAATCCCTGAAAGGCATTCGTGTCTTTTGTTTTCTTTCTCCAGTCCCCTTCACGACGCAGTAGCAAGTGATAACCTCCCTATAGTCTGGTTGCTTCTAAACCACGGTGCGGACCCGACTCTGGCCACCTACTCTGGACACACACCGGTCAAACTGGCACATAGTCCAAGCATGAAGACCTTCCTCACAGGTCAGCTTTCAGTTTTCCTCTTCTTTTCTTTTTTTCCATCAGTAGAACTAGTTTTACATCAATAGAAACATTCTTGTTTGGGTGACGTTTTACCACAAGCTCATTCAGGTGTTTTAGTGAGTGACTTGTGTTGAATTTACGACATTTTACGAGAGAACAAGACAGTAAAAGGTGAAGCTGCACCTTCATGGTTTGGAGGTTTTGAGTTCACGCAAACAACTACAAGCATTTGTCATCTCCCACATTACAAAGATGTGCAGATTGGGGTTAAGTTGATTGGAGACTCTAAATTGACCGTAGGTTTGTTGTGAATGTGAGAGTGAATGGTTGTTTGTCTCTCTATGTTGGCCCCGCCTCTCGGCCAATGTCCAGCCCCCCCCGCCCAACCCTTAATCGATAAAGCGGTGGTGATAATGGATCATGCGAACTTAACTTGGGTCAAAAAATTATACATGACACTGAATTCTTTATTTCTTTTGCAGAATATTTCACAGACCTCGAAGTTCGAAATGAGCCAGATTCCTGTTTACCCTGGGATTTCTACAGCAGCTCCCTGTTTGGTAAGGAACTTTCGGATATGTCTTATCTATTTATCTGATCTGCCTGTCTTTGTTTCAGTCTGTTTATCTTTCTCAATCCAATGTCCCGTTGTAAATGTGGTGATTAAAAGGTGGTTGGTAGCTTATTCCTCCACTGTCAGTGATGCAGACGAGTTGAGGCTTGTTGGAGCAATGGCCAGGTTGCTTGCAGGGAAATACTGCTTGTTTTTAGTCTCTGCTGAGGCTTGGCCACCGGGATGTGGAAAGCTGTTTGTACCAGCCGCAGGGAACCAGTTCTCCAGTGGAGGAAAACAGGATAATATTTGAATGGAAGAATTTAAGGAGCTTAGAGAGAGTTAATAAACTGTAGAGACAAGACACATACAGGACAAATACATTTTTTTATTCTTTATTACAATTTTATTCGGTAACAATATTTTTTTAAACTACTCCAATCCTAAAGTTTAAACTAAATCATAAAAAAAGAAGAGGAAACCTCCACTTGAGTACCTCCAATGGTGTCACCACAATGCAAATTTTATGGTGTATTTTTCCCATGTTGTTTGTGGTTTGCTTGTACGTGATGCCCGTCACGTCTGTACTACAGGTTGAAATCGCTCAGGTTTGCAGGTTTTTCCCAGTGTTTGTGTGGCAAATAAATATTCCCTCCACAGAGGTCGATCGTGCTCTCCACCATTGCTTTTACATAATTTAATTCGCCCATAGGAGCAGTCTGCATGTCAACGTCTGTCTCAATATTAAATGTCTAAAGTATTTTTTCTAAGGATGACATTGTGTCTCTGTTGGATACTTAAACCTGCAATATAACACCAGACATTTGTTGTTATTTAACTGATCGGCAGCACCAGCATCATGTAGGTATTATGGTCGGTGTGAATTTGGCGTCCACTAGAGGGAGCCCTAACCACGTGTATCCCAGCAGCTCAGCAGCCTTGTCCGCTCCTTTTCTTTGCAGAGATGGACCAGGAGCCATGCTGGGACTTCCTCCTGTTGGAGCAGCACCAGGAGCTGGAGGAGAATCCGCCAGTGAAGACTGAGCAGGACTCGGATAAAGATTGTCTCGTGTTTGAGTTCTCCTCTGAGCCTCTCCTCCCCTGCTTTCACGTCCAGGTGTCCTTAACACAGGGGTGAGTTCACAAAGATCACTCGTTATTCGTAAGATCAATTTGAACTAAATCCCCAGTGTGTGCAATTTTAACAACATCTGCATCTTGTAATGCAGCTAATGCTGATCACCTGAACCTGATCCTGTTTAGCCTCTATCCAAGCAGGAATTGTGTGTGTGAAGTGAGTCAGACACTGGGGTTAAGGCTGTTTAGATTTTGGCCTGGTGCTGCAACGCTACCCATCTTAAATTTTTTATGCGTCATCTCAGTCTGGATATAGTTGCTCGACGTTTTCAAAAATGAGGGTGATTCATGTCTAGTCGTGTGACGAGAGTAGATACTGACAGCTGTGTCTCATGGCTGAATTGCAATAGTTTTAGCTTAGAACTTCATCATTTCTGCTTCAGTGATTCTCTCAGAAGTACGCTTTGGTAACAACATATTTATTGGATTTTCCTATTTTTCAAAGTAAAACTAACATGAAAAACAATAACAGCTCAGATCAATGAATATGTACAGGAGGTTACATGAAGGGCTTGTCCTCTGCAGTAACGAATTTTTCCTAGCAGCAAAAACAATATTATATAACCCATCGTGATATGTCAGTTGGCTGATGATATCTGCTGATACAAGCTTTTCAGACATATTGGTATCGATATCCTTACCGTTTGTTTGTCGCTATGAAAACTTATTTTACAGAATAAACAAAGCAGAAATATGTTTATTTATATTTACATTTTACCTAAAAAAAATATTTATTCTTTATTCAAATTCTCTATTTGGCTGTATTTGTGTTTTCTTTTTATTCATATTACTTTTAAGATAATGTTTATGGTTAAACTGTAAGATAAATGGCCTTGGGCTAATAGACATTTCTCTCTTGCAGCTTTTGCAACTGGTTCCTCCTGACGGACGTCCTGAAGCGTCTGAAAATGTCGGCGCGGATCTTCCGGGCACGCTACCCGCACCTGGAGGTGGTGAGTCTGTCACGAGCTGAGCTCCGGAGGCAGGTGTCGGTTAGCCAGGTGAGCTCCGCTGTAGCTTCACCCTTCAGAGGCATAAACAAAGAGGAGAAAGACCAGGAAGAGGACGAAGAAGAGGGACTCGTGGATCTGGTTCGCTGTGTACCAGAACTCCAGAGACTACTGGGCTCGTCCATTCACATCTTACAAGAAGACGACGATGAGGATGAGGAGGAGAAGGATAAGACGCTCACAAACACAGGCAAGCCTCGCAGCCGATAGCCTCTCCTGCATCGCACTCCTCCATCACGCAGACAGAGTTTCCAGTGTCTCAACCCAAGTACTTCCTGCTCAAAGGAAACCTCTCCGTCCGTTGCAACGAGGATCATGGGTTCTAATTCCAGCTACAGCAATGACACTCCACCGATAACCTTTGACCTCAGACAGCAGGTGATTAAGTGATCACAAGGACCTCCACACGGGAGTGGTCGGCGCAGGAAAAGCAGCTTTCAGGTTCCTATCTATAAGTATATTTGAATAAATGAGAACTATTGAGCAAACCTTTTTTTATTGATTATGTATGTACATGGTAGTGTATATGTATATCTTGCCATCAGGGGAAACACATTTGGTTATATGAGCGGATTCTTGAGGCAAGGACCGAATTATGTTCAACTTTTTGTTTTTGAGTTTGTGACTGAGGGGAGAGCGATATTTTTTTCGATGGGAGATAATCCAGGACTTTTATCTCGGCGAACTCTTGTGCAAAGCTAAGACACTGAAGTTCGGGAGGCGACTGGCAGAGACAGTTCCTCTGTCAACCTGCGAGAGCTGGAGACCACGGCACATAATATACACGATCATAATCATCATTTTCCATTTACTCTTTCTGTTTCATTTTTTACATCATCACCCTCCAGATGTCATTTCTGGATGCACCTAAGAGCTTAGGTTGTTCCTTTTTGCTCCTCAAGTAAACCTGGGTAAGCCGTCCCGTCCCAGTCCCTGCTCTCGGTGTGAAATAATGTTTTTCGGGGCCTCGAGATTGAGTTTGTTTACAGAACCGGACAGAAACAGTTGTATTGTTCTCCACTCCCCCGGAACCGATACAGAATCCTGTGGATCTCGCTCAGAGGAACAGTTGGACCATCTGTGGAGTCCAAACCTGCTCCTGAGACGCCCTCCGAACCGCAGCCACGATCGTCTCCCACGTCCCGACACGGTGTTTCCAGATCCCAGAGTGCTTTGTGTTGCAGTGTTTTCTTTACACTGTTTGTTGTGCTTAATTTAATAGTCATTAATATATTTGACCTCTTGTGTATCTGACAGGCCTATCTATGAAAAAGTTGCTTTGTATGGTTGGTGCTTCATTTTGAAATGTACTTATTAGGATCCCTTTATTCTGAGATTTTCCTCCCTCATTCTAAAAACAGTATTTCAAAACAGCAAGAGTACAGTTTTATTGTACTGGTGCTAAGATAGATTTTGTGTTGACAATCAATGAAGTTTTGGTTTGAAGTCACAAACTAATAAAAGATATTTAAGATGAAAAGACTTAAAGTGTAAAGAAAAGTATAGTTTAGTTAAAGAAAACGGGGATACCGCAAGACTGAAAGACAGAGAAGCGTGTGAGATCCTTTTATTTGATTCTTTTATAAGAAATCAACAATAATAAAGCATGATTGTGAATCATAGTTTTGTCTCTCTGTTTTGTCCATTTGTGTGACTCCACACATTTTTTCAAAATTTCCCTTTAGCCCGAATAAGTAACTTCACAGATTTGTTCCTTAGAGATCAAATGTGACGTGGGAATCTGCTGTACCCGAGGAGAAAAGCAGAAGAAACTCACTGCTATCTGCTCCCAATTTTCATCAATCAAATCTTATCAAAAAATGATTTCATCAACTTGAAAAAAAAGAGGGAGGGGCAGTAATTGTGGCACGTGCACAGGTTTCTACATCCTTCTACATGATCAAGGAGATTTAAGTTTGGTGGTCATGAGATAATTGTCAGCTGGTGACATTTCCAGAGCAGATTCAACCTTTTTTAAACCCTGTGGTTACGTTCAACAACCACGGGCTCCTTTGAGCAACTGTGTTAAGCTACTGAAGTTAAGCTAATTAACTCCGACAAAGCAGGGGAGGCTATAATAGGAGAACATGGTACTTCCAGCTTTAAATTTACACTGTCGTGAAATCTCATTAAGAGATTTCAGTTACAGGGGCAACTGTGGAAGTTAAGATTAGATCTGGAAAACCAAGAAAACCTAAATCTGCTGGACAGAAAAAGCTAATCTTAAATGTCCATGTGACTGCAGGGAAGCTGCAGGAAGGTTCAGCTGACAGGAGTGAGAGGTGACCTGCCCCACTGCAGCGTTTACTGTACATCACAATCATGGTCCAAATGCAAGACGCATCAAGAGGAAACCTGACCTACGACCTCATCATGTAAGTCGGCATCAAAAGTCTGCACAGCAAATGTCACCAAGCGTGTTTGGAGAAAAAAGACTCGGCATTAGATGCAAAGAGCAGCTGACCAACTGTTATTCGTGGGATTGGGAATATGGCTTGTTTTCTTGGGATTGTGTAGCAACCTGTGGCACAGCAAAGCAAGACTCCTACACTCCTGCTGTGATGTGAGTGTGGTGGTTTTATATTTATCTAATCCACTAGAGGGAACCAATGACAGAGACACAGTTAAGCTGCTTTATATATCTCAGAAGGAAATCGTGAAATTATTATTTTTGCTACATGAACCAGTTGACTACACAGAATTAAACCGTGTCGAACCACAGAGATAACTCGGCTCCGGTGCTTTATGAGAGCAAAGATCCTTCTACTCTAGATTTGACGGTTTTACGCACAACTAAAACACAGACGCAACGGCTTTTCTGTGTCTTTCCAGAGTCTGACGTTGCCGTTCGAGACGGTATGAAGCCTCGTCCATGGAAGAAACTGAGCCGAATACCAGGGGGTGGAATCATGTGAGACATGTTGTGACTTCTGTTATCGCCTGCAGGGCAGCTGCTGGAGTCGGGAAAGTCTGGCCCTCGCTGACGAAAAACAACAAGCGTCACATCCAGCCAGCATTAGAATTTCTCCAAATATTGCATGAATACCCCTCACAACAATGACAGTGTACATACTAATACTCAAAGTCACATAAATAGAATAAAAGTGGCATTAAACCACACTCAGCGGTACAACTTTACTTCGTTATCTCCCATTAGGGCCTGAGCGCCAACAAGCTTGAGGCCCTAATGTAGTCGTAGGGAACCTTGTTTTTCTTTTTCTTATAGTACAAATGCTTATTGATGGCCTGACCGTATTTTTATGTATCTTCTTTTTTTAAAACTTTTTTCACTTGTGAAAATAGCTAATAAAAAACACATCTACGCTTTTTTTTAAATCTTAAATTAATGACCAGCTAATAAAAACTGATCTGAGCCAGTCTCGTCCACGGTAATCCAACATTCTCCTGGGATCATATTGTCCTCTGTTTGATGCTGCGAGTGTGACTGTGAAGCCCGGCGATGTTGTATTGTGCTGCGATGTGACATACCAGTCGTTGCCCCTTCGCTGGGCCCCATGGGGCAGATGGTCCCAACCGCAGTGTAACATTGAGGCCCACGAGGTTACTTAGGTTCAGTCCCTGCTGCATCTGGTCCGTGTCCCTGAGCAGTGACAGCATGTGGACGCTGCGGGCCCGAACCTTTTATACACACAGCTTCATATCTAGTTAAAGTTTTGAAACACAAAGAGTTGATTCCAAAATATATCTTTAAAATCCTCTGGAGTTTGGAGCTTTTGTTCCTTTTTGGCGGTTCAAGCCGCTCCAAGTGAAGTGATCATGTTTCCCAGGGAGTGTTGGGAAATTTTGACTGTCCTGTAAATCACGCCTCATTACATCATACATACATGGAGCTGAGCGCTCAGATCCGCCCTCTCCTCCAAGCCCCCGCCATGCCGCGCTGCTCATTGGACCGCCGCTGTGGGCCAGCAGAGTGTGATTGGTTCAAAACGAGGGCAAGTCTGCACAAGACCTACTGACAGACTGACATGGAAACGAGGAAGGAGGCCCGGCCTGTCGAGTGTTCTGTTTTGTTCCCGAATGGAGACACACAGAGATTTGAAGGAAGGAGACATTTACAAGCAGAGTCTAAATATATATTGCATATCAATTGAAGTGATTGTGTAAGAGAACAGAGTGATCTTTCATTTAACCAAACACCAAAACCTTGGTCAGTTACTTTTAACTCAATCTTTGAATGAAAATGGAATCTTGTCGTATTATCTCAGTGAGATGTGCCCACATGCTCTTCAACTGGACGTTCAGCTTGTTAATGATTCATTTTGTACCTGTCAGAAGATTATTTGTAAAGGAAATGAGTTCATCTCTTCGCCTCCTGCATTGCCTTGGTTTCTCTGACAATATCTGTTGTCAACTTGGCTCGGGTTATGTAACATTTCTCTTTGGAGAGAGAAAAAAGAAACAGAAGGAGGAAGTCCTACTTCTCTTGCATCTAAAGCGCAGCACTTCCTTTTCTCTCAGTTCTCATTGAAAAGCAGCTTGCTGGACCGTTCTGTTGCCTGCTGATCAGAATGTTAAGCAAGAAGAAGAAGAAGAAGAAGAAGTGATGTAATCTGTCTGAATGGTCCTCTGGGAAAGAACATTTTAGTGCCTGAGACGGATCAGACTTGCTTTTCACTCACCGTGGGACAGTGCAGGGCTCTTTTGTTACGATCAGGGGGTTTCGATGGAGGCATGTCCGCAGGGGTGTACAGTCTGTATGTATTAAAACAAACTGATAAATCATACAAACGACGCCTCTTTGACACAACACCCTGCATACGGGTGCGAAATGTCCTTTGTTCGTGTTAATGTGAAGACTTCTGCACGTTGCTTTCAGCCCCACTGTTCTAAAAATATAAGCCGAGGGAGGAAGATGACGCAGTCACGCATTGGCCCCTCGCTTTGTAGCAAGGCTGCTGACCTTCTGCTGACATCTGACTTATCTTCTGAAGAGCCAGCCAACATGTAGACTTGCCAACGCGTGCACATGAAACCCAGTCACCCAGACATACAAAATGAAATCTAGAACTTTGCACTTTTTAGTGGCGGTGAAGCAAACTTGGAGGAGGACAATACTGCGACACGCCGAATGTGGAGTGTCAGTCCAAGTTGAAGCTCGGAAAGGAGCTGAAAGCAGCTAAAGCGTCAGCCGAAGTCTAATGTCAAGGTGACTGACACACCACAGCGCTGGGTCCAGACAATCTGCAGTGTTTGCCTTTCACATATGTCGAACGTGTCCACGCCGACGGGAACATATCCGGAGGATTCCGGCGAGGGGTGGTGCCCCCGAATCATTCGCCGTTGATCTTCCAGAGATTTTCCTGCTGTATTCTCACATGTGCCCGCTCCGACATTCCCCGATAGATCATCATCATTTCTGGCAGGAAAAGTCCTGGGAAATGTCTTGAGCAACACTGGCGGAAATTCGCGTTGGCACATAAGGGGGAACGAAAATGTCCAGACGAAGAATAGTTGACGCAAAACTTCGGGAAAACTGCAGTCCACGTTTCTTAGTTTTAACTGTTCGCTCCAAAACGTTCCTCTTCATCGAAAAGCGAAATAGACGAAACAACAAGCAACCACGTGAGGAGTATAAAGGTAAAGGACTAATGTGCTCTGAAGGAGAACTTCAGCTAAATAATCTAACAAGCACAGGTTGAAAGCGTGAAACTCACCGATGGGGGAAAGAATAGCAGCTAAGTGCAAAATTGCAGTAGGTCTCGCAGACCAACCCATGAAATCTTAGTATATTTCAGCAACTTTGCTTTGTTTCTTTTTAGCTTCATAACACTTGGATGCAAAAGCTGTAAGCACTTGTATTTTTTAATCTTGCAGGATAGTTCCACCTCAAGTGAAGTGGCGGCCGACATTGTACGTTGAAAAACAGGTCGTGTAATTTGCTACTGCTGCTTCGGAATGCGGCCGACATGTCGGTGAGCCTGCACCTGTCTCACAAAACTCAGTCATAGGAAATCGGGTTGAATCTGCACTTTTTTTTATCTGCAACCAAAAAGGACTGCACAGGTCAAACAGTAACTGTGACCATAACACAAACAAACTCTCTGCAAGTCTACACAGCAACACGGCTCCTCTCTATTCTTTCCTCGTGAAATTTGAGGGAATGTTGGTTCCTTGCCAGTGAACAAGATTGGGTCCAGACGTGCTTAAAGATAAAACTGGAGCTACACACTGCAAACACAACACTCTCCGATGTGGACATACGATCGGTCTGTTTTTCCTCTATGGATTGGTCGGGGTTTGCCAGTAGCACCACTGACAATGGAGACCTTCATGTCAGTGAACACACTCGCACACAAAGCTGTGCCATTGTCTCCTTCTTTTCCTGCAGATTAGATTAAACGCTGCGGTCGTCCGGGGACGGACGCACGCACTGACCTGCAGAGAACTTGTATCTTTTATCAGTGTCGCAGAGAGCAGAGGATCTCAGCTGCAGGGGAGGACCCTGATTGTTGGTTGTCAGCCACCTATCTGATCATTAGAGCGAGCGAGGACCCGAGGAACACAGACACATTCAGACAGGAGGCTGCTAGGTGGAGAGTCACTGACTACATTTACTACACACAAAAATACACAGCATGGACTCTGTCAAAGATGATGCAGTCAAATCATTCACACATTAAAACAATATCATATAAAGCTTTGCATTGACCGGCTGCAACATTGACGTTATGCAGCAACAATAATAACCCATCAATATAAGATATGTAAGAACAAAACAATAAAAAAGGAGGCATTCGTAATTTTGCTTTTGATAATATAAATGTATCACACGTATGATATTTGTTTACTCAAGAAGGACAGTGAATGAAGCACTTTTCCATTGATGAAGTATTATTATTTTGCAGCATTGGTACTTTTACTGGAGTTTATAGGATACTTCTAGCACTTTGAGATTGCTTTTAGCAATGAAAAGTGCTCTATAAATGAAATGTATTATTAGTAGTATTATAACTTCTTCCACCACTGGTAAATATTGTCCTTTCTGTTTCACTACATTTCTCTGACATCCATTGTATTCATGTGTATGTTTGAAGAGTGGGATTTTCAAATACGAAACATATGAACAAGTTCTAAAATATTATGTATAATTATAGTATATAGTATTATAGTATATATTGGAATGGGAACATTTTGCCAAGTTAATACTTTTAATGCTTAAAGTAATTTTGCTGATAATGCATCTGGACCTTTATGTAAGTCAAATGTTCATGCAGTACTTTAATCTAGTGACCGTGTTATTGGAGTGGTATTGATTACCACAGTAAAAGATCTGAGTGTTTCTGCCACTACTGCAAAAGGGTCACAGAGTTCACCTCATCAGCCATATTATGCGATGTAATGTGAAATACTGGCGTCTTAAATTCCCATGCATCGCTCTGTATAGCACTTGTAAAGTGTGTGCATGACATAAGATTTTTATTGACCCACTATGCATGTTTCACATGAAGTGAGAAGGTTTATAAGATGCGGAGCACACGAGGCCGGGCTGAGAGGACTGTTTGCTCCCGGAGACACTCTGTGTCAGGCTGTAAGTAGCTCCAGCTGGACTCCACACCCACTCGGCTCTTACATAACCTTGTGCGTACCTCCCCTATATGGTCCGCACAGAGCTGGCACATACTGATCCTGGTGTGCTTCTTCTTTTTTTTTTTTTACCATTGGGAGAGCACCACCACGGTTAGATGGATTTTGCTCTGTGAAAACAAAACAAAACACCTCGTTGTGCCCTTAAATGAATTTGGTGTTTTCTCTTCCCAGGTGAGACGTCTGACATGGGAAGGATCAGGCCTCTGTAACCTGAACGACCGAGAGCAACAGAGGTACCGGTCCAGGACGGATCGTCGTAAAGTCGCTGTGTTGTTGGGGTTCCTCCGCCAGAAGGGAACATAGTGTTCCCGGCTCCACAGCTGCGCCTCGGTGCTGACAAGACAAAAGACTTGGGACTGATCTGAGTCGTAGAGACGGGGACAGAAGCTTTCACCTATAAGCAGACACTGACATTAACACACATGGTTGATTTTCTTTGTGCCTTAGTGAAAGGTTAATACAGAGGCCTTATGTGAAACGGAAAATAATAATGTGGGAATAGTGATCAGCACGTTGGTCTGCAGAATCAATGGTGGAGGAAGTATTCATATCCTTTAAGTAAAAGTAATAATATGGTATGTGTGATATTATTATTATTGATATATTAAGCCTTAGTCTAGACACTTTCTTGCTCTAATGGGTGGGAACCTTTTACATGAGTCCAGGGGCCGGCTGCCGTTCAGACACAAGGTAACACATGGATATCCAAATTGATCTAATTGTTTCCATCACGTGGAGTTAAACAATTAATTTTCTTATGATATGACATCACTCCTAACCAAAGGAGTTACGGATATAATCGTCTCTCAGAAATGACTTTTCAAAGAAGCCTGTTCTCTTCGCGGAGGATTCTTGCGACCATGCTGCTGTTTGGAGAACATGGAACACACAGGAATGTTAACAGCATCAGCGAGCGTGCTGGTGCTCATTACGTCTGCAGCACAAGGCCACACATTGTGAGTCTGCGTCCGTGCACGGCCATGTGGGCTCCACCGTCTTTCACACGAGTCGGTTTTTAGTGCCTAGCAACAGCTCGGCTCCCCCTGCTCAGGGCAACATACATCACATTACATAACAGCAAACTGGTTTTGATATAATTAAGCAACAGTTACCTTGGAAACAAGTCGAACACCAACTCGAAGGCCCTTCAAGCAAGTTGGTGCAACTTTCTGAGAAAGGCTACATTCATAAAGGGTTTATAAACTGTGATCTAAGACAGTATTAATGATTAATAACACAATTACTAATATTTTATAGCATTTTAAATATTTTAAAGATCCATTGTAAGGCAGTGTGACACTTTGCTTAACTAGAGTAAACAGCTAATTAAAATTTACCATGGCAGACTTGATGGATTGTATGGCCTTTTATAATGAGTCATTTACATTCATGTTAACTTTTCCTAATGGCACATTGGAAATTGAAAAACTAAAGAGCCTTTATTAATGTCATATGAACATTTATATATGCAAACGTATAATTACATAGGGTGAAATCATTGCTACTCATTAATGGTGTACCAAAATGTGTAAGGGCACATTGATGCAAGGGACTCTTTAATTAAACAACACAAAGGGAACTTGTTGATTTTAGAACGTAATCTGACTGTTTGCGTCAAAACTTGCCTGGACAGTAAAGCAAACAAAACTGCAATGCATTCAGGTGTTTACTCAGGGAGGACTGTCACCATAGAAAGGTGCAGAATACTGGTGACCAGGTGATAAGAGCAAACAGGGTGTAGGTGCTTGTACCGTAAACGCAGAAGCCTCTTCTTTTTTTTTAATCATGATATTGACCCTTAGACGATCACCCTCCCGCTGTATCAGGATGACTTGACGTGTGCCCCATAAAGTTATAATCTCTGCCCCGTCTGCTCGTCTGGAGCTTTATTCCTGACAGGCAGGATTTTTTTACAGCTGTTGAGCAACAGAAAGTGCTGCTGAAGTGAAGCAGGGCAATACCAGGGGTGGGATTGCATGCAGACGCTGCCATTGTCTGCCAACCTGCTATCATGCAGACACACGCTGACAGGCTGGGCAGGGCAAAGACGTGCCAACCACAGAGATTCACGAGACCTTTCAACACCAAACGTCGTCCAAGTCCCGGGATCTGCCGGTCGCATTACACTGAACCCAAAATCCCTCGGAGGACCCTGGTTCTCCCCATGCATGAGAACATATCATGATATATATCTAAACGACACGTAGCATTAGATCACACATTTCTATGCATAAGCAGACAACATATTCTATGTAGTTTAGCTGTGATGCCTCGATCACAGTTTTCCAAATGTCTGCTGTGCGTGATGAAACAGTGCATGTTGCTCACAGTCTTACTGGAGCCATTTCAAGTCTGCAATATACAGACTGAGCGGTTGCAATCGTTTGCCCTCGGGTTTCTCAACACACTAATGGGACTGGGGAGACGTGTGCAGTGTCAGTCGGAGCTCTATTACAGAATATCACTGTCATGGTTCGTGCCCTTTGAGATGTGCTTGAAGCGAGCGCGGGCAATGGAAAATACAAATTTAAAGCATAAATTTGAAGAGATATCACTCATTTACTGCAATAAATATCTCTCTAAATAACTTGGTGTTATATTCTACCCTTTGCACCACCACATACGTTGGCATTGTTTGTATCCTTGTTTAAAAACGTACGCAGGATACGTATAATGCTTATTTTTGATCTAGGTTGTGTATTTGCTTCTTTCCGACCTTTCTTAAGCAGGAATAATGTTAAGTGAGTGAGATATAGTATATAGAGAGTAGTTCCACATTCTGATATGCTTATTTTTCCACTCTCTTGTAGCCTGTCCATTAAATAAAGAGCTTGCAATTAGCTGTTTAGCTTAGCAAAGCTTTAAGACTGGAAACAGAGGTCAACAGATGACCTGGCTCAGATGAGGGTGATAAAATAAGCTCACCGGCACTTCTGAAGCACACAGATCAACATGTTGTGTCTTGTTTTATTGTTGGGTTCTGTGAAATACTATTTGGGTGCAGTAACTTCTACTGCTAAAAGCACAAAGTAGTTCTATGACTCCCTATACAGTGATCAAGGTGTAAAACCAAGCTGTTTCCGTTCGTTTTGGGTGTTTGCACTATCCTAACTGCCTGCTGGCAATATTTAATGTGTGGATATAAGAGTGGAATCAATCTTTCCCAAACTCCGGAAAATGTCCGCATCCAATTTTACAAAATTCATGGAGGTCATGTGTGAAAACAGCTATATACATATTTCCCAGTATATTGACACCTCTCTGGGTGGCAGCAGAAACAAGTCACGTACTGCACATTATCATATCAATACCTTTGGAGTAAATGGTGAATTTGATAACAAACACATGTAGCAGTGAAAGAGCAACACTATCGTTCATGTGAGCGTGTGTCTCTGTACCTGGTGAACATAAATCCAAAATGCACCTTTTATTTTTAGCTGTTTTTGATCTCTGACAATTTCAGAGGGAAATGTCTGACTCCAGTTGCAAAATGATCTATACTCAGTGGAGTCATTAACTGTGTCCGTTTGCTTTTTGGTGCCGAGTAGGTGATGTACAGTGCTTTTTCACTGTGATCGGCTTCCTGCTGAAGCTAAAACATTATGCTACAAGTGCGGAGCTTGAACCAAATCAATAAAGTTGTGGACCAGACAGCTGAACAATGTGCTCAATGTGGCTGTGAAACTCTACAGTCGAGGGGAGCTGCAGGTACAGGTTTGTTATTATGAGCAACTTTCAAGTTCCCACATTGGTTTTCTTAAAAATATTAATGAAACATGGTTTAAATATGGCCTCAATAATGGATTAAATGACTACTAAAATACATAGGTTTGTTTGCAAAACAATTGAAACCCAATTCTGGTTCACATCCACTTTCTGGCCAGCTGTCACCAGTTGGGGTTGACCCAGTTTATCTGGGTGGGCGTGAGGCCCACAGGTCAGCACAGCCATTTTGATTTGCAGCCATTTGTATGGACCATTGTGAAAGGAAACAGAAGAGGACTGTAGCCTCGCCCCACGGGAACACTTTCAGCACTTTCTATGCAAACTCCTTGCCCTCGGTGTCCTCGCTGCTTCTGCTGCTGATCGAGGAGCACCGGTTTGTTTGACCATGTCTGGCCACCCCATGCTTCCTGGATGCCCTTCGTCGCACTACAATCTCTTAATCACTGCTGTGCCTTTGAGAGAGGGGGGAGGGCTTTGCGAACGGATTGGCTGCTCTTGGTGGAGCTGTTGCTAAGGGGAGGGTTTCACTCCGAGATGGATAGATGTGGCAGCTGATGGGGGGGGGGAACCACCATCTAATTTTTACAGTAAGACATTGATACAAAGCCAATCTGTATATATGCAAAAGCTATTAAACTCTGCAATTCATATTCATTTGTTTTTAAGAATTTATTTTCTGAAGAAATTTAAGTAAATCAAAGATTTGCTAAAAAAAACAACATTTTTAAAAATTGTCTAAACAGGACTTTAATATATTTAGGTGCTGCAATAACATTACTGGAGTAGATTTGCTTATCAGAACTGTGTATGTATATTTGCATAAAACTGATGTGATGAGTGTCCGAGGAGCCGTGACCTCTTTTGCAACACTGCTTTACATCTCCTTTAGGTAAATCCTCAGCAAATCCCTCAACACCAGCATTACATAGGGCTGCTAAACTTGCCCTACATAAAAAAGGAACCAAGTCAAGTGTTGTTTTCATGTTGTGTTAGTCAAAAATGCATTTCCACACATGCATCAAGTATGAACTGGTGACACAAGAACATAGTGGTTGGATGAGCTACAACAGGGAAAAAAAGTATTAACACCTTCAACACCCTTCCTGTTGACAGGAAAAAAAGGAAACCAAGCCAAAATATAAGTTTGTAATTATTTATTTCACTTTTACTGCATTTCTGCTTTAATATAAAATTGGTTTTGAAATATCCTAGGACAATTAAATGAGCTGTTGTACCATACACACCTTGATGAACCATTTGCACACAGACAATGGGGAGTTAACTGAACAGGGCATGAGGGAATACAAAAGTCAAGGCACACCATGTTACAGTTACACTAAGTGGAAGGATTTAAAACCTCTGCTGGTAAGAGCCCTTCAGCTCAGCATTAGAATAATTTGATATATTTAAAAAAAGGAGGGACGAATAACCAGCATTCAATATCTCCTACAGTCAAACCTTTTATTCATAAAACAGACGTATCGATCTGGGGACAATTTTGAAATCGAGACCAAAAAAAAAAAAGGGAGTGCAAGTTTCTGCATTAACCAGAGCTGTGCGTCATTCGGACTCGAGAACAGATTCAATTAACCTCCACCAAGCAACAAATGTCCCCCTGCTGCACTGACGAACAGGCTCAGGTAGACATGTGCAGGCGTCATTGGTTTCAGGTATGTTTGGTGTGGGAAAGAAGAGGAAGTTGGGAGTGTCACTACACGGGAGTTAGAGGTCACAATGTGATTGCCCTGGTCAGTTCACTGTCCATTGAGATCTATTATGAAGAGATGGGTCCCTTCGACACATCCCATTATGTCAAGTCAAGCAGTCAGGGTGGGGAGGGAGCAGTCGGGGACTTCTATCTCATGAAGTTTCCTCCGCCGATTTCTCTCTTGTACCTGTTGGTGAGATGGTCTGCTTGCATCGTGAGCTTGGACAGAACTCCAAACAGTCCTCGGAGGTGATAATGAAACTGATGCTCCAGGTCCGAGTTGTTGCCCTGGAGCAGCTCCCCGGTGACCGGCTGCTGCTCCTCCTGCTTCACTGCCATCTCCAGGAAGCTGGCACCGCTGCTCATCTCCCTCTTCAGCAGTCCCCACTCCATGTCGTTCTTTATGGACTTGAGGAGCAGGTAGTGCTCGTACATGTCCCGCTGCTTGTTGGGACACGGGGGTTCATTGTTGTTGTTGGTCTCCACCTCGCTGGCCGCCTGCTCCTCTAGCGGCACGTCTCGCAGTAGGCTGGGCACCATGATGGTCTCGTCCATGTTGTTGGCAGCCGCTATGAAGCGGTGCATGACGTTGATGAGGGAGTGCTTGTTGCTGGCGGAGTCGCTAGTGATCTGCATCATTTTGAAGGCTTTTAGGTCGGCTTGGTTACAGTGGAGTGGCAGGTGGGGTTGTTAAGGCTTGGTGTTTTGTTTGTTAAAGTGTCTGATCTGCAAGAGGAGGAAGAGAGGAGACATGAGGGGGCGGGGAAAGGTGCTGCACAAACAAATCCAGTCCTAAAATCCTTTTAGAGACAGTCTTACAATGTCTGCATTGATATCAGAGCCATTTGCACGCTGCCACAGGTAACACTTTTGTGCACATCAAGACTTACAATTCCCTGGAGATTTACCCAAACTGTAACCACTACTATAATAACTAGCGACCCAAAAATCGGCCGTTTCCCCTATTGGACAAACTGTCCCCAGTTCACTGGTGTTCAGTCTGACAAAGGAAGTCCATCACAACAGCAGGAAACATGACGAAACAGCTGCAGCTTGTTTCTCATCTCATTTATCGCAGTAAAAATAAAATGAACCCCAACAACTTTACATCCCGACTACTACACGATCCACCACACTGTGTCGCATTGTAATAAAGCCCGAGTCACATCAATATGACCTTGAGTTGTGCTGCTGAATTAACAGAACTCGCCTCGGATGAAAAAAAAAAAGGCATGCACACTGACCTGGAACACGAGATTAACCTGAGGAAACGCTTTCTTGGCTTCCTGCTGGATGAATAAACCAAGTCTTCTCAGGTTCGCGCTCACCACCCGCCGTGAAGGAACATAGATATTTCCCCAACTGACTCGCAGCAGGATCCTGCTTTTTATACCAGGCACGCCGGGCTGGGGTGGAAGGAACCCCCCGCACACTCACACAGATCAAACCCCGCCCTCTGTGTAATTCTCTGTGCGGCCGATTGGCCAGCATGGAGGATGTGGGCGTGTCCAAACAGCATCTGATCCAAATCCGGCCAATGACAGAGCGCATCACGGCTGCCACTCAAACCGTGCCTCCTCTCCACCGTGTGTCTGTAATTATCTGTGCTCGATTCACCGCGGCTCGTCTGTTCCGGCCCGTTTGTGGCCTGAAGACAAAACTGTCAAATGTAAGCAATTACTTTATTTTTCACAGGTTCGTCACCTCTAGCATTCTTGGATTATTTTTTATTTTTTTTGTGGAAACTAAAAAGTACATTTTGAGCTTGTATTTCGTGTCAAAGTTGCCTGGCGTATTGTCGCCTACGCAGCGCCACCTGGTGGATGAAGTCTGTAAGCGTAAAGCTTTCTCACACAATCTGAAGAAAAAAACATCATCACACTGACTGCTGTTATTCTTACCCGAGTTTGGAAATAATCCACCGTCCAACTGTGAAGTCGTGACACTGACACTCAACACGGAGGATTTATCTTCATCTATGTAGAAGTCAGCAGCAGCACAGGTGTATTTAATAAAGGAAGTCAACGATGAGGCGTGTCAGTGATGATGTGACATCATTTAGGTTATTAGTTACACCTGTGATTTCTATCTATCTATATATATAGATATATATCACAACATACAGCTTTCAATATTGAGATATTTCTATTTTCCACCACATTTTTTTCTATCTTTTGAGGTTATTTTAAAGTTTTGTTTAGTTTAAACAAGTTTTTACGTTTAACTATACATATCTCCATATGCTCTTACTCTTATTTTTTTGTATTCTTAGTTTCTTTGCTTGTTAATATTCTTGCTTTTTTAAATACTACTTTTGTTATAATCGCATGTTGCCTGCTGTTATTCTTATCTGCTGCTTTTCTTTGTAACTGCCATATCAGCTACTGGATGCCTACATTTCCCTCGTGATCAAATAAAGTGTTATATATTTTCTATATCTATCTATCCATCCATCTATCTATCTGTCCTGTCTTGAAGGAGTCAGCAGTCAGGACTACTGGTACATTGGCACTTACTTATCAACCAAGCTGTTAGTGGAAACCTGCCTTCTCATATCTCATCCACGCGACTTTGGAACAGCGGCACACACGTTCCACCAGTGGTTGATCATACGGAGACATCAAACCAGAACTGATTCAACAAATAGGGTTTCATGAAGTAATCTGCAACATCAGTACAATATAGAAACACTCATGTCTGTCTTGAAAGTCTGACTAACTGTCCTTCCTCTAATCTCCCCGTGGTTTCTCTGAATTACTGTTCAGCACCCTGAAATAGTCTAGTGGATATGTTCCATAGTTACAGATTTTTTAGAAAGAATGTCAGGGACTGATGATCTGAAAAAGTCAAGGCCGTAAATTTGAAAATAGACATAGACATGCACAGTATCTTCACATCAGAATATAATGATACCTTGTTTACTTCAACAGGAAAAGGCCACTGATGATGGATTGAAGTACAAAATCCCGCACTTTGGATTTATATCCTTCCACTGCAGGGAAAAACAAAAGGATGGAATTTTGTTCTACAAGGGCTGTAATCTGAAAGATGTCCACTTGACTTGCTGGGACCTCTGAAGTCCAGGGTTAGGGGGTTACGTCTGTACTACCAAGCAGGATTTGCAGCTATCAAGTTCAGGTTTAACTTTGTGTTTTTCATCCTGCGAAGCTGGTTCTCTTCTTACCGGGGAAAATCACTATGGTAACCTATGCTGTAAGCCGTAACTTCGAGATTAGAGATCAAAGACCGCCACCGGTCCAACTACTGACGTATCAGATCACTGGAAAACCTATGGTATAGTTCTACGGGATCCTGACTGGGACAAAAGAGTTAAGTGTACGGCTCCAGTTCCGGAAGTGAAAGTCCGTATATAAAGACTTTCAAGCCTGGATCAATAAAACATTTTGTTCTGAGCAAAAGAATAATGGAAAACAGGAAAAAGGCAAAGGTACAAGGCTTTGTACATAATTATTTGAAGTGATTACTCGACCCATAAATCAATGCCTTCCCAACGACTTCCAACCAATCACAGACGTCAATGTTACACAATAGGATTGTGGGTAGTGTAGATCTTTTCAATGACATCGCGAATAACTTTTTTTTTCTTAAAATAAGGTTGATATCATACAGATTTGTGGCTTCCACAGGTGCATATATCATCGTTTCACAACCCCACAGCTCGTGGTAAGTCTATCGTGATTGGTTACGACATTATGGCTAATAATCAAAATTTTGATTCACAATATGAATGTGATTTTCACTTCTGTTGAGCTCTTGCTGTTCCAGACTTTTCATGTGTCCACTCTGGTTTTAAAAGTTTGAGAGAGTTTATCACACTAAATTATTTCACACTCATTAATATTACAGCTTCATTTGATCCTCGTTAGACAAAAGGGCAGAAATATTCACTCAATAGTAAACTTGATAAATTCCTGTGCTTATTTACATGTTTTTAGGCTTTCATTTTTATTTAAAAATATTTTGAGTGCTTATTTGCCATTTTAGTTATTTGATCATATTATTTACATTTCACTTTTACATATTGCTTAAACCAAATTAATCTGCACATATCAGCATTTATTTTTTGTATCATTAAAAACTATTACTTATGCTCCTGACGACGTCGCTTGCAGCCCCTGGGATTCAATAGCCACAACTACAACCACACGATCTGCACCAAGGCATTTTAAGCATCATGCTGATGTTTGATTAAGTGAAACTAAATGCCTTTCACATCTTGTAATTCGAATGGATCCCTCACATATAGTCATATTCTTTGGCCAAAACATCTACTTCAACTGTGGAACAGACACATCCTGAGCTGCAACCCTTTGGCAAAGATACTGGATTTCATCTTTATTTTTTTTTCTCCAAACATCTCACATGCATCCACAGAAGAACAACAATTTAACACTGCAAACTGTGATATGAAGGTGGCCGGGCAGCTGTGATCAGCACACACACGGAATACTGGCCTGAGCAATCATTAATAAGGCTCGTTTTCCTGAGTCCTTACTGTAAGTCACACGTATTTGATTTCAGGGTGGTGACCTCTTGTCCATCTCTCAGGCTAAATCGGCTTCATACAGACAAATTCACTTAGTGTTGAGAGAAATTGAACATTTATCAGCTTATCATCTACATTTCATTTGCTACAGACTAAATATAGCAAAATTACAAAATAAGGCAGCTGTGTTATACAAAGACACAAGAAAATGGTTGAGTTAATTAACTCAAATGAAAAAAGTAATATCTATATCTTCATGGAAATGCCCTCATTAAATCCCAGGAGTAAAACTGATCTCCAAATTATCCAGGCCCCTTTCCCTTTTGGTCAAACTACACTGCAGGTTTTTTTTCCCTTTTTAATTTTCCTGTAACATTTTTCCCTTCTACTTGTTTTCCCATTGGTGAGACAGAATACAGGAAGAAGCAGAGTGTTTTTCCCTCGCTAAAGGGATAATAACTAACACACACATACAGAAACACACAAAATATTAAAATCACAGGTGATCCATATTAAGTCAGTTTTCGTCAGGAGCTGCCCATCAGTGACCTGCAAACAGAAAACAGACAGATTGTTATTAAAACAGCTGATTTGTGTTTGCATTTGAAAATCAAATATTTAACATAAAAATAGATTCAAAATCTGTGTTTGGTCAAATCTATATTAATTTGTGTAAAACATGAATCATTCTCTCAACAACGAGCTGCATCCGTCACTTCCCCAATATTTAATGACCTTTAGTGCATTCACATGGTGACGGAAGTCTGCCAAAATCTTTAGTACATGACGCTGACGTTATACACTGAAACAAATGTGGAAGAAAGAGAGCATTTGGTTGATAGTAAGAAACTTGCCTAATGGTGCAAATTCACGTATTGCATATGAATTCCTTGCATTATAACAGTAAGCACCTAACGCCATACTTTTTAGCCAATAGAGGCTTTTTTATTGATTAACGTGCATGTTTTAAATCATTTATATACCTGATTGTCTTTGTTCTTCATGATTATCCAAATAATTGAAAACGGTGTCTATGTGTTTTTTCTGCCTTCAAAGCACATGAACACACCGAGATGTGGAACAACAACCCCCAAAACTTGGAAAGTGGGACCCTCCTAGTTGCATGTGAACGCACAACTTGTCAATGAAGTCTTACCTGTGGAAGGTCACTGTTAGACCATCTCGTACTGGTTGTTGGTGATGTATCGAGACAAGCAGCAAGCCAGGAATATCCCAATGAGCTGAGAAGAAAAATATTGAGGTGTCAAAACAAAGACACTTTTACACATATTTTGGGTGTTTTTCAACCACACTCGGACCATGATCAGTAACAGTGTCTTTAAACCGTCGGCCGACAGCCAACAAACGCAGATTTATTATAAACATGTCTGGATGGTTATTTTTAATTCAGTGATTTTGTTGATGTTTCCCCAGTAGACTCTGTCTGTCACTGCATCTCCAGATTTAATAAGCGAAAGGAAGAAAAATTTACTAAATGGTCGGGAAAAAAAATATGATTTGTACTTTAACCCACCGGACTCACAACACGCCTCCATTTGCTCTGAGGCTAAAAAACATCTGAGAAAACATGCAATGTACCTGGAAGAATGCAATCCCAAACGAGATCCCTGCGATGATTCCCAGGTTGGATTCCATTACACTGGTCACCATGGCAAAGCAGCCCTACACATAAAAGAAAGCAATTTCTTTTTATAGAGAGGCCTTTAAAGTTATCTACAGTATTTCACTGGTTTGAAGCTACATGATATCTAGTGTTGGTGTAGGCAGTGAACTCACCGTCGTGTACACCTCATTTTCAGCCTTGTCGAGGTCTTTCAGGGTCTCAGGGTCACACTTGGCGCTTTCTTTGCAGCAGCTGGCTGGGATGCCCTTCTCTTTAAAGTAAGCTGTGTCGCTCCAGTCCGTGTAATTTTTCACTCCGCAGCAGTGCAACTACATGGATTAAAGCCAACGACAAAAAACATTGGAATAAATGTTTTGTTGTGTTTCGTGTTTCAAGAACAACAGCAACAGAAAAACAGGATGTAGATTCTCGCCACACGCGATGAGCAATGTCACTGCAGATGTTGAGTATCGCCCTTTGTTACCTACAAAAAATTACAGAAGCAACATGCTTGTAAGTTGAAACCCACAGAGCAGTGCAGCAGCGCTTCACTGTATGCATGTCTGAAAGCAGCTTACTTCTTGTGAGTTTAGTCACCTTAAAAACATTCCTACATAAACACAACTTCTTTTGATCCTACAGAGAGAAACAGACAAAGTCAGATAAAAAAACAACATCATTAGGGAAACTGAAAAGTTTCTTACACTCTGCTGGATGGTGTCCACTGCCGTGCTGCTGCTGTCAGTGCTATTGTAGAATTTCACAGCATTTTCATAGGCCGTGCCCAAATTGGCCTTGATCTGTTGAATTCAGAACAAAAGTAGAATACATTTCAGTGAGCTCATGTGATCTAATTGTGAGACATTTGTGTGTGTTTTTTGCACCAGCATTTCACCTCGTGTCTGAAGATAAAGCCTGAGATGCCCGCCACAAGCTCAGCCAGGAACACCAAGGTCAAAAACATGGCATACTGAGGAAACAAAACAGAGGTTAAACAAGGTCACGTCTGAGGGGAGCATTTCAGTGATTACTGCTCCGTCACTGACCAGTTTGAGCATCCATGGGCTGCCGCGGCATGTAGCGTAGCAGCCGAACAGCCCGAAAATAACGATGATGGCTCCAGTCCCAATGAGGACATATGGTGCATTGGTGCTCTCCTCGGAGGCCAGGAACAGAAAGTTCTCCAGGCTCACCTTCCCCCACACCCCGACTGCCAGCAGGATCATGCCTGTGAACTGAAGGAGACAGCAGGGCGAATCAGCTCGAGCATCAAAGAGCCACCGAGAAAGATGAGGAGGGTTTTCAGGTCGGTGTCTGACACGAAACCCATATATTAAAGCCTTCAACCCACTTTCCTAGTCACCCCACTAATTCAGTAGCAATTTATCAAAACTGAATCATTTTAAAGATGAAAAGTCATCAAGGTTTATGAGCTGAAATGTGAAGATTGACGGCGAGGAGCAAGGATGCTTGGTTTGAGCAGATTTGTTTTCGACTCAAGTCTTAACAAATCCATTTACTTTTACTACAAAAATGAAAAAGAAGTTGAAATTAATACCAAAACGACAGACGAAAAACTAATCTGCAATTATTCTGAAATTGAAATAGTCGCTTAAATACTTTCTCAAGCAAAAGATAAACATATAATGGCTCCAGCTTCAGAGTTCTATTTTTTTGTCACTTTTGCTATTAAGGCTGATATTCTTGGGGATTTTAGCCATTGGCTCAAACAAAGTGTGCAACCTGAAGACAATTTAGCTGATATGCTAATCAATTAGGCAATCAATACAAAAAATTGCATCTATTTTGATTAACTCTTAAAACATATTTCTCAAAACAATAATGCTTAATATTTGATGGTTCCAGCTTTTCAAATATACAAATGTGATGCTTTTCTTTGTCCCACATGATAATGAATGATTAGTGCATCATGGTTCTGTTGCGATACAATATAGTGGCCGTTTGTATCGTGGTTTGGTCCCTTTTTCTGAGTCAGTACACACCCAAGTCTTGAGTCTATAATATTGTTTATCACCACCATATATTTGCTACAATCTCCTTCCACTTGAATCACTCATACGATGTGTTTCATATGCTGCAGATGGTTTATTTGACTGTTTATTCACCTGGGAAACTGTACCTCACCTCAGCATCTTTCCCTTAAACACTGCTCACACAGCGACTCATTAGCCTGAGGGGAGCCATCAGCTCAACCAGCCAAGACCGATAAATTGTCAGATAAAATCACTGACCTGAACTTTGTGTTTGCAGCAGCAGCCTGAGACAGCTGTTTGCTCGGTACAAAGATCAACAGTGGGAGTAGTGATAAGTGCTCATTTTCTGCCTAAGACAAACCTATGTTTAGATTTTTACATACGTGTACTGGGGGGCTGCAACTAGCATTTATTGCCACCATCAGTTACACTGCTGATTATTGTACGCCTGGATTAGTTGTGTTATTAAAACAAAACATCATCATCCCTCCAACAGGTCGGACATTCAGTTTCATTTCAAACTATATTCAGAGAATAAAGTTTTCAATAATAAAACCTTATGCGTGAATCAATAATTTATGATTTAATTCGCGTTTTTAATGTTTACTTTCAAAAGTAGCACCAAATGAACCTTTTTTAAGTGGCAAGTAAGCGGTGATATTGATATTAGGATTATGACATGAAAATGAAATGGAATTAGGGCTGAAGGCGATGACGTCTCCTTAAATCTCCACATTCAAGAAGCTGGAAACAGCAAATAGGAGTCAGAATGCTCTGATTTCAGCTTCTCTAAAGAGAACATGTTCTGGTTCCTCCGCTCCTCTGAGACAGTAAACTGAATATCTTTGGTGTGTGGACGAAACGAAACCTCCTCCTGGAGTGCGGTCGATTTTTTTCATGACATTTTTTGGACCAAACAGCTGATCGATTAATCGATAGTGACAGTAACCGTCAGTAATCGATTGTACGTCCATCCATCACGTATCACACGTCAGCTGGTGGAAGGCGAAGAGAAACGGGCGATGTGTGTCCAACGGCTGTTTCCTTTTTTCTTGCTCTTTCCTTTTTTGTAAGGACACGTAGGAAACGTTGTCGATCTTCTCCGACGGGCTGAACAACACAAACACCAGCGTCTCCGACGGTCGGAGGTTCTTCAACAAGTTCACAAAGAGCCACTCTTTGACTTATGCTGATGTATATTTATATTTATCTACATGTTCGTCACTTTAACCGCCCCGTCGTGGTTGTTGGTAACGGTGCAGTGGGGCCAAGTTTGCGCCGCCGCCGCCGCAGCTTTTAGCCCATTGTTGCTCCTTTAGCTCGTTGTTGTCCCGCAACTTGTGCTACGCGTCGATGCGACTCACCCAGAAAATGAGGCTGTAGGAGATGAGGAAGGTCTTCAGGCAGGTGATCACCGGCTTCGTCTGAAGCCGTCGAGACGGCGGCGACATGTTGGTGGCTTGTTTTGATTTACTTTGGTAGGAAGAGAGAGAGAGAAAAAAAAAACACAAGAGGGCAGAAATGTTCGCTTCCCTGCGCCCTGGAGAGAGAGAGAGAGGCGGGGAGGAGAGACAACTTCGTGGATAAATCCAAGGAGGGAGGGAGAGAGAGGGAGGGGGAAGTGTCGTCACTAACCCACATTCACTTTCCTGAAGGGGGTGAACACCCCCCCGGTCCGGACCCGAGGCCTCCGGACCCGAGGCTCTGCGGTTACCGAGGTAACTTGGGGTTTCTTGAAGCTGGCGCGTGCTCTTCTGGCGACCGGGCCGAATCACCATGGTAACTCACAATGCTGAGCGGCCATGACCTGCACCGGCCGGAGCGGGAACAGGTCGAGAGAGGAGAGACCAGTCACCGAGTCCAACTTCTGACCTCGGAGCAGCCTCCAGTCTGCAGCTGCTGTGCGAGGAGGTCAGGTCACCACCAGACCTCAGGAGGAAACACCAGGGGAATATTTACTCTGCCTTTCTTTACTAAATTGGCCCAATCAATTTCCTGTTGTTGTCTGGCTTGGAGATGTGGGAGAGGTATTTCATTTTAAAGGTTTTACATGAAATACAAAGTACAGAACAAAAAAAAAATTCTTTATTTGTTTGTTTGTTTGTTTATTTACTACTTTAAAACAATATGCACTTCACTACTTCCACTTCAGTAAAAGTGTCATAAGAAAAATGTTTTTAAAGAAGCCAAGTTAGTCCTATTAAAAAAAGAGTCCTGACTGATTATTTATTAGAAATATTACATATATATTTATATATGATATAAATGAAGTTATTATATACACACACCATTGGCAGTTTGTTAAGTGCACATCTTTATGCCGTTGAATTGTGTTTTTGCAATACAGACAGGTTTTTCTATTATTTTGTCCGCCCTATTTATGTCAGTGATTGAAGGCTGAATGACAGAAACTCCTCTCAGTATAATATTCACATCGGGTTTTTTTTGTCCTCGTCTGATTTTCTATTGTAACATTATAATAATTTAGATTTCCCGGGGGACTTTTTCCCATCAAATCACATGTGGTGATTTGTTTTGTTGAATTGTCTTATAGGATCATTATTTTAAAATTAAAAGACAACAAAGTTTACATAAAGAATGACACTGTGCAGGGGAAAAAGATAGATTCACAACAGGGTGTAATGAGTCGACTGTCATAATCAAGGGGAATTAAAAATGTCTAATGACTATTGTTATCAATAGTCACACTTTCAGTTCAAATGCAATTTTAAAGGCAACTATTCTCCAATGAGTAAACTTTTTTTGATTTGTAGTCTACATTCACTTTCTATTCCTTCTATTTTTTTTATATATGAAATGGCTCAATCATTATGTTCAATGCGGCGATGGGAGGTAAAACACAAACATGAGAAGTCCGGTAGTGCCACCATGTGGATGAAGGATCTTTTTTTTCTTCCCTCACAAAAACTGCGGAGACTGTTCTGCAGTCAGGCCTCCACTTCGAAAAACCATGTCAAACTGGCTCCCACGACGTTTTGAGTTTCGTGTTTATACTAAGCATTACGGTAACAGCGAGTAAGACCTGATTTCACAACAAAACGTTCACGTTAATTCAATTCATCATTCAGATGGCCTGTCAGCCTATCATTCATACTGAAATGAAACAAAATGAATAATAAACAAGTAATAAAATAAAATAAGTAATAAACTAAATGTCACAATGATAGTGTCATTTTCTTTCATATCGGTATTATTAGTAAACTTCTTGTTTCCACAGGTTTTATTTTGAAAACCGGATATCGCTATCGCTGCGTGCCAGTCACTTAGCTCGCTCGTGTCAAGGCATCGACCATAAAGTCTGGAGTACGGGGGCACTTTCAGGGTCGTCTGGTTCGAGCACGGAGAAACGAATGACGGATGACTTGAGCAGTGAGACAATAGTGTTACGAGGAGCTTCTTTGTTCTTTTTTTTCTCTCTAAAAAACAAACAAGCAAAAATACTTCTCTAGTGTTGTTAGTTTACTGTCCCTGGATTATTTCTTTGTACTTTGTTCTTTCTCTGTCGGACCAGAGAACTTGGTTTTCCAGGAGTGTCATCTTTGTGTTTCTGACATGTCCCTCAGCCGCGTTGTTGCTGTGTCCATTTTACTCCTCACAGGTGAGTTCAAGAGTCAATAAGACAAAGAGTAAGAAAACACCCTCAAAGCCTTTTCTTTACTCACGTATCCAAGTTCTTGAATTATGAATGTTATGAATGTGTGCTACTGATGTTGGCATGGACGAAAAAAAAAAAAGTAATTTGATTCCAGCGGTGAAAGAAACAGAGTCAATTGACAATGTTATTTATGTTTAGTATGTAAATATGAAGTATATAAGTAAACGTGCTGTAATACTTGTATATTCAATCGACAGATAGATAGAAAGATAGATAGATAAATAGATAGATACATAGATAAATGTACTTTATTGATCCCAAACTGGTAAATTAAGTAAATAAACCAATACAACATGGTTGGTTTATTCTAATGATGCGGTAATAGCATTGAGCTATTGGTTTTGGGACAACATAAAAAAATAAAAAACTTTCCTATAAGGCTGCAACTAATGATTATGATTTGATATACAGTTAATGAATAAGGATTTTTTTCTATCATACTCTATATAATCTGTAAAGAAACTTGCAATTGCAATACTCAGATACATGTGCAGAGAAGAAATTACCACATTTGGCTCTGAAATGTTGAATGTTGTCAAATAAAAGCGTAAATCAAGATGAAATTAGTCAAGTACTGTAATAATTTAGTACTGTAAGTCTGAACCGTAATGTGAGAGAGGCTCCAGCAGATTCCAGGACCAACCTCTGAGATCTCTGTCCATAAGCGCGCAGTGAAGCTAAGATACTGCGGAGAACCCTCGGGCTCCCAGGCCTCTGGAACAAGACCTGAGCCTGAAAGAGGAAACACAAGGCTGCCTACATTTGATTACACAATGGAGAGACAGTCAAACAACATGCCTCTGCACTTTTGGACATACTTTCATCTCCGGCAGTAAGAACAATTGTATTACATGCAGATGTGCAGAATGTTTGAGGTGACTGGATGAATGCAAATGGACCCACTCCTCCCTTCCAGGAATGAGGAGCGGGGATGCGGCCTGTTCACGACATCTCCCAACATGCAACTGGCCACACTCCAGTCAAAACGGATTCCATAAAAGCTGTAGCTGCAGCCACCTCTTCAGATGTCTCCCTCCCTCTCCCTCTCCCTCTCCACTTCGCTGACCAGGCAGTTTAATTACAGCTCGGCTCTAATCAGCTGGCAGTTAATTACCGAGGAGTCCGCCTCTGGGCCAAGTGTGCTCAAGCCTTCGTTTAATCCTGCGAGATAATGACGAGGCCCGAGATCCACCCAGAAACACACATCTGAAGATGACTCGAGTCCTCAGGGAGGACGCCGGTCGTTACCTCGGCCTTGTCATCAGAGACAGACGAAACGTCACACACCTTCCTCTGGCGTGAGTCATTCCTGCAGCGTGGACTCACTCTGCCAACAATATGACACTGTGTGTGTGTGTGTGTGTGTGTGTGTGTGTGTGTGGGTTTGTGTCTCGGTAAGTTTTTGGATTTGCTGCCTTTACTTGTCGTGCATGACAGTAAACTGAATATCTTTGGGTTTTGGACTGTTGGTCGGACAAAAGAAGACATTTGGAGAACATGTTGGCTTTGGCTGTGGGGAACAAGGGACCTTCTTTTTTTTTAAAACATTTTATCATGGTTATAAAGATAAATTGAGAGATAATGGAAATAATTGTTAACTGCAGCCCCAAACCCATCAAACCCATCTGGGACTCATTGACAGATTATGAGAAAATGGGACCAGACTGGTGAAAGAATGACAGAAACACATTGTGTCTGTTATTTGAGTTTGACATTCGAACAAGAAATATTAGCAGTCATTTCATACATACGCTCCCATATGATGTCTTCAATAAACCATCCACATTGGACCACTGATTTAATCTTTAAACTGTGCGTTGGACTGGATACAGTAAAAAAAACGAGAATGCAGTGCAGTAACATTTCCCTCTGAAATGTGGTGAAGTAGAAGCATGACATACAAGTATCTCAAAATTGTTCTCAAGTACAGTACTCCAGTAAATGCGAACTTTTCACTGCTGCAGTAGTTCTAACTGTAAGTAGAAGAAAAATAAATTGTAATATTTGCATGTGTGGCGGTGCAGGCCGACCATAAAGCACCTGAAGTAATGTCTGTCTGAGCTGAGTTTGTTTATTTCCTCCGACTCATTTTATTTAAGAGGCGTTAGGGAAACGTGTCTGAGTGGAACACTGGGCTCATTATGGGGAAAGTGCTGATGAGAGGTTTAACCCCCACATATCACTGGAACAATCCGGAGCAGCTTCCAGGGTTGGGAAAAGTTGGAATGTGAAGCATAGTGATTAATAAAAAAAACTTTGTTGAAGTGGTTGGGTTGAGGTGAAGTTTGCCAGTAAACATGCAAAACCGCGGCGAAGCAAAGGAAGCAGCACGGGAACTGATTTGAGATGAGGGTGGAGGTCGACAGACTGGAAAGTTTGGCACTCGTTTTCTAAACATGGAGTCATTTTCAGGATATGAAAGGAATAATGTGCCTGAGCCACAAACTGCTGAGCACGGGGGCGACGGCGGCAGTGACACAGATCTATTGTGCAGAAAGACTGATTCAGAGACAAAATTCAAAGTGCAGTACACAAGGCGTGCTCATGGAAAGAGATGAGTTAGTGGGACCATCGCCAAGGGAGTAATGAAAACAAGCAGATTGTCCTGATTTGTGTCGAAAAAGTTTCGTAACGTACAGGAGGCTCGAAAAATAAACTACAATACACACGGTCTCCCCCCCCCCCCCCCCTTTCCTTCAAGAAAACAACACCGCCATTATCAAGAATTCCATGTTTTCCCAGGTTCCCGCTCTCAGATTAGAAAACCTGGAGGATTTTTCCGTCAGAGTCACTGATTGCAAATCCAGGTGTCCACGAGCTGGAATGTTACTGAGCTTGTGTGAAGGGAAAACTGAGAGGGGCGTTATGGAAATGAGATTGTGTGGGGGAGAGTCGTTTGCATGTCCTCCTGTCTCTGTATGACCTACATACAGTACAACGCTGCTCCCGCAGAGGGATAACGCCTCACTGACCACGGAACCATCCACCAAGTTTTGGTTTGTTGACCGTCTCCAGCCACGTGTCTGACTGTTTCTTATCTGTTGTTGTTTCAGCCGGCTCTGGTGCAACGGTGCATGACGGCTACAATGACTTTCAAGAGGAAGACTACACTCCTCACCTAGACTACAACGGTGCGTATTTAAAAAGAAAGCACACACTCACCGAGGGGCGGGAGACATGACCATATACACAATATCATGAGGCTGTGCACAGTAGTAAACTGGACTATATTACCGTATGATCTGGTATGAGAAGCTCTGACACAATGAGTTTTTAAGTTAAGAGGATCATTTAATGTGCTTATGTCCCTGTATGATTTGATCAAAATATAAACATTTTTTTGCATTTTGTGGCTAAATAAAAATCTGACAACTTCTGTGGTTTGTTTGTTGTGATAGTTCCTGTCTTTTAAGAGCATGATGCAATATTAATTATTGATCTGAATAATGACAAAACGTAATCCTTCTGGCATTATCTTTACGCCTCTAGGTTGATTTTGCACATGAAAAAATGTCACCTGTTACTGGTGAGATAATTCAATGATCAATGATTGTCTAACGACCGTATTTCTATAGTGTTTGTTTCACTAGAGATTTTCTTTTTTCGCCGGATCAACAGACCCTCACTGGTGTCACTCTCCGGGTCTGACCAATGGGGAGGTGACCTGCCACTCCCCTCGAGGAGGGGCGCACCGGAGCACGCTGGGCACCCGCTGCGAGATGAGCTGCGACCGAGGATACCGACTGCTGGGGAGGAGCTCCATTCAGTGCCTCGCCAGCCGCCGCTGGTCTGGGACGGCCTACTGCCGCCGTATGTGGAGACTCTACATTCACCAGGACAAATCTGTCTTTGGATATTTGGTGCCTTGTCATTATAAACACATCCCATGTCAAGACCAAAATCAACAGTGAACTGACACTAACTATGAATTCATTGCCTGGGGCCGAGACTGAGGAAGAACTCCTGAAAGTCGGACCCACACATCTTTGGTTTTGGACTTGTTGACAAACCTTACCCTTTAAGATTTCCACTGACTGTCTGTTTTTGACCCTTGCACTTGTTTAGAAATGCGTTGCCGTGTGCTGGCCCTCATCCCGCACGGCCGATACACCTGCACTCATGGCTTCGTGGTGGACTCCAGGTGTGACTTCACCTGCGACCCCGGCTATCGCATCGAGAGGGAACACTCGCGCACCTGTCAGCACGGCGGGTCGTGGAGCGGAGCACAGCCAGATTGTTCAGGTACGTCACAGTCCTATTCTGCTGCTCTGGGCTACTGTACATGTAAAGCTAACCAGATGTTCAAAGGTTTCGTTTATAGTCCTTGAACTGGAGGTTTGACTCACTGCCGCAACATGGACCTAAATTCCGTCCATCTGTGTTGCTCTCCAGTTTCCCATCATTCTTTCACAAATCCACTTCCTTGTGTCCACTCTCACAAAAACAAGCATATTTCCTGCTGCTCTGTCCTTTGGACTGAATCCAATCTGTGCTCTGATGTCTTTCACTCTTCATATTCTGCTCTGTGTTAACACTGCATCCCAAAAAAATATGTTGTCATTCCAACCGAATTCCTTCCTCTAATATCTCCAATATGACTCTTTTAAGTTTCAAGCTGTTTATTTCAGATATGGATCCTCCAAAGATCAAGTGTCCCCCGTCCAGGCTCAAGGTTGCAGAGCCAGGAAAACTCACTGCCAGGGTCACGTGGGACCCCCCCGCTGCTACAGATACCGCTGACAAATCGCTCGAGTATGTCCCTCCTTTCCTTTGCCTCTGTTTCGTGTTCACTTAAAAAAAAAAAAAAAAAAGGATTTGAACATCTGGTCTTGTGTCTCCGCAGTGTAATATTAGTGGGCCAGGAGCCAGGCACCGACTTTAACGAGGGACTAAATATAATCCGATACAAAGTGTATGATCAAGCCAGGAACAGGGCCGCCTGCAAGTTTATTGTCCGTGTCGAGGGTGAGGTGACAAAACCTTAATGTTTTGATTCATGAAATAATCTTATGAGGTCTCCACCTTTACTCTGCAAAGTGCCCTGAGCTAATGACTGTTGTGATTTGTTGCAATACTCATTGCAATGAGTTTAAATACTATTCATCAACTTGACGACAGCTTTACAGCACACAGGATGTCACATTGGATTTTTCTACTTACAGTAAGACGATGTACGCTGCTTCCTCCACCTCTGCACGGCTCCCTCACCTGTTCCTCTGACGGGAATAACTACGGTGCAACGTGTGAATACCACTGTGAGGGAGGGTACGAGCTGAAGGGGGCATCTCGTCGCGTCTGCCAGTTCGGCCGCAACTGGGACGGAAATGCTGCCGAGTGTGTTGGTGAGGACTGAATCTGCAGGAACATGCTTTACAATTTTCTGTGTATACTTTATGTACAAGTGGTGGACCAATACCAATACAGCAATGTTGAAATGCAATACACCATTAAAGTTAGATATAGATCTTTACTGTTGCTGCACAAGTATAATTACATTTTGTGTGGAGCAAAGCCTTTAGATGGCTAAACACACAAATTAAGACTATGAAGTTAAGGATAAAAGACTAAAATAGAAACTATCAAATATATGGAAAATTTATGGAATTAACAGTTAAATCAACCGAGAGACCGTATTAAAATCAACAGTCCTGCATTTAAAGGTTTATGTTAAAGTATAAAGGGCTCAGGAGATAATTGATAATGATTTAGGGACAAACAAAAAAAACAAAGTTGTGCTTCAGATATCCCTATTCAATCTTTGAAAAAACCCTCCAATCTTGGACTTTTTGTTTAATATTGGATAATTAAGTAAATAAAAATGTTGGATTTGAAATGTATTTTTCGTGGAACTCTGACATCGAATACCTGCAACAACGAGTTTCAACTAGAGGCCACATGTCAAATAGTTTGGGAGCTGCTGGAGAAGAAGTATAAAGCCTTAAAGTTGAAATTAAGTATATTCTACCACTGACATGTTTACAGTACACGACGGTCTGCATGCTGTATTAGAGGGTGAAGCTACAGGATTTAATTGTGTCCTTGTGCGTTTGTAGCAATGGAGTTTAAATCAGACGTAAAAACAGTCTCGGCTCTTCTGGATCAGTTCTACGAGAAGAGGAGGCTGTTGATCATCTCTGCACCCAACACATCTGACACCGACTACAAACTGCATAACATCATGATACAAGTGAGGAAACCTGCTGCTGTTCTTGATTTAACAAGAATTCCTGCACAAAAATGCTAGATTCCAAGGAAGTTAAACAAACAACAAGAACCCGACAATCTGTTTTCTTTGTTTCTTTGTTTTCTTTTTTCTTTTAACCAGAAATCAGACTGTGGATTGGACCTGCGACATGTGACCGTGATCGAGCTCCTGGGCTCCCCGCCTCGTGAGACGGGTCGCATTAAAGAAAGTCTGCTTGGCTCTGAAGTCATCGAGGGTTTGAGGTCATAGTCGGATTCTTCATCAATTAGTTATTCAGCAGTGATAAGGCTCATTCTTGGAGAAAGGTCAATTTAGGCTTTATATACTATAAGTACCATTTAAATTAAGAGTGAGAATTGTTCCTCCTCACTCTATATCAGTGATTCTCAAAGTCTTTTCTGGTACCCATGCCCCCTCTAGAAGCTGCGTTCAAGTTCGAGCCCATCCAACCTTCTTTCTTTTTTTTTTAATCATTAACAATGATAGGGGGAGTAAATAATGAAAAAAACGATTCAAGCTGAGGCCCTTTTCCCCACATGAATCACATTGTATTTTCACATATTTCCCCCCTGGTCATCCATGTGCCCCCTGCTGAGGCTGCCCAGGGTGGTCCATCCCTCAGTTTGAGAACCACTGCTCCTCAAATGTCAGGAGCCTCTAAATATAAAGGGAGTGTCTGTTAGTTTGATGTCAAAAGGAAAAATATTAACTGGAAAGAATAACATAATAAAAAGACAGCACATAATTCCAGAGGAGCAGTAATAGGATTGTGACAAGACTGAACCCAACAACATCAACAGCAAACATCTGTCTTTAGTTCCTTAGAGAATCAGGGAGGAAAAGATTCTTTCTAAAGTCCACCATTTTGCACCAGACTAACAGTAGACACAATCATGTAGGCACTAATCCATCTTAGAAGAGGCAAAGCTTTTTTCCACCAACTGTGAAATTAGAGTAAGGGTCACTGCTCACTTTTTCCAGACTCTGGAAAATCTCTTCCAGAGTCTCTTTCTTCAGCCTCTACACTGACACACAAATCCCACAGCTGAGTGAGTGCACATTCTTTGAGTGTGGTGCAAAGTACTCTGGTAAATGCAGGCAGGTAGATAGGAGATGTGCATGAATCTGAGCAGGGAGAGTCTTTGGGGCTTACAGTCAAAGCAACCGTACAACTATCTGCTCAGCACCAAACTGCTGGTAAAGTTACTAGTGAACATTGTCAAGAAGCATTTAACTGCTGGTAAGTTGGTGGAGGCCAAAGGACTGAGAAGAGAGTTACATTTGTCAGATAACTAACAGTCAAGTGAAATCAGTTTTTATTTTTGTAGTCATATCACCTTGAAAAGGAGATAATGTCATTATGTTGTTAACAGTTTGCACCACTCCCATTAAGTGGCCAAATAAATAAAAATAAGGCAGCTATAAACCTACAATGTTCAAACACTAACAGCAGTGTAATTTATGTACACATTCAGCAGTTACAGAGCAAAATCAGCACTTTTTTGGAGTCTTATTTCTTGCCACCTGATAAGTTTTTGTCTAATATTCAATCTTTTTGGGGGGGGGGGGCTCCGTCTTTGGTCTCCACCAACTTCTGAGGGCAAATATCCAGCTTTAGCCACTAAATGCTCAACTTTATTTACGGCCTCTCCCTAACATTGTGTTTGGTGCTGAGAAGGTAGAACACTTATTTTGATGAAGACGTTGCTCTCAGTAGCCAGAAGAGTGAACCAAAACAGGGAAGACATGGACTGGAAAACCTTGCATCATTAATTTAAAAACTACCAATCATTACTGCTTTAATATCAATTTCAGACAGTGGATTGTCCCTTTTAATTGCTGCTTCCTGTTTCTCTGCAGACAAGCATTCAGAATCTCCAGATCCTACTTCAGCATGGTGCTGCTGGACAAGCTTGGGATGGACCGAGAGCGCTTCATCACCCCAATGGCGTCGGACGAGCTGTTCTCTTATATCGACAGCTTTCTGCTGGATGAAGAGGAACGAGAGAGGCTCGAGCTCCACAGAGACTTCTGTGACTAACTTAATAAAACCCTCTGGTTGCCACAGCGAGGAACTCATCAGTGTTACGATAACAATGTGAGGATGGACAAAAAAAACCCAGAGACCAGGTCCAGAGGAACATTAGGAGGGAGGAGAAAAAAAAGGATCATGTTCAAATGTGATTATTCAACAACACTGAAGCAAGGTCACGGTATTCTCGATATAAAGTCATCAGTTGGGGGGCAGAGTTCACCACAGACATAGAAAAGAGCAAAGGTTTAGAGAGAAACAGTAAACAAAGAACCCATTAGTAACCCGATATTTAATGAGACCTAAAACACCTAAATGATAAGCACCAACCACCAAGGAACCGACTGTTCACCCTCCATTGAGAAAATAGACAAATTCAAAAATTTCAAATAAGGCTTTATTCATTTTATATAAATATAGTTGTACTTAATAGTACTAATGTAAAATAAAATGGTATAGATTGAACGAAGCACAATTTGTTGAATGCAACACCACAAATTCTTTGGACAACTATTAAGAACCGTGCGCCAGACTTGTGCATGATTTGAATCGCAATAATAGGCCCTATATGTAGACTGAATTAAAAAAAGGAAACATAAAATGACTGTGTCAACGCTCTTGAAACGAAGAGTTAGTGTTGTATGCTTTGGCACAAATTTTTAGCAGTAACACCAGTCTGCAGTCATGGTTGTGTGGAGAAGGAGCAGGTGTGAACAGATGCTTGGTGAACTATGAGTCAAAGAGTTTCAAAATAATCTCACATTTCATCTCAGAGGTCACAGCTTCTCCCCCCGAGTCAGTCTCTTTTCTCTGAAGGTCCAGGCCCGCACTGCACTGCCATCCTCATTTGCCCTTACCCTCCTGCATAGTTGATCGCAGTGGAAGAGTGCCCTCTGCCCACGAGTCGGGGTACTGCATCATCTTCTCCCACAGACTGACCTCCTCTCCAACAGAGTCCATTTCCACTTCCTCCTTTCCAATTCGAATGGTGCCTGCAGGGGTGAAGATTATACAACAAATGCATAATTACTGCGGAGTTATCCGTTATTATAATGATGCTAAATTCCTTTAACACTTGTCACACTGGGGAAAAGGCGTGGACGCTTTGTGGGGTCTTCAGCATAAAATACATTTTATTCTCAGAGGCAATTTATTCTTTGGCAATAAAACAATTTCAAGTAAAAATGATAAGAGACTGTATTACTTTCTCTTTTCATGAAGACAAATCATATTTTATCTTCATTACAGTGTTGCATGATGTACAACAAGTTAAAGTGCCAAATCCATGATCTGAACACCGAGGTTTACAATTTTTCACATCTTTCTTAAAAACAAGTTTTTGTTGCTCTACTCATTCGTCCCATCTATGCTTGACATTAAAGCATCATTTTATTATGTGCTTTCAATATATGTGATGTAAGACAAAACCCAGTCCTAGTTTTTGGCAAAAAATATTCCCAGGTTTTGGTTCAAGGCTTCCAAGTATTTCAAAGTTCTTCAAAAATTCCCTATTTGTGTTTCACTGTTTTTAGAACCAAGAAGGGTTTTGTTTTGGAAGATATTAATTTCATTTGATGACGTCAGGCTGCTTAAACCTCATGACGTTTTAATGAAAGAAGGACCAATTCTGTTCCCCATCACCAACACTCAATGTGCTTCAGAGGAGGAGGGAATACCAGTGTGAACAGCAAGAATAACCTTTTTAAGTGCTCATTTGGACAAAAGGTGTATTATTCTATTTACAATACAAATATGATACAGTTAATCTGTCAGGGGAATGGGTCCAACAAGATCTCACAGAATAGTAGTTTTCTATTGTGAGAAGAAAAATGTATTGATTGGTTTTCTACCTTTTCCCGAGCTGAGGCGGACTCCTCCTAGGAACTCATTGCTCAGCATGGCCTCCCTGTCCCACACAGTCAGCTCCAGACACATCGTCCTCAGCTCCTCCAGAGCCAGATCCTTGTACACGAACGTGTAGTCATAGTGGGGATTCAAGTTCTTCTTCACAACTGGAGTCTTCTTTTTTGTGGTCTTTGCTTTGATTGGGAATAAGTATCTGCAGAACCACAGACACCAAGTTAGTTTAAAAAGATAAAATGTCTATTAGAAAACACGGTGAATGTGGTTTTAGGAGTAGAAAGATGATCACGAACCCTTTCACAAAACTATCTGAAGTGCCTCCTGGTTTCATTGCCATCAAATTCTGGGCCTCTTTAATTAAGACATGCAGTTCGCCCCCATTTTCAGTCATCACCTTTTTGCCTGAAGAGGAGATGAAGACAAAATGCTTTCAGAAATTTGAGGCAAAGTTTATATAACACAGCCGGAGCTAAATGCACTTTTCTTACAGCAGTGTTACCTTTGATTTTCCTAGTTGTTAGGTTTTTTGTTGTGACATACTTCAGGGATATCACCAACTCTCCTTTGTACTGAGAAAAAGCTGAAGCCTGCACACTAGAGGCTGCCTGTTTAATAGAAGTACATGACATTTAGCATTTAGGGTGCACAAGAAACACAGTAAACATGTCTTTACTTCTAACATGGGGGCATCGACACTAACCCCGGACTAATAATAATAATAAAACTGGATACTGGTGGGCTTTTGAGTGTGAAAAAACCCATCAACAATTTACAAATTAATAAATACTTAACATATTTACTAAGAATTCACCAAAATATGTAATTAAAACCCACTTTCTAATGACCTGAAACATAATCTGGAAACTTGAAAAATCAGCTTTCTTGACATTTCCTCTAAAACAAGACTCATCAGGAGAGGAAATTCCAGATTGTTTACAAGTTCTGCTCATGACTGGACAAACTAGAAAGATAAAAAAAACACTTATTCAACTTGTATGTTAGAGCTCAAATATACACACATACTCTACATTTTGGAGTGAAACCCTTCACTGAACGTAAAAGCATTGGGGGCCCTCAGTTGGGAACCTTTCCACATACTGTAGGATGGTAAAGAAATAAAAAAAACATTCTGATCTACCTTTGTCATAAGAGCCACAATGTCCTCGTATGGGGAGTCGAGGTCTCTGCAGTCCAGGGGGATCTCCACCTCTCCCAGGAAGGCATTGCGGCTGAGGCGACCGTGATGCCAGACTGATATCAACACGGAGCGGGTGAACAGCTGAGAGCGGTTGATAGAGTACTGGAAGAGGAAGAGGAAGAGAAGACCAGATGTCTCAGAACTGATACGGTGATGAAATTGGTTCTGGACATTTCGGAAAGCAATGTTTTTGTAGTTTGTTGCAGTCATCGGCACGCCCACTCGCTCGCTGCGAATTTTCCAGAAAGACATTCCTAATGTATTCTCACATGGGCTCATTCAGAAAGGGAGCTGGCAGGAAAAGTTCCAGAAAATTTCCAAAGCAACATTTGTGTTCTCACCTTCAGCCCCTCAGTGCATGTCTGAAAGCAGCTTTACTGTATTTCATTTTAATGCACTGGTGCATGAAATGTCATTACTAATCTTTAAGGAAAAATTACAAGAGCAATAATTTGTTAATAACAGATTAACCCAGCTAATTTTCTTTTTAGCAGTTTAGTCTGCCACTTCATTTAAGGTGACTCTACATTTGAGGCCAAGACCAAAATCAATATTTGACAACAGGTATTGTAATCTGCAGTGTCAATATCAATCTTAAGGTCTCTGTGGGTGTGGTCACTATTTGCAGCAGGTATGGCACAAGGTCACTAATCAGGGAGTGTCATTAAGTCAACAGGATGAGGTCAGCAGCTGCCGTGCGGTTGGGAGGAGCCAGCTATAAACCATCACCTTAAGAGTTTCTTTGTAGACAGGGTTGATGGTGTTTCTTTTGATGGAGGTCTTCTTTTTGCTCTGGCGAGATTTGTCAGGGAGCAGATAACACTTGACGTAGCTGAAACACAAAAATAAAAAAGTATGCAAACAAGCGTTTGACTACTGGTTACTTTGTTTTGCTGTGATTCCTGATTAAGTGCTGTGAGGAAATTTGTTGACATTCAATTTCCTGTAAAACTCAAGCAATCACCTCTGGGACGTGACTGTTGCGACTTTGTAAACAGCAGCCTCTTATCTACACTGATCAAAGTTGTGTTAACATCACTGAGGGGGGTGTGTGCAGTAGAAAAATGTATTTCAGAGCCACAGTTTGAAGACTGGAGCAAACTGTGCTTCAAACAACGCGCATTGCCGATTGGAGCTTCACATTAGAGGTCGACATGCTTGGAATAAATAAAAGTTTAATACGCACGGGTGTGAAATCTTCCGTGAAGCGTCGGCGTAGGCCAGCCCGCGGCACTCCTTGATGAAGACCTGGAGGCTGTGGGTGTGTTCGTCGTAGCTCATCGAGAAGACGACATCCCCGCTCACCTCCACACTGTCAAAGTCTCCTGCCTCACTGTAAATACTCATCATGCTGCCAAGTGTGCTCTGCAGAAACACAAACATACCCAAGATGAGCAAATCATTGTTGACAATTCCTGTTTCATTTATGCCAAATATTGACATTGAGATTATATTTGGGACTGACTCAAAGTTTTAATGCTGCAGATCAGAAATAGAAAACACATGGAAACAAATCATATATAACAAAAGTAACACTGGAGGGTTCATAGAAAGTGAGTCAGGCATTAACAAAGTTTATTGTTTCTGTCAAATTCTTAATCCAGAGTGACAGCATCAGTCTTGTGGCCTCAGCTTTAGTTACTATGGAGACATTTTGGTAGATTGTACACATCAATGTCTAACATCCTAATTTGCTTGAGGAAATCCTGAGGTTGTAGATCTGTGTTCAGATTATCGGACACCAGTTCCGTTCTGAGACGCTAACAAGCTGTTCGTCAAAGAGCCTTCAGAGGACAAATGTGAGCCGTAAGAAATGTCAATACTTTACCTTTGAGCTACGCAGGCTGGAGGAGCTTGATGCTATTGTCCTTTTATGAAAGTTGACCAAGCTGTCAATATCTTCCTCCTCCTCCTCATTTTCCTGTAGTATGATGATAGACATTATGAAGGCTGATCAGGCACAAATAGGGGAGTTTTAAAAACCCAGATTAGATAATGGGTTACCAGAAATGTATCTCGTAATCTGGATTAGTGTTCCGTACTTATAAACACTAAGAATATTAGCAAGGTGTAATATATTAAAGTCAAAAACATATTCTAGCCCAATCTGACAATTTTCAACAGAGTTAAATACAAGATTCCAACTCTTTTCTCGAAATTTTCAGCGATGATCTAGCTGGTTGCAAAAACCGAATCGTCACTCACTCCTCTCATTAGAGGCTAGAGAAGTGCTAAATAAACTTTTCATTCAATTTTGAAAATAAATGTATTTGAAAAAGAACCCTTTCATGTTTTAATGTCAACACTTTTACTGCTATCTCCTCTTGGTGTTTTTCTTTCCTTGTTTTAATATTCTATTTACTATTATCAAAGCACTCCACTTTATTTTATTTTGTTTCTTGTGGAAAGGCCCTTTCTGCTCTATGCTTGGGAAGTGTTATGTAAATTATTATAAATCAATAACTTGAATCCTTTGTTTTATGGATTATATTAACCATTGCAGCCTGAACACCGATAACACAAAAGGTTATGAAAGATGTGAAGTTACAGCTGAGTTTGCTTTGTTTATTACTGGAGAAGAGTTAGAGTAAGCAAACAATTAACCTAATACAACTGTTTTAAATCAAGTTAGGTAGAAACCCACGTTAATCTCTAAACCTAATAAAAACTACCAGTTACCAGCATTGACTAATATTTATATTTGAAGGATAATGTAACTCACATATTCAGAGTTTCTGAAGCTTAAGCTGTAATGTCATCAAACCTGCATGTATGTAACGTTACATGGGGGTTTGATGGCAGGGTTTCCACAACATAACTGAGAGGAGCCTACTAAAAAATATCTCATCCATGAACTACCATTTGAATGTTAATATGATCCTGAACACAACTCTGCCCTTTCAGCTAGAAGCCTATCCGTCTAACCTAGCTAAAGGAAAATAGGAAAATGTTGAAATAATTTTCCAGGACTATTTTACTTTTTCTCTAATTTAGATGTGAATCTGAAATGACCCTGTAAATGTTAAAATATCTCAAACATCAACTGTAAAGGCCGCGAGAAGGTTTTACCATTTATAGCTTCATCCAGTGATATTCGACAAGTCATCTAGGAAATAATTAGAGCCCGACCAATATGGATTTTTGGGGGCCGATGCAGATATTAGGGAGTAAAATATTTCCTATACCAGCAGTCTGATATACTAATTTTTTTTTCCAACACTTATCACACGGGCATGTGAAAAACTTACAGCTTACAACTCTTACAGGATCAATTCTTCCGCACCCACACACACCATACATCAAAATCCTCAATTTACATTAGTTTTGCAAATTCAGTTAAACCACACAATAAAACTGAAATAAAGTAGAATAAGCATTACCATTAAACAAAGTTTATCATGATAAAATAACTTGATTTACTAGAAAACAACTTCCTTAAACAATTCACCTGTACGTCTAAGCCTGGTACAGAGCGACTCCTGTTTCCCATTGAGGCGTCATGTCCGTCACGAAGGTCCAGTGTCGATACAAACTCTAAACGTAAAGACATGAATCAAACACATGTATACACACAATGTTTGTCATTTGATTCAGGAATAAAAACAACAGCAATATGAGATGCTAACCAGCAAGCTTTGGGGATCGTTTGATGCTCTTCTTGAAGAGTCTGTCAACGTCCAACTCCGGGCTCGGACTGACTGGTTTTACTTTCTGGCCCTGTGGTGACAGAAAAACAGAGAAACAGTGAGAGAAGAAAAAAAGTCTAAAGAATTTATGACCATGTTGACTTAAAAGCACCTTACTTTGTTTGCGTCTGAGTTCGGGCTGTCAGCGCTGACAATGTCTGCGTAGACAGGGACGGTCAGACTGGAAACAGTGGAGCCGGTCGGTGACTGCTTCCCTCTAGTTGTTGACATATAGATCAAAAACAAATAATGCTAAAACGTTTAGCTGATCCCCATTTGACTGAAATTAGCAATTGGACATCTCAGCATATTTTTATGCCATATGTGGGCTCGCAGCTTAAGTCAGACACAAGACAATACTTGATATTTTGGACTTTTAATTTTTAATTTTTAAATGATATTAATTATAACACATTTTCTCATTTTAGTTGAAACTGAAGTTTAGAATCGCAGGCCAATATTACAAATGTGTAGTAAAAAAAAGTATTGTGATAACTCATCTAATCATCTGATAAGTTAAAGAGTTATGTGCATTGTATTTATCAAATTTAGAACTATAAAATGAGCTGACCAAGTATTGGTTAAATATTGAAGACTAGTCCACTCGACCAGGTAGGACAGATACCTGCTCTGAGGGACAAGGTCTAAACGCCGCAGTACCTAGCTCAAATGATGTCTGAAGTTCCTGGGAGTGTTGTATATTTTAGACAAACAAAAGGTGAGTTTACCTTGGTTGCTCTGGGGTCACACGGTCAGACTCCGTCTCAGTTTTATGGCTGCTTAAACTGGCATTTTCTGTAGACTCTGTATCGCTGCGATTTGGTTTTGACCCAACATCCTCCTTTGATTCAAATGATTCCTTTGAAGCAGATGATCCTGAATTCTTGCTTGAATGACTGATGGATAAAATGGCACAAAATGTTGAGACATTCTTAATTTGTGTTTCTGGAATGTGTCAACATTTCGGACAACTGACAAAAACTGATGACCGAATGAAGACAAACCCTTTGTTATCTGGTTGATTTTTCTGCCTGGGCATTGGCACTGGAATGGGAGGATCTGGGTTCATTTCAGTATTTCTCAACAGCACTTCTCCGGTTGTCTCGCGCTTCTTCACTATAACACAGAAAAGAAAAACAAAGACAAACCAGTTAAACTAAATGCCATCATGTTACTGCATTTTCTCTCCGTTCACTGTTGAACTGAACCTTTCTGTGACTGTGGGCATTTAATGCAGGTCTGGCTGAGAGCTGTTTACATTCCTAGTCGAACAGTTGATGCACTTCCTCTTCCCGTACTCACATGGTGGTTTCTTTTTCAGGGAGGCCCTCACTAGGTTATGTCCTGGCGTTGTGGAGAAGCGGTTGACCCTTTGATCGTAAAACCAGTCACCTGTCATTTTCTTTAGATCCCTGGAATCCAATACAAACACATTTTTAAGCAGTTAAATGCCATATTAGTTAATGGTTACCCAGTTCACA